>NW_026442084.1:3176935-3787902 GCF_026898425.1 Galleria mellonella
CTATAGGCGACGGTTACCACTTTCCATCAGGTGGGTTGTCAGCTTGTTTGCCATTCTAAGTTGTAAAAAAAAAAACAGATTATCAAACTCGCAAAGAATATTTTTATATGTTTACATTTATCATCCTTTTACGTCAGAATAGATTATTAAGCATAGTTTCCGCGTTTGTCAGTAATAACATAATAGAAAAATACAATTCTCTTGTACAATTCGTAGAGGATTCATTTAGTTTGTTGATAAAGGAAACTGCGATACAAATGCAATTTTTTATCTTTAACAACAGTATACGAATTAATACTCGTAAAATGATATCTTTGTAAACATATGTTTTTATATGGGCTTAGCTTAATTACAGAATAAACAATAGTATAAGATCTGATATTATAAAATAATCTATAGTCGTTATATTTAATTTCAGAATGGTCTGAATGCGTTGCATCTAGCTGCTAAAGATGGTCACATTTCTGTAGTCGAAGAGCTGATCAAGCGCGGTGCTATCGTCGACGCCGCTACAAAAAAAGGTGCGTACAACTTGACTAAAATGGGGGGATAAATATGCATCGCATTTTCATTTAAAACTTAATCATCCAAACATATACATCCGAATAATCATTTTTATTTCAACCGTAAATCAGTTGTATTTGCATGGCTATGTTTCGGTTTGAAGGGTAGGATGTGGCAGTGAATTTACAGAATACAGAGGAATGACATTTTAGTCCTCAGGAATGGTAACCCATGGGAGGTATCATGGGCGAAACAGTATACTCTGTTATGTCCATGGTATATGTGCTCATGTGTATATACGACGATTACCACTTTTCATCAGATGGGCCGTTAGCTTGTTTGCCATTCTAAGTTGCATAAAAACCAAATCGTTCTACTCCTATTTTCAAAATTGATGCGTACGAAGCTGCAGGCAAAAATTTGTACTAAATGAGATAATTATATTCGCAGGAAACACAGCTTTGCACATAGCATGTCTCGCGGGGCAGGAGTCAGTAGCGCGGGCGCTGCTCGCAGCGGGCGCGAAGGCGGACGCACAGTCCGCGGCCGGATTCACGCCACTGTACATGGCGGCACAGGAGAACCACGCCGGCTGCGTCAAGATGCTGCTGGCGGCCGGTGCCAGCCAAACATTGGCTACAGAGGTAGATTGTTTGCCATTAGAGTTCCGCTATCACTTTCTTAATATGAGAAGGTTAATATTAGTACTATCGTTGAAGGTCGCATATGTACTATAGAGATTTTCAATAGAACATATTGAAAATTAACTTAGTTTTGTTAAACTTTCCAAATGGAATTGGTAACAAAGCGAAAAGTTGCTTGTACTACTTTTAGAGACATTAGATTTGGTCTAGACAGCTGTAGTCGAGTCAATTATTCGTTTGTGTACATTTTTATTAAGTTCTTATTGAAACAGACTATGCTACTACTAATTTATATTTATATACTTTTTTTTTTTTTATTATAACATGACATTCTGATTGAACACACAGAGACAATGTGATCCATAAATATGATCAATCGAAAAGAGCTAATTTGATCGCAACGGTTGACCGCAGTATAGTGGCTAACTAAGTGCTTTTACACGCCACTTTTAAAGGATCTTAGTGTAGCAGCTTCAGCTTGTTAAATCTTATTTCTTATCTATATTTCTTACTTTAACTTACAGGATGGCTTCACACCTCTAGCAGTAGCAATGCAGCAAGGCCACGACCGGGTGGTAGCTGAGTTGCTGGAGTCAGACACAAGAGGCAAGGTCCGGTTGCCGGCGCTACATATAGCAGCTAAAAAGAACGACGTCAAAGCAGCTACGTTATTGTTAGAGGTGAATAGTGCCCGAATTTATTATTAACTTATACAACTTCGTTTGCTTTCACTCCTTTTCATTGTATTTAAAGAATAGCTTATGCCCTTTCATAAAGCTCAAGATATCTTTTTATCATATTATGTATTTCATAAAAATAGATTTACTCGTTTAGCAAGAATTGGCAAATTGCTCTTGAGTATTACATATTATTCACTGAACTTCGAATAAAGTTATTCTCATAGGCATCTTTATCTAGCATTCTATCAATTTTGTTGATTCGAACAGTCAGTTTATATGCTGTGTTACAGTTTGAAGAGTAAAATACTGCAGTGATGTTACCGAGTACTATGATTCAAAGTCTTCCTATTACAAGAGTCGATAATGCGCAAGTGATGCAAATATACTTTACAAGCTCTCATAGACGTAGTTATTACTTACTATAAGTATTAATGTAAATATGGTTATTAGTTACCTTTATTATATATATAGTCATGTGGCTCCGGCTATATATATCATTAATTACTATAATGATCGAGAAATGGTCGGCAGCGTCCCTCTTAAAATATTACCAAAACCTAACTGCCGTTGTCAACCTGCCTGCCAAGCATGGCAACTACTAGTAAAACCCCACTTTATGAGAGAGGCCCATATATGGACAGTTAATGGCTGATATCATCATCATGATTGTATACATAAATAACATTCCGTTTTACGTTGTAATAAAAGGCTACATATTCTTCTGTAATGGGGAAAGATAGATGAAGGGACAACCTCAAGTTTCGAATCACTATTGCTTTTGGCAGTCTATGGTCGCGACTTAGTACTAAGTAATTAACTGCAGAAATGTAGAATAATAAAAGATCAGTGCTCAGTATCAGAATGTTAATACAAGTAGATTGATATCATATAGTAAGGTTATATATCTTTTTAGAACGAACACAACCCAGACGCTTGCTCGAAATCTGGTTTCACTCCTCTTCACATCGCCGCGCACTACGGCAACGTCGGCGTGGCGAAGGCGTTGCTGGTAGCGGGCGCTGACTCGGGCCGCGCCGCCAAACACAACATCACGCCCCTTCACGTAGCCAGCAAGTGGGGACAGCTCGCCATGGTCGACCTGCTCGTTGAAAATGGTAAATTCAGTGTTCTAGATGTATATTTCTCATTAATTTTCCAAACAATACTATCGTAACTTTATTATGGTTATTAGAACAGCGGTAAGTGGTAAATTTGACCGACACCAATTGGTATTCAATAATATTTATTGAATGTTTTTTATAAACATTTGGATTGGCCAATTCAAGTTTTAATCATTAAAATCAGCAAAATTTTAAGTAGTTTACTACAAATTTTATAGAATCTTAATGTCATTAACTTTAATTTTTAACCAAAAAGTAATTTAGATGATTGAATTAATATTTAAATTTGTTTCGCAAAAGTACTATTCAATAAATATTTGTAAATTAAATTAATAATATTTTTTTACTTAAATCAATTAGAAACTTAGTTCATATTAATCTTTAGAATACTGATATGGCTATGATATCTAATTGAAAATTTATAGAGAAATTTAGAGGCTGACGTCTCAAAATCAACCGCATTGTTTCTTGTATAATTTATAGTATGAAATTACAATGAAAAAAAGATATACCACCGTACCTTGGTACAACACAATACACCGCACTTCTTTTTTCATGGGATGATAAAGGTCACTTCGCTTGCGCTATCGGTATACGCTGGCAGGGCTTCAGTGAGGGATGATAGGTGAGAATGGAAGCAAGTCAGTTAGCCTGTCGTGAGAAATTCCACAAGTATTAACCACTATGGTTTCGAAGGGGAATCGCATGGAGCTCGACCTGATAGCTATAGCATAGATATAGATATATATATATATATATATATATATATATATATATATATATATATATATATTGCTAGTATATATAACAATCCATTTCCCCCCTAAATATACATTGCACGTTGAAAAATTAGATAATAAACCATCAATTAACAACGGACATTTGTAGAAAATATAAATTTTATATTATGACCACAACCAAAGTACAGCGAGTCTAAACAAAATTTAAGTTTGGTTAATTCAGAATACTCACGAGAGAAACATATTTTTCAGGTGCTAATATAGCGGCAGTGACTCGCGATGGCTTGACACCGCTACACTGCGCCGCCCGTTCCGGACATAGCAACGTCGTGTCGCGGCTATTGCAACATGGCGCACCCATTACAAGCAAAACAAAGGTATCCCCATATACTAATAAATAAATATATTTTCATACTATTAGGAACGTCAAATAAGCTGATATGGACCATTTGATAAAAGGTTTTTACCAGAGGGAGACTGTACAAAAGTCGTTTGCTTGGACACCTCTGTCCCATTCGTGTTTCTACCGTGAAACAGTTATGTTTGCATGACTGTGTTTCGATTTGAAAAGTGGGATATGACAGTGAATTTACACAGTACAAAGGAATAACACCTGAGTCGTCAGGAATAGCAACGCATGGGGAGTGTCATGGGCGAAACAGTATACTCTGTTATGTCCATGGTAGTGCCCATGTCTCTAGGCGACGGTTACCACTTTCCATCAGGTGGACCGTCAGCTTGTTTGCCATTCTAAGTTGCATAAAAAAATGATGATGAATCTAATTATATTAATGAATATATTACTTAAACAATATTTAACTTCTCATTAATATTTACTGTATTTGTTATTTCTCTTTTTACTTGGTGCAATAAAGTGTAAATAAATAAATAAATAAATGTCGTAGCCATTCCATTACTGTCAAATGCCTACTATCAGACAAGTCTTTTGTTTGTATGTCATTCCAGTGGTTTAAAATACTATTTGTCTTTACAGAACGGACTCACCCCTCTCCACATGTCCGTGCAAGGCGAACACGTGGAGACGGCGAAGGTTCTACTATCAGAGGGCGCACCGATCGATGACGTCACAGTCGACTACCTAACAGCGTTACATGTCGCGGCTCACTGTGGGCACGTGAAGGTAAATACAAACATAAAATAATAACATTTCAGGCGGCAAACGAATCAATCGATAGCTTCGTTATCGCTAGCGAATTCATGAAATAAATGAGATAGCAACGTCTGGTGTCTTCTTCTTTCTCATATACTGCGCTAACTGAAACGATTCTATTGGTAGATTCGTCGCTTGTTTCTGGTACTCCACGCCCTTTATCAAAGTCCCTCAAATTAGCCTACAGTTTTAATTGAAACTTGATTAGTTTTATCTTGTGGTAAAAGTCGCGAAAACGCTTTGATTGATCAACAAACATTTAACTATATTTACAAACACTAAAACTTGTAGTAGTAGGATGTGTATTGTTACTAAAATAGTCACGTGCACGCAAACATATTTTATAGTGGTATTGCGAAATGAAGATAGTAAGGGGATATTTATTTATTTATTTAACTCTTTATTGCACCATAAATAAAAATATACAATGACAAGTGAATAATTCAAGTGAAATACAGTAACATAAATACAGATTAAAATATACACATAAAGGTACAAAAGGCGGTCTTATCGCTATGGCAGTCTTTTACAGACAACCTTTAGATAAAGGAGAACAGATAGAATATATATATAGGGATATAATGTTAAAGCTTACTTTATTTATGTCATCATCTTCTTGCCCTTATCCCAATTATTATTTGGGGTCGGCATAATTTTTTTTTTTATACAACTTAGAATGGCAAACAAGCTGACGGTCCACCTGATGGAAAGTGGTAACCGTCGCCTATAGACATGAGCAGTACCATGGACATAACAGAGTATACTGTTTCGCTCATGATACTCCCCCTGCGTTGCCATTCCTGAGGACTCAGATGTTATTCCTCTGTACCCTGTAAATTCACGCCATATCCCACCCTTCAAACCGAAACACAGCTATGCAAACACAACTGCTTCACGGTTGAAACACGAATGGGACAGAGGTACCCATGCAATCGACTTTTGTACAAAGTCTCCCTCTGGTGGGGTCGGCATAATGTGTTTTTCTCTTCCATTCTCCTCGATTCATAATGATTTCCTCATTCACTTCCATTCTTACTATAGCACAACCACTCTTTGGAATCAATTTCCAGCAGCAGTATTTCCGAACCGATACGACATCATAACCTTCAAGAAAAGAGCATATTCCTTTTTATAAGGCCGGCAGCACACCTGCAATGCCGTTGGTGTTGTGGGCGATCATGGGCGGCGGTAGTCACTTACCATCAGGCGAGCCGCATGCTCGTTTGCCCCCTGCGACGTAAAAAACAAAATCATCTTTCACACAGTCCATCCATGTCTTTTTGTCTTCCTCTGCCATCCACATTCTTACTTAATACCTTTCTTAAAACATGCTCCTCATCCTTGCGCATTACGTGTTCATACCAGGACAGACGGCTTATTTATAAGGTTTATTTATATAAAGTTAAAATGAAATATCTAATCTGCCAATGTAAATCTGATATTTCAGGTAGCAAAGTTATTGCTGGATAGAAATGCGGACGCGAACGCTCGCGCGCTCAATGGCTTCACACCGCTACACATCGCCTGCAAAAAGAACAGACTCAAAGTTGTCGAGTTGCTGCTCAAATATGGAGCTAGTGAGTATATGTACCTATATTGGATATACAATACGAATTACACTTAAAATAACGCGTGGTCCCTGCATAGAATGGACCACCCGTTCCTTTCCATGTGTGTGTTGTAAAAGGTGACTTAATGAACAAGGTATGGACAGCAGTATCCCCCTTTAAATATGATCAAGCCTAATTGAGGTTTAAAGGGATTGTTACAAATGCGGACTATCAGGTCCATTGCTAGCAATATACCCTGGCAGGTCGACCTCCATGTGGTCCCCCTGGAAATCATCGTGCTGAATTCCAGGTGTATTCATCACAATAAGCTAACTGACTTACCATTTCATTCTCACCTAACTGGTGCTTCATCAGCGTATATAGATAGCGCAGGCGGGGTTACCATTCCATTATCATCCATTAAAAAAACTGAAGTTGTCAACCCACTTGCCAAGCGTTGCCACGCTTTGCATGTGCTTTCTATTGGCAAAACCTATCAATAGGGGGAGATCTATGTTTAGTTAACAATTGATATGATGATGATGAAGATAAGCTTACGTAAAAACTACTAAAGTCTATTTTAATTTTGACTTTGGCTAACGCCGCATTCGACGTTTCTTCGATCGCCGAAATTATGCGACTGAATACCGATAAATTAAATGGCGTTCATCACTATTTGAGAATGTAGTTCAGTTAATTCCTAACAAAACTGGTACTATTTTGAATGTACACAAAAAAATGCAGGCAATTATTTCTAATTCCGTGTCCTACAGGCAAGTCAGCGACGACGGAGTCCGGGCTGACGCCGCTGCACGTGGCGTCGTTCATGGGCTGCATGAACATCGCGCTGGTGGTGCTGGGCGCGGGCGCGGAGGCGGACGCGGCCACGGCCCGCGGCGAGACGCCGCTGCACCTCGCCGCGCGCGCGCACCAGACCGACCTCGTGCGGGTGCTGCTGCGGAATGGCGCCAAGGTACTGCTGCTGCCATTACTACTCGTGGCTCCAACGATATTCCTCCTCATACTTTATTTCACTGGACTACTTTCACAGCGGGAAGATTGACTGTTAACTCCTAAGCAGCTTTGCATTAGGTTTCATATTATTTTATATCTCCCATTCTGTATTGGATTCCTCCAGTCTACTCTTGCGAGAACCTAACACTTATTTACTGAAAGGGATTGTTAGTAATGGAGACTAAGAAAACGATTGCTATCAATATACCCAACCAGGTCGACCTCTTCGCGGTTCCCCCTGGAAACTATCATGATTAATTCCTGATGATGTTCAAAATTGATGCTCCGCATCCCGTTAGCGCAGGCGGAGTTTAAAAAAAAATGAATAAAAAATAGCCAAAAAGCGCAGTGTGGATCTCAAAGATGCAGGAAGCACCAGCTACAAGTGGCGTAGGATCATTCTTTGTGGCCAAATATGAAAGAGTTCTATGTTCAACAGTGTGCAATGGATAAGTTGTAGTTATCATTATGAAATAACTTTAACGTTTATTATAATCCAATTTGCACCATAAAAATTTATTTAACTTTTATTTAATTTTCTTCAAAAAATTATATGTTGAAATTTATAAATTATTTATATGTGCATATAAGCATAAAAATCTATTCTTCAAATTGTATTATCTTTGATTCATTAACTATGTTTACAAAAAACATTATTTTTTAATAAAGAATTTAATATAGTACGTACGTATTTATAGGTGGAAGCGCGAGCTCGCGAGGAACAGACTCCTCTACATGTGGCGGCGCGGCTCGGGCACGCCGACATCGCGGCGCTGCTGTTGCAGCACGGCGCTGACGTCGCCGCCGCCACCAAGGACCACTACACTCCCCTACACATCGCTGCCAAGGAAGGTTCGTTTTGGAACATTCCAGTTATTTTTAAGAAAGCCTATAAGGAAGTAGAGCGAGGCTTAATACTCTCATTTCGTTTATTTTATTTTTGTCTATGGTACGCAATATATTCATAGATTGTAAAATTATTTTAAACGTACATTTTTACTGTTAGACTCAATTACTAATAATCTCTATCTTCAGAATAATGTATGTTTTTTTTTTACTTTTACATGTACATATTTATTTATTTCTCTATATATAATTTGAGCATTAAAATATTAAATAATTACATTCAGGCAAAGAAGAAGTCGCATCTATTCTTCTTGACCACAACGCACCGATCGAAGCGGAAACTCGTAAAGGTTTCACTCCACTACACTTGGCCGCTAAATATGGCGATATCGGAGTAGCTCGCTTACTTCTCGCGCGAGGTGCTCAGCCAGACGCGCCAGGGAAAAGTCACATCACACCATTGCACATGGCTACCTATTACGGCCACCCGGATATAGCTTTACTGTTGCTCGATAAAGGTACGTATTGTCTTTATAATTAGGTTTACGATTCATTACCGTGATATGAGAGTTGTTCGCTTGCCTTTAATAAAGTTTTATACAGTTGAAATTGAACTCTTTTATAATTTTGCTATTATCTATACAAGTATGGGCTAGAGGATGAATTGTAAGCTAGATTTTCTCGATTTGTTTAGGTGCTTCTCCACATTCTCTCGCGAAAAATGGACATTCCGCACTTCACATCGCCTGTCGACACAACCATCCTGACATTGCCTTCGCTTTGCTCGAACATGGTAAGTGTCTTATTTCATACCATGAAAGAATATAATTTATATATTCGGAGTAACTATATTTTATTGTTAAAAATTTCGTAAGTATACATTACATTTTAATGTAATAAAGCTCGAGAAAGCTCGACTATTTTCGGGATGGTCCCGAATAGTTCCGAAACCAATCGTGCTTTCTTAACCAAATTACATGTAAGTTAAACCGGTTGTTGTTACATTGAAATATATTATTTGCCTTTATAAGTTGTTAGTGTAAAAGTAATCGGTGAATATAAATATTGTTATAGATGCGGACCCAAGCGTCAAGTCGAAGGCTGGTTTCACACCGTTGCACATGGCAGCTCAGGAAGGCCACGAGGACTGCGTTGAGATGCTTATAGAAAGAGGCGCTGACGTCAACGTACCTGCTAATAACGGTTAGTAATCTTACTGTTTTGTTAATATTAATTGTTTGCCTTTTTAAATTTTGATTCAAATCAATCTCAAATTATTTTCTCAAACATGCTTGGAAATGTGAACATTATTTTGACAATCTTCTTCGAGATAAATCAAAATTGCCATACTGGCCAGATACATGCGGGCAGCGGCCGGCAAAAGTTGTATGAAAATCCATATGTGTCGTGTTTTGCTATATTATATTAGATAAATTACTATGTAAACTCATATCTGTCCTGTAATTTAAAAATGGAATGACCTTTTACTTCGAAAAATGGCTACCAAGGAAGTAACTAATAAAAGGATTTATTTAAATTTCGAACTGGATTGCAAATAGAAAGCTGTTTATTGAAAAAAAAAACAAAGGAACATAATCGCGCGTGAAAAATTATTATTGTTCGTTATTCGTCATTGAATTTAAAAAATAAAATTGTGTTTTTAATTTCCGCGCATTGTTTGTGAACCTTGGCCAGGCATTAATGGAAATTAACTAGGCATTAATGGACTCACGTATGTGTGCCTCGACTATGCCTTGGCCCACATTTGCACATTCGTCCATCAATGCCTCAGTTGCTGGCCGCTGCAGTAATGTACTATTGTTCGCATCGTGAATCTAGTACTGTTTTGCCTCCAGTCACACCTTGGATACTTCATACAAAAACGCCAATCTGTGATTATTACTACTACAGATACCCCCTATTTTCGTGAGCGAGACAGTATACTCTGTTAATGTCCATGATACTGCTTATGTCTATAGGCGACAGTTACCACTTTCCAACAGGTGGGCCGTCAGCTTGTTTGCTATTCTAAATTGCATAAAAAAAAATGTGTAAGTGTGTGTGTGTACATACATTTACACATTTTTTTACAGGGTTAACGCGTGTAAAATATTGTAAATATCCTGTGTCCTTTTTTGACATCAGCAGCAATTGAAGCGTAAATTTGAAACATCCTTTTACAAACAGGCGGCGAACGGTATTTGAGGGGAGTTGTATTCAACTCGAGAGGGAGGCAGGGAGTACGCATACTACTGTACTGTAGTCCTATTACACTGTGCTATAGGTACCAAACATATGTCTATAATTCAATGACCACAGCGTGCGTCTACTGCAACGTGACATCTTGTACAATAAACAATTCTGCTGAGGTTTCCACTAGTAATACAATATGGGGCTCATCGGCCAAGCGCACGTAACACTTCTGGTGTTGCAGACATTCCTAGGCTACACTGACAGTTTACCATTAGACGGGCCATATGCTTGTTTGCCTTGTGATATAAAAGAATCTTTATTCATGGTTTGCAAGATTTGGAGGATATCTAATCGTTTGTGATGCACTATGACCATCTTCTGGCAAGTGTCTGTAATAAGACGATGAGTTTATTTAATGGATGATAATGGAATGACAACCCCGTCTGCGCCACCGATATAGTGGTAGCACTATGGGGTTGCCATTCCATGGCAATTGCTGGAGCACCAGGGAGGAATGATAGGTGAGGATGAAGTAGGTTAGTAAGTCCATCTTGACGAGTTTTTTTTTATACCACTGAGGTGGCAAACAAGCATACGGCCCACCTGATGGTAAGTGGTTACCGTAGCCTATGAACACCTGCAATACTAGAGGTTTACGCGAGCGTTGCCGACCCTGAAGAAACCTCTTTACCTCCCTTTTGAAGAATCCCATGCTGTAGTCTCTTGGGAAAACCTTGGCAGGGAGCTCATTCCACAAGCTGAGTGTTCGTGGGAGAAAACATCTCTGAAATCCCGCGTACGCGACCATTGAGGCTGTAGGACATGAGGATGAACTCCTTGTCGATGGCGAGCCGTACGATGGTAGAAAGTGACTGTGGGCATCATATTGAACAATTCCTCTGAGTACAATCCATTGTACAGGCGGTAGACCACGCAAAGTGAGGCAAAATCTTTCCTAAGACTTAAGGGTTTGAATACCGCTTGTGAGCCTGGCACCATCGACAATTCTCATAGCTCATCGTTGCAACAAGTCGAAAGGTTCAAGCTGGTATTTAGGTGCTCCGGCCCATAAGTGACAGCAATACTCCATGTGGGGCCGGATTTGGAATTTGTAGAGCATTAATCGCTGATCCGGCGTGAAGTAATGCTTCGCTCTATTGAGATGCCAGCTTCACCTTATCTTCGAGATGGCTACGAAATTGTACATCATTAGAGATGTCGACACCAAGGATCCCAATGCTTTTAGAGATGTTAAGAGACGTGCCTTGGAACTGTGGAGCCACAGCAAATGGGGTTCTCTTAGCGGTGAATGCGCAAGTTTGTGTCTTAGCGGGGTTAAACTGGACTAAGTTTTGTCCCCAATCAGAGATTTTAGTTAACGTTTTCTCGATTTTAGACACAAGCTATTCACGATTGTCCTCCACGATGGAACGAGGGACATTGGTACGGCCCGTATAATGGGCATCTGAGTGCTGTCATTCGCATAACAATGAATGTTACCTAAGGACAACATATCATTAATATGCAGCAGGAACAACGTCGGGGATAGCACAGAACTCTGCGGGACGCCAGCGTTAATGTCCATGCTTTCGGAGCAGCAACCATCAACAACGGTTTTTATGCATCTGCCGGACAAAAAACTGGCAACCCATTCGCAAAACCAAGTCCATAGTAGGGCAATTTCGATAGGAAACCCCGATGACAGACCCGGTCAAAAGCCTTTGCAATATCAAGACTGACAGTTTAATAATAAATCAATCACGATAGTTACCAGGAGGAATAATGAGGATGTCGTTCTGACCGAATATTGAACATACCTAGATTGATGACAATGGGACTGCTAATCCTCATTACTAACAATCTTCTCCCCCCTGAGACGATGCGTTGTGTGGGTGCCTGACGCCTGAGTCGATGCTGGCGGCGCTGTGTGGGTGCGACGGCTACACGCCGCTGATGCCGCCGCGCACCACGGACACCTGGCCGCCGCGCGCGCGCTGCTGGACGCGCGGGCCGACGTCGCCGCCAGGGCCGCACACGGGTACGTCACACGTCCGCTGTCCGCTGTCCACTGTCCACTGCCCACTGCTGCCACCCGCGACGGCTACACGCCGCTGCACGCCGCCGCGCACCACAGACACCTGGCCGCCACGCACGCGCTGCTGGACGCGCGGGCCGACGTCGCCGCCAGGGCCGCACACGGGTACGTCACACGTCCGCTGTCCGCTGTCCACGTCCCGCGCACTGCTGCCACCCGCGACGGCTACACGCCGCTGCATGCCGCCGCGCACCACGGACACCTGGCCGCCGCGCGCGCGCTGCTGGACGCGCGGGCCGACGTCGCCGCCAGGGCCGCGCACGGGTACGTCACACGTCCGCTGTCCGCTGTCCACTGTCCACTGTCCACTGCTCACGCCGCTGCGCCGCGCACCTACCTGGCGACGCACGCGCTGCTGGACGCGCGGGCCAACGTCGCCGCCTGCACGTACATCACACGTCCGCATCGTGTCCACTGTCCACTCTCGCGAGGTTGCATCGCGCATCGTGCAATCTCATAGGTTATGGGCCCAGACACAAATTAATATTTGTAGCAGTAGCACCATCATACAAATATACATATGTACGGCAATAGTAAGTACGTCTTGAGCAAACAGTCATATTCACCGTTAACATGTTAATTTCATAGTTAATATTTTCGCAATGTTTATATTGTAATGTCGTTTAAGTATTATTGATAATGTCACAATGTTTGTTTACCCAACAGTTTCACACCTCTGCACCAAGCAGCTCAGCAAGGTCACACACTGATTATTCAGCTACTCCTGAAAAACAACGCAGACCCTAATGCATTGTCTGCTGTAAGTATTCATTTATATCCATTTAATAAAAAAAATTCTTAAACGATTTTTTATATTTATTAGTAGTGGGTATTTTAAAAAAGATATTAACCGAGAGTATTTATTGATAAATGGACTCTGATATTAAGTAGATCACACTCCCTTGAGAATAGTAAAAAGCAATTAAGGGATCCCATAAACATGGCTGGATAGCCATCAACTGTCCATATGATCTTACAATAAAAGTTCCTCGTTGAACTAAAATCTAGTGTATGTAGACAGCATGCTTTGAGCACCGAACGGTTCACATTAGGCTCCGATTGTCTCCTGTGATTAGTAAACTGTCGAGCAGCTATTAAATAATCTCGCCTGATTTTGCCAGTAATTAACAGGCGTGTGAACAACCGCAGTTAAATAAGCTGCTGTTCTACCTGTCGACCATTAACGTGTGTGGACAAAATGCCTCTTAGGATTATTAGACGGAAATAGAAGATTGGGATGGTAATTCTATGCCGGAATACCCGGCAACACACTCTTTGTTGGTGCTACATATAATAGGAGAATGAAGTTGGTACAGAACTTCTTGATGAGATATCTCATAGAACACATGGTGTTGAGGTTTTATTTGATACATTTAAAAATAGAACTTATTTATTTTTCTTGTTATATCAATGTGTATTTTGTTTTATTAGAGAAAAATCATTACAAGTTTTAAAACATCTATTTTCAAATAACTAGTGGAACAATATTATATATCTTTATTCAGTATCGTATATTTTTATTGTTTTATCCAACGAACCCTTCACATACTGGCGACCGTGCAGATAAATATGGATAGAGCAAAGGCGGAGAGGACATTAGCTCGTCGCAAATTAATATATTATGTGCTCAAAAACTGGAAAAGCTTTTGGATAGTTGCGACGAATTTATTCCATCGAATTTGAAAAACTGAATAAGTTGTTTGAAGACCTTACTCTAGTACAAAATAAAGTTGTAAGTATTTGGCTCGACGATGACAGTCGTGATGAAGAGACATTCGACAAAGATATTGTAGAAGCGGATGTCTACGAATCACGTTATTATATGTTGAAACAAAAGGCAAGTAAAACTTTTATTTCTTCTGCAAAATCTACTGTTAAAGAAATGGAGGCAGAGCAGTTGTCGTTGAGAACCAATAGTAACCGACACTTTAAACTACCCAGGTTGGAGTTACCCAGATATAATGGTGAGATAAAAACGTGGTTAAAATTCTGGTCTCAGTTCAAAAAGATACATATGGATGACCAGATTGATGATGATGACAAATTTCACTATCTGCTCCAATGCATGGAAGTAGGGTCGGTAGCTAGAGAATTTTTAGAAAGTTTCCCACCATCAGGTGAGAATTATAGTATTGCTATAGAGCAACTTAAATATCGATTTGCGAAAGACGAAATGATAATAGAATACTATGTGAGGGAATTACTCAATCTTGTTCTGGCGCAAGCTAAAGGTGTACAGAAGGGATCAATTCGTAGATTATATGATTCTCTGACGACACAAATATTAGCACTAGAATCTATGGGAGTAACCCAAGAAAAATATTCCGCATTTTTATTGCCGTTAGTAGAATCTGCTTTACCAGAAGAGACGTTGAAGGCGTGGAACAGATCTCAGGCAAATGATAGAGGTAATGAAAAATTTAGTCCATTATCTAGACTATTGAATTTTGTCAAGTCGGAAGTCGAGTCAGAAGAAAGAATACGTTTATCTCGCTTCAAAGGTTTAGATAACTATTGTAGACAAGATTTTAATATATCTTCTGCTGCATGCTTAAACACGACGCATAATAAAGATACTAAGAAAAGATTAGGTGAAGGTAACCAATACGATCGTAAGGAAAAAACTTGTATTTGGTGCGATAGACTGTCACATACTAGCTCAGAATGTGCTATTGGTAAAAATTTAGAAGAGCGAAAAGAATTTTTAAAATCGAAGAATGCTTGTTATATATGTCTTAACATTGGACATTCTGCCAAGCGATGTAGAAAGTATCCTAAATGTGTTATCTGCACCAAAAGACATTTTCCATTAATGTGCAATGATATAAAAAAGTCGATTGCAGGCACTACCATTGCTAGTACGTCACAAGAATCTCAGTCGGTACTAAATCAGAGTGATCTTTCAAATAATAAAACAGTTTTATTACAAACTCTGAGAGTAAAAATCTGCAATGGAGATGAGAATATCACAGTAAGAGTTCTTCTGGATAGTGGTGCCCAACAGACATTTGTTACTAAAGATGTTGCTTCTAGACTAAAATTAAAAGCATGTGGTATGAAAGAAATGAGTCAAAACTTGTTTGGTGGAGCTACGACACAAAAAAAAATGTACAGAATTTATAATTTAAATGTCAGAAGTTTAGATGATACATTTGAATGTTATGTTACAGCATATGAACAAAATACGATATGTAGTGATATACCTCGTATTAAAAAGGGCAATAATATTTTGTCTATATTAAATGATAAAGGTGTTGTTGTTACAGATTCTATAGATGATGTTTCTAAAATAGATTTACTAATTGGTTCTGATTTTCTAGGTACCCTGTTAACTGGACGATTAGTACGTGTAGATGACTATCTTTTTGCAACAGAAACTAAACTTGGTTGGACTGTACAAGGGCCCGCGATTGGTGTGTATTGCTCTTCAGAATCTGTAAGTTTTCTGACTTGTTCATATAGTGTAGAAGACTTTTGGAATTTAGAAACGTTAGACATAAAAAATAACGCACAAGAGAAAAGTCTCATCAAACGCGAAGAAGAGATAGATAATTTTTTCAAGAATACTATACAAATTAATGAGGATTTCCTTCTAGCTTTAAGAAAGTTTTTAGTTAGAAGAGGTGCAGTTAAGTTAATTTATAGTGATAATGGGACAAACTTTAGAGGTGCTACCCATATTATAAATGAGATTAATTGGCAAGAGGTTTCTTCTCAGACCCTCACTCAGAAAATCGAATGGCGTTTCATGCCACCTTCTGCGCCGTGGTGGGGAGGGTTTTGGGAGAGAATGGTGAGGACTGTCAAAGACATTTTATGCAGAATACTATGGGAAAGCATCACATAAGTTATTATGAACTCAATACAATCTTATGTGAGATAGAAAATATAATCAATTCGAAGAAATTGACATATATAGCGGAAAGTTCAGAAAGTTTAAGAACTTTAACACCCGCAATGTTTCTCAAAGTGGATATCGAGAAAAATGAAAATGATCTAAGTCAGTTGGATGGCAATATTTTGTCGTCTCGGTGGAGATATATGAAAAAATTAAGTGGCGATTTAAAACAGCGTTTTCGAAATGAATATTTATCACTCTTGATTCAAAAGGCACATAAAGATAAGAATCACACATATAAAATTGGAGATGTTATTTTGGTCGGATGTGATAATATTAAACGTTTATATTGGCCATTAGGAGTAATTTTAGAGATATATCCGGGTGTTGATGGATGTCCTAGAGTTGCTAAAGTAAAAACTGCTAAGGGTGAGTGTATAAGGCCTATACAGCGGTTGTATGCGTTAAAGGTTGAATCAGGCGAATTTGCAGAAATTAAGAGCAATACACACAGTGTCGATCCTATAAGTAAAATTTTTGAGCCATTGCCTCGTGTCATACGCACTGGTCGTTTGGTCAAAATACCTAACCGTCTAGATTTGTATTGTTGTAAGAATTGTAATTTTATATGATATGTAGTTTTTTGTCTGTCTGTCTGTTTTGCGATATTATCGCAAGGGGGGAGTATGTTGAGGTTTTATTTGATACATTTAAAAATAGAACTTATTTATTTTTCTTGTTATATCAATGTGTATTTTGTTTTATTAGAGAAACGTCATTACCTTTTAAAACATCTATTTTTGTACTAGGGAACAATATTATATATCTTTATTCAGTATCGTATATTTTTATTGTTTTATCCAACGAACCCTTCACACATGGTTTTTGTATCAGAAAAAATCAACAGATTCCAACTAATACGAATATACGACAGTGTTTTAAAAACAATCCATTAACAAGTTGTAAAAGATCCAATTAACGGGTAGAACTAGTAATGAATCAATGTGTTAATATTGGTAATTGTGGCCACTTGCATGATATTTGTATTGGTACTGAATAATAAAATATTTGTACTCTAATCATCATCATCATCATATCAGCCTGTAATTAGCCACTGCTGAACATAAGTCTCCCCCTTTAGGGGGTTTGCCAGTACTTGCCATGCTTGGCAGGATGATTAGAAACCACACTCAGGCTTTGAAGATATTTTAAGAGGGACGCTGCTGCCCATCCCTCGCCCTCCTTTAGTCGGCTTTTACGTCACCCATAGGAAGGGAAGAGGTGGCCTATTCTATACCGGGACCACACGGCCACTTTATACGGATTCTAATACTGTTTCACCCATTGCTCAAGGGTTTGTCTAACTAATTTTGTGTAGATGTATCAAAATGTGCCTTGATACATCCCTTTATTGCCTTAAATGCCTTTTATTATATTATAATATTACCCGTTAAGTGTCCACTGCTGAACATAGGTCTTCCCCAAAATCGGGGCTTTGCCAGTTGTTGCTTCACTTAGCAGACAGGTTGGCAACGGCAGTTAGGTTTTGGTGATGTTTTAAGAGGGCCACTGTTGCCCAACCCTCAAACATTACGTCCCCTTAGTTGCCTTTTACGACACCCACGGGAGAAGAAGGGGTGGCCCGTTGTATGCCGGAATCGCACGGCAAATGTTTCTCATGTACCTCTAAATAATATCTCATCTCATCTCAGCACGTAACATATTAAAACCGCTACATCATTTTTAACGAACACTAAAAAAAAACCTTCGCCATTAAATTAATTAAAGTAACCACTTCAGAAATTCAAAGTTCATTCGTTTTAAAAATCTTTAACTATAAAATTTAAATAGAAAGATGTTAGTGAATAGCAATTAACGTTTGTGACGTCATCAGAATGGGCAGACTGCGTGCGCTATCGCTGACCGGCTCGGTTACATCAGCGCCGTGGAGGCGCTGCGGCCTGTCACCGAGAACACACTGAGTCAAGCTGTGGGAGATACTGGTGAGTACATTTTTGGTTATATGAGTACTTAGAATGGCAAACGAGCTGAGGGGCTCTTCGGACGTGAAGTGGTAACCGTCACCTATAGACATGAATAGCATCATAAATAACACAGTACCCTATGGAGCCCACGATACCTCACATATTATAAAAATATAAAAAGTCTAGTACAGTTTATGTTCTACAGTCAGTTCAGTTGCAGTATTTATGTTTTACACATTTTTAATAGTATATTTAGGAACTTTATTACCTAGTTTATCTATCGCGCTTTCGGGAGCAAGTTTCAAGGAAACGAAAGGAGTGTAAACAACTTTATGCCGTTGACATTTGATATTTCCTTACGTCACTTGCGTCTTTCATTCTTATATTTACGGTTAAGGAGTGAAATTGTCTAAAAGGGACCTTGCCTGCAGTATTGGTTTACACTGGCGAAGTACGAAGTACCAGTGATGGATAATAGGTGAGGATAAAGTTAGGTTAGCAATCACCGCGAAACGCGGTAACAAATCATTAACCACGATAGTTTCTAGAGTAGACTTCGTGGAGGTCGATCTAATAGAGAGTATTAGCAGTAATGGAGAAATAGACTACATAACTATTATTTTTTAATTTAATTATCTAAATAAACAACTTTTCTGAATTGACTCGTTTTAGATAGTTGGGTGCATGCCTCCAAATATTTATTGATTAATTTCTCATAACATAGACTAGCCTAGTTTCAGTATTGTGAACGTGGTGTGTATGCAATTATTTGATTTTATTTTAATCTAAACTAATATTATAAAAAGAAAAATTTTATTTTATTTATTTTTAAATTTTTTCACACATTAAAATATGTCTACAGAGCGGACCTTAATGCCAGATAGCATTCTCTTCCAGTTAAAACAGCTACGCTAAACAAAGTAAAGAGCAGTGCATTGGTCTAACAAAAAGCGACAAAAAAAGTAAAAAAATGTTTAACCTATTTTAAAAATTTCTTTGCGTATAGGAAGCTACATTATAGGTATATATTTTATTAAAGAAAATATAGGGTGTCGGAGCAAGTCGACAGTTTTATTCTAAAATAGCAATAGACAAAAGAATCTCACAAAAAAAGTGTTAACATGCATATAATTAATAACATCTTACAATTAATTTAAAATCGTGTTGACGGTCGTCACTCAACCTCAAAACGTAGTTTGAATGGCACTAATAGATTGTGTGTATAATTATTACCTATACGACACTCGCTTATTAGTATGGTCATAATTAGCAAATGTCATTCACACTTCAGCGGACAACGTGCTATTAAAATAAAAATGCCAAACATGTTTACGAACCTCTAAGGAAGCGACACTTGTATATGAATGTTCAGTTATGTTGTGTTTAGTGCTTCTTATTAGTGATAGAAAAATGAATAATTAAATTGTTCTACAAAAAAGCGACTTCTGTTGTGGCAACCCTAAATCAATTAAAAACTATACTACTCAACCGATTTTGATAAAGTTTCTATAGCACCAACCAATCTGTAAGCATATCTTTTTAGAAAAAAAATTCAAACTCCAAAAACCAACTGACGGAGTTATGATGTAATAAACATAAAAAGATTCAACCGAATTGAGAACCTCCTTTTTGAAATCGGTTAAAAATGCTCAGTATCTGGCAGTTTTTACGTCCCCTGACATTATACAAGAAAAAGAAAAATTATCCGAACTTAGTTTAAAATGTTTCCAATAAAATTCTATTCGATTTTTTTTTTTTATATTGAGATTGTGTTAAAAACAAAGAAATTTGATTGCTGTAACTTTAATAAACACCATCTATAAGGAATATGGGACTATGTTGTTTTTCGCGTCTAATAAATGTTTTGTTGGTTAGTTGGTGCGTTATTTGGTATTCGTATTACTTGGTATAAAAAAGAACAAGTGAAATTACCAAGGAATTTATTTACTTAAATGTGTTTATTGACTCATCGATAGTAGAATCATAGGTATGGTGTAAAGGACATACTTAATGCTAATAGAATTCCCTACCACTTAACCTTTATAAAGTGTATTTGATCTTTGAATATAGGATTAGATGTAATCTTTAACATTTTCATATACATATTTTCAGATATGTGTAGGAATATTTATGTCACGATTTTTTTTTCGTTTAACAAGGATAAAAACTATATCTATAGTGCTGTTCATGACTATAGACAACAATTGCCATTTTATAATAGGTGAACAGTAAGATTGTTTGCCATTTCATGTTACACAAAAAAAAATCTTTTTTCTACGATATAGTCTATTTTTAAACCATTGACGAACATTCATTCAAATATGTAACAATCTTTCATATTTATAATATTCGTAGGATAAACATTAACTCCTCTACTTAACTGTTATACTGTTTTGTCACTTTCTTTCAAATTGAGAATTTAGTGTAAAAGAAAGAGACAAAAAATGTTTAATAGCTAAAATAGGATTATAAGAGGTTTGACGTTTTTATAAATAAGAGGGTAAGATGTTTTCTTATATTTTCGTGTTTATAGGTTGTAAACGTTCAATAATATTTACAGGTTATAAACGAGTAAATTTTACGAGATCAAAATAAAACTGCTACCAAATCGTCTATAAATATAACTACGTTATTCGTACGCTTTAATAAGCACTTGAGAGGCGAGATAATTTTTGAAATATACTACGAAACAGTTGCATTTGAGAATATATTGCACTGCTTGGTTTATGGCATGCGCCCGCGCTGGTCTTTGATCTAAATATATGCGTATTACGCAACTAATTTCGAACGATTATTCGTCAAACTGTGCGTAAATTGGAAACTGGTCATTTGCCAAATCAATATTATTTATATAAAACGCATATCTTACTGTGCAATAACAAAAGTGTTTCATTCCAAACGATACTTCATGTCTATTACAACTTTTGCCAAATCTAGGAATTTTCGTCATAAAATTTACTTAGACAAAGATGCTATTAGTTCTGTTATTATTATTATTATTAAATAAATATAAATCAATTTTCGAATGTTACATGTATACATTCGACAATTGGTTTAGCGCATCACTTCAGAACGGGTACACCTATTGGTAGCGTTTGCCCTGACAGATAAGTCTAGTAAGATGGGGGAGGGGGGTGTCGTCGTTTCATCTACATACCTTATATATAAGCCTCTCCTCAAAAATTTTTCTATTGACTATTCTAGAAACTATATAATTTAATCTCTGGTATATAAAATCTATCTCTGGCATATGTATCTATATATATAATCTATGTTTGGCATATAAAATTTTATCATATGTTTTTTATAGCGTTATTTTTTCCTGGAGGTATAAAGTATGCCATCATAGTTTATTTATGTAAGTATGTCATTATAACATGATATTTAAACTTAAATTTTAGTAGATTTTAGTGACTAATAGCTGTGTCAGGTGTTAGGTCATTCGGTAGATTTAGCAAATTGTGCATTTATATACTCGTAAATAATTCGCATACGTAATTTGTTTATTTGTGTTAACGGATTGCTAATTTGCAGTTGTGTTTTATATGGAATTCAAATAATTGTAGACAGTTGCAGACATTTCAAAATTATGCAGTTGTATGTAGTCGTAGCTGAGAAATACGGGTTCTAGGTCTGATGGAAGGTAATTTCAATTTAATTTCAGGGTTAGTAACGTTCCTGGGGGCTAAGGGGTCAATTGACCCGTATCATTAAATGATTTATTACGTATATCCAGCCAAATTTAATGGATTAAATTTATCCTACACTAGCAACCTTTCCCAATTTCGCACGGGTGTATATTGTACATATAAAAGTTTTTTGAAAATATATCCATATTATAATAAAATATGTGTCCAAATCCCTTGCATGTTAGAAAAAGTAAGCAGAGAAACAGATAGACGCAGACAACCACTTTGTTTTATACTATAAACAGATAAAATCTATACATCAATATTTAATTAATTCACAAAAGTCAAGTTCCCAATCAGGGTTGACGTCAGGCAGGCGACCGGTTGTAAAACTAAAAGCCAAAACTTTGTATAATATGAATAAAATTATATTACACCGATATCAAATAATTGGGATGAGGGCAGAAATATAGATTGATGATAATGATAAAAAAGTCCATCTTAACGAAAGTTACTAAGAGTAAAAAAATATAGTCGAAATAAGATCTCCGTCCTTTTTGAAATTGGTTGAAAAACCGTCTACCTCTTTAATATTCGTAATAATGAATCACTGACATCACTGCTTTATTAATAATATCCGTAATTCACTAATACCCAAAGTTGGGGGGAAGGGATCGTTAGTAATGCGGACTACCAGTCCCATTGCTAGCAATATACTCTGTCAGGTCGACCTCCACGTTGGCTAATTGACCTGCCTTTTCATTCTCACCTATCCTATCCCTCACTGGTGCCCCGACATCATATATTTCGACGACAATTTCATTATTATCCATAAAAAAATAATTACAACTTGTCGATCTTAAAAAAAAGTACTTCAACGTTACAAAGTCTAAAGGGGGTCAAGATTCAATTGCCCTTTTGATAAGCTGCAGTAATCATGAAAATATTTGACTAGAACTATTCGAATAATTAAATTTGTGAATGTGTTGTGTGTGTTCCGTATTTATATATTTTTATAAGGTTTCATACCTATATTAAAGCAGTGCATTTAAACAAAATTTTGTTGATGTTCAAAATTTGACACCTAATTCAAAGTCCAAGTCAATGTAATTCCAAAGAAAATATTCGATCAGTATACTGGCCTCCTAGACAAGTGGCAAGCGAATCGTGACACGGGTTTTATATATATTAAGATATAGTAAAAACTACGCATACTGCTGCTAAATATAGTACATAAGGGGGAAAAGGATTGTTAGCAATGGAGTTTGACAGCCCCATAGCTAGCAATATACCTTATTAGGTCGACCTCCACGTGGTTCCCCCTGGAAACCATCGTGAACAAATCTTGTTGAATTCGTCACGATGGGCTAACTGACCTACTTCATCCTCACCTATCATTCTTCACTAGTGCCCCGCCGGTGTATACCGATATATATATATATATATATATATATATATATATATATATATATATATATATATATATATATATATATATATATATTTAATATTCGGCAGATCCGTCAGTATTCTACGACTATGACGATAAAAATATATATGTTCATAATTAGGTCAGAAACTTTCATTTTAACTCATGCGAAAAAACCGAAGGACATAGTTACTATTCTGATATAGTATCATATGATATAAGCATAGACTATGCTATTGTCAAATACCATAGCATGCATGCTGAGTGGGAGTCCCATTCGGTATTCACTGAAGTACGTCAAACGGTTAATAAATGTATTTCTATTTCTATTCGTATAGGTAAGTACAATCGGCAAATAACATACCTATGTCCCATAATAACGACTATTGTAAGCAAATCGATCAATTTTCCTCTACAACGAATGCAATATGTCAATACATATTTCAACGTGGTTATATATGCCGCGTACATTATGTACGAATTTGATAGAAATGAGTAAACACTTGAGGCACTTAGGAACGTATTAAATGCGTTAATATAATAATTTGACTCGTTGTTTGTAGAATACCAGAGGGAGACTTTGTACAAAAGTCGATTGCTTGAGTACCTCTGTCTCATTCGTGTTTCAACCGTGAAGCAGTTGTGTTTGCATGGCTGTGTTTCGGTTTGAACGGTGGGATATGGCATGAATTTACTGGCTACAGAGGAATCTTAATTTACATGGGCGTAACGGATGTGTGTGTTTGTATGTCCATGGTACTGCTCATGTCTATAGGCGACGGTTATCACTTTCCATCAGGTGGACCGTCAGCTTGTTTGCCATTCTAAGTTGTATAAAAAAATACTCTTCTTAATTTACGCTCGATTTGTACGTAGGTACGAGTACAATATGTTCCGATTAAATTCAATATTTTGTAATGAATTGTCCCCGTGCGAAGCCGAGGTCATTTCCCTTGTCATCCTTAAAAAGGTAAAAAGGCGGTTCTAAAAGTTCTTAATTTTTAATCAACATAAAAATCGAGGAAATTACATTTTAATTTTTTTTTT
Source organism: Galleria mellonella (assembly GCF_026898425.1). NCBI lineage: Eukaryota > Metazoa > Arthropoda > Insecta > Lepidoptera > Pyralidae > Galleria > Galleria mellonella. Next base: position 3,201,422 of record NW_026442084.1, read on the forward strand.
TTTGTGTATGTTACTCGATATCTTCTCAGATGCTGAGTTATTTAATGTACATGATTCAATTTAAGGACATTTATTAAAATAAATATTTTTAATTAATGGTGAGGGTTGCCTGTTTGGAATTGAATGGTGGTATATGGCAGTAAAATTTTTGGATATAAAATGTATGATGATGTTTACTTGTAGTTCATGTTCGTTCGTGGTTGCTATGTTTTTTGAAAAATACGTGCTTTGGAAAATATACCTTATATCCAGAGGAGATAAAAAACATCGCTGATAAGAACATGTTAAAATCCGTATCATGGATACGTATTAGTAGCGAACTTTAAAAAAAGGTCGAACACAATAGAATATAGAAGTCGTATCGTTACAGGGTTTTTCTGTCTGATAAAGCTTATCACTCAATAATAATAAATAGTTCATGGGAATAACAATAATAGGTACAGTGGTACTTATTACTGATATTTCTGTAGTATACAGTAGTACATGTATTCTGTGATATCCATGGTGTGTATAGGCGATGGCTACTATTTTCCATCGTGCGGATCGTCAGCTTGTTCATCATTTTTCATCATTACTCGTAAGTCTCATAAAAAATTGGATGATTAGCAATTTGTTCGCTTAGTCTAAGTCCACCTTAATATGTCGTAAGACCTTGCGTCTATTAAATGGATGCGTGCGCAAGCGCATACCTATTGTTCGTTATCTAACAATGTCACAAGTCACTGGGACATGTGATCGTTGTATTGGTCCTGTGTCCGGTATTATCAACAATACTACTTAAATCAAAATAAGTATTACTTAACTAAGTTGCCGATAATTATGTACGTATGTCATTATCTGTATCATTTAATATATCATTAATAGTAACTTTGCCGTAGTGATTTTATTTATAACGTGTCACAATCTATTACGTTATCGCTCTTTGAAATAACATCGAAATTGGTACAGTAGAAATAATATCCGTGAAAGCTGAAGCAGATAGAAAGACAAAGGGTGCCTATAGCGTAGTTAATGTTTATAGGAGATATTTGCCAATTTCCATTAGGTGGGCCATCAGCTTATGTTCGCTATATTAAGTGTCATAAAAAAATAGATATTTAGATTATTAAATAGCGATTAAAATTGAATTACAACCAAACAAAAATCAACATTTAATAAAAAATAGCTGGTAACAAACATTTTTTTTAATGGATGATAATGAAATGGTCATTTTGCCTTCGCTAAAACTGGCGATGCTCCAGTGAGAGATGATAGGTGAGAATAAAAAGGTCAGTTAGCCCATCATAATGAATACACCTGGAATTCAACATGATGGTTTACAGGGGGGATCACGTAGAGGTCGACCTGACAGAATATTACGAGCAATGGGACTGGCAGTCCGCATTACTAACAATCTCTTCTCCCCGGCAACAAACATTAGGAGACAATACCCAGAACACCCAAACTCGAGCCAATCCGGAAAAGTTCGGTTTTCGATTCGACAAACAATAAAATCCGGGACCCCATCATCAGAAAGCATCGTGCTCACCACTACGTCAGGAGATTGTCAATGACCGATCATCAAAGTGAACTAAAAATAACTGTAGTAATTGGTCATAATAATATTTAATCAGTAGATAAATATTTCGCAACGTACAAATACGAGTATGTAGATAATCCCTCTCTACATATTGTTGTGTATGTTGCGAAATATTGATCTATTGTTAAAATGTTAGTATCAAAACCACATGAAACTACATTGAAAACATCGTAAACTTTTGGTGCAATATCGTCTTTAGCGATTCTTTTCTTGGAATATCTGAAACGTGTACGCGCTTCACGGTTTCCTACGTCAGCGGCCGCTGTCTTGGCGTCTTGCCATTGTTTTCAGGATTTGAACACGACGAGGTGCAAATCAGCGGTGCGTCTAGATATTTCTATTTTAGTCCCGGATATATCCGAATTCTGTCCTTTGCAATTAATATAAAAAAAAAAAAAAACTTGTATTTTTGCACTGCTGGCATTAAACTATTTTAGGTGATAGACTCTAGTATGGAGTAGAAGAAGTGGTTTCAAATCCCGCCTATTTAGACTTTTTTTCTATTACGCAGTAATTATTGGAATGTATTTTTTTATTCGACCTTTCGTCCTTCGGCATTCAATGCTCTCTATCGATGAGTAAGCTCGTTAAGATCTACGATAAACCACAATGTCTCTTTATTAAATTCAGTCTTTAATATCTGTTTTGTATGAATTATTGTATATTCTACACTGAAATTCTTAACAACAATTACCATACAACTTTTCCTCTTCTATTGAACCTTTTTTTTTTTATTTCGATTTATTTATTTATTTAGACTTTATTGCACACAAAGATGTACCGTTATTAACTATTTTACACAAAGATGTTTTACACAACGAGCGAGCTTAACTGTGTAAAAATTATCTTCCAGTAAACCCAGAATGTAAAAGAGTATAATTACGAACGGGTACAGTGTGTACAATAAAAATAAGAAATAATATAGCAACAGTATCAGAATTTCGTACTTCTAAAACCCAAAGGTTTAGAATTATGTGTATGTCGGAGATAAAGATTTTTTTAAATAGAATATTATCAAGCAGGATGTATGATTTAGCAGTCTTTGCCTTCCTACAATACTAAGAAAATTAAAAAATAACATCTTTATTACTGCACAGCTTTAATATTTCTCTTTGCAAGTTTATTATAGATCAGAACAGGGTAAAGGCGGCAAGCCCGTGTCCTAGTTTAAAGGTCAATATTGTGCCTGCTATGTTATACTTGGTTTATTATAAAATATCTACTTTGTTTCCGCGGTTTCACCCACGCGTGCCTGTTATCTATGTAGGAAATGTATTTATTTATTTACTAGCTATTTCCCACAGTATTGTCCGCATAAATCAATATACATATAAAAATATCCTATATGTTAAATGTGGTCTCGGCATAGAATATACCACCCCTTTTATTTCCGTGGGTGTCGTAAAAGGCGACTAAGGGAAGGCGAGGGATGGACAGCAGAGTCCCTCTTAAAATATCTCTAAAAGCCTAATTGCGGTTGCCAACCCGCCTGCCAAGTGTGGCAACTACTGGCAAAACTCCCTTTATGAGGAAGGCTTATGTTCTGCAGTGGTCAGTTAACGGTTGAAATAATGATAATAAATATGTTAAATTAGAATCTATCTGTGCACCAAATTCAAATCCCTTAAGACGTTTAAACGTTATTCAATTACAAACAATTAAACATCTTTATACAGTTTCGCATTTTTGATATTAATAGGATTGTACATCAGCTTTTGCCAGCTAATTCATAAGCGTGATTTTTGGAAATAGGTAACCACTACTAGATGACGTATCAAGACAAAACATGCACAAAATTTTAAGTTGGATTTTTGGGAACACAGCTGTGAATACAGAATTCAAATTGGTATAGTGATTTTTACATTATACTAGAACGCACAAACAGATGGACAAAAATAGACTGAAAAAAGATGTAGTCAATAGTTACAATACTGTGATATTTTATTAATTATATTTACATCTTATATGTATATACTGAGACCCCTGGTAGGGCGTTGCAATTTATTAATAGAACAGGTACTGCAGTGCAGCTTTCTATTAGTAAAACGATTTTTTTATTCAGTTAATTTTACAGGGTACAGAGGCATAATACCTTACTCCTCAGGAATGGCTACGCATGTGGAGTATCAGCGGCGAAACAGTATACTCTGTTATGTCCATGGTACTGTTCATGTCTATAGGCGACGGTTGCCGCTTTCCATCAAGTGGACCGTCAGCTTGTTTGCCATTCCAAATGGCATAAAAAAAGATCCATAATTTTTAATAATACCTAAGATTTTTTCAACATATGAACAAACAAATTTTAGCATTATAAATTACAATAATATTATTTTGCAATTAAACTATCATTGTGTCCGTGTATCGACCTATATTTAATTTTAACTAACACAATTATATAAATTTTTTGTTTATTACTTAAATTTGTATTTAATTTAATATTCTCTAGTTATGGCTCGAACAAATTCTTTTTTATACAGTAGTAGTTTAGTTATGGCTCGAACTCACTTCTAACAAATTCGCTTTATATTGATTGTAGTTTTCTATAAGAATATATTAGTAGACATAATTCGCTTTATATTGATTGTAGACTTTTCTATAACTCACCCGAATATATTAGAACTCACTTCTAACATAATTCGCTTTATATTGATTGTAGAGTTTTCTATAACTCGCCCGAATATATTAGAACTCACTTCTAACATATATTAGCTTTATATTGATTGTGACATAATTCGCGAATATATTAGAACTCACTTCTGACATAATTCGCTTTTTATTGATTGTAGAGTTTTCTATAACTCGCCCGAATATATTAGAACTCACTTCTAACATAATTCGCTTTATATTGATTGTAGAGTTTTCTATAACTCGCCCGAATATATTAGAACTCACTTCTGACATAATTCGCTTTATATTGATTGTAGAGTTTTCTATAACTCGCCCGAATATATTAGAACTCACTTCTAACATAATTCGCTTTATATTGATTGTCGAGTTTTCTATAACTCGCCCGAATATATTAGAACTCACTTCTGACATAATTCACTTTATATTGATTGTCGAGTTTTCTATAACTAGCCCGAATATATTAGAACGTACTTCTAACAAAATTCACTTTATCATTATAATATAGTTAATAGTAGTGAAGATTTTTTTAACTCGTCCAAATAAATTAGAGCCCATTTCAGATATAATCTGCATATAAATGTATATTATGAATATAACTATGAATGGTGATATTCTGTGATGCGTCCGCATAGATTGTAATAACGTCATTATTAATTGTAATGACGTTATTGACTTTGAATTAACAAATTATTGCCGCTTTTCATCTGACCTTGCCATTTCCATTATGAAATATAACACGAGTATTAATATAATAATTTGATGACTTACATATTATAATTTATAATGACGTCAACTTTGAATTAACAAATTATAGCTGTGAATTCATAACGTTGTTGTTTATGTTTTTCTGTAACCATAGAGTTAATTATGCGATAGAGTAATTTACACTTCTTTTAACAGACTTAAAAAAAGCGGTGTTCAAGTCGAACCTAACAGTAGTATTAACAGTGCTGTTTGAAGCAATTTTTAAATAATTTAATGAAATAATTTTTCATGTCTAAAGAGTTGGATCACTGGTTGTTCTTTTCACACTTTGTGACTTCTTATTCTTTTTCGTACTGATAAACCGGCAAGGCCGCAGAATATAGATCGACATAATTAAATTCTGTCCGTGTGCGTAACCAACGGTTTTTTTTAATATGAATGATGGTAATAGAATGGTAACCCCATCTGCGCTAACGGTATACGCTGGCGGGGCATCAGTAAAGGATGTTCGGTGTGAATGGAAAGGCAGGTCAGTTAGCCAATCATGATGAATTTACCTGGAATTCAGCACGATGGTTTCCAGGACTGACTATATTGCTACCAATGGGATTGGCAGATCGCATTACTAACAATCCCCTCCATTCCGGTAAGTAAAACGGTTACCGCTTTTCATGTAGACATGTTTTTAGTTATTTAATAAAGTTATCAGTATTATAAAAAAGAAATTCGATACAAAAAGGGACATGTTTTAGGACTATATTTTGCTGTATGCGTCCTGAATTCCTGAGTGAACTAAATTCCCATGAGACTCAAACTGGTAACAGCGAATTTTAATTCCTTTGCGGCGAGAGTGCCGACGGACCTGTCGACTTTAATGACGGAGGAATTTGGGCCGAGGGGTGTCGTTTTCCGACGTTTCCGGGGACCGCCATATGACACCGCGCCGCGCATACAATTCACATATCATAGGTAGACACGACGTGTGAATTCAGTTTGTGATTTAATAGTAATCGTAAATGTATGTATGTTGAGTATCTGAAACTGTGAATCAACATTAATAACAACGTGTTGCCTGAAATAAACAAATAAAACTAAATTGTTTAAATAATTATATCACTTTAACATATGCTATAATAAAATAGAATGCTGAGTAAATAATATTATTATCATACATTGCTGTAGTGAATATTAAATATTTTTAATGTTACTATTATAACGACTGATGTCACGTCTCTAACGCCACGTGTCAACATTCCTTTACAATGACTATTGTCTAATCGTGGGTTTAACATTCTATGAGAGTTCGAATTCTGTGTAAAAGTTTTTGCATGCGAACGCACGTGAGCCGGCTTCAATGATACATCGGGCGGGCAGTCTCTGCGCGACCTCTCCACGCTTATCACGGCGCACAACACTACACAATCCAATTAACCAATCAACTTAATCCGATTCAAATAAAGAACTGCATTCGATTTTCAAATTCAAATAAGAAACATTCCAAATTCGCCACACCGGTCAGTGTTGCCACAACATTGGAATTCCAAATACAAATTCGTGTGTTTATGTTAATTATTACGGAGTGTTTTGTTCAGCAACATCGCTAATTCCTGCGAATGTTCGATGATGTAACTGTGAATCGATGTATCGTTCCTTTGTTCCATGGTAGTTCGACAGTGCTTCAAACAGTGTGTTCTTAGAAACTGAAAGTGATTTAGTGACACGCTAAATACGGAAAACTTGCGACTACTTCATTGGTATGTACTTTAAAACTTAAGATCACATTTGATTTGTCGACTAGTAAACGCAAAGTTAAATCTTAAGTCATTACTTACTAACTTACTATAATACTATTAATAAATCTCTCTGAAACGGCTGAACAGATTTGAATTAATTATGGTACACAAATAGACGATATTCTGCATTAACATATAGGATATTTTTATCCTACCTAAACAGGCGAAACCGTTGAAAATAACTAGTAATATAGTGAAAACAGTCCTTTTAAGTTATTATTTTACGCTTACAAATTGTAGCATTTGTAGTATTAATTAGGCGCTGTTGTTTGGATAAAAGATTTATGCACATTGTGCGATGCGTTTGCATTACTTTAGAAAAAATTTGGCGTTCAGCCAAAATTTATTATTAAATTTTAATTTTGTACGCCGTGAACGCATCATATTGAAGGTTATTATTGTGGCACATATGGCCGACTGCGATAATGAATGAATATATTTTTTATCAGTTTTGGGGCACCACACATTTACGTCCAGATTTGTGTATATTCTATTTTTTAATTACTAAAGCCGACGGAATGGTATAAAGGCTAAGGAGATCTCTTTGTGGGTTTTTTAAATTTAGAGCACGTGGAAGCAAAACAACGACAAGAGACCATAAAATATATGTGTGAAAAAAATAATTAATAGATATTTATAACATAGGTGTATTCACGATTCCTGTTATACTTTTTCTATGTTTTTTTACCTCATAACTCCATTAGTTGTTAACCCTTTTGGAAAATTATATTTTTTTATCTAAAAGTATTACTTACAGATTGGCCCCATAGAAATTTTATCAAAATCGGTTCAGTTGTTTAGTTTTGAAATTAAAATTACTGGTTTTGTCACAATTGAAGGCAGTTTTTATGATTTTTTATTACATCTAAATATATCAATAAGCTTCAGTGACCGTTTACCATCAAGCGGGCCGTATATTTGTTTGCCACCTTCGTGGCATTAAAAAAATATCTTTATGCCATTTGAAGCAAAAAGAGATATAATTCACTACGCCAACTGCCTCTGTACATACCCCCCTATATTCATAAAAACGTCCAATGTCTCAATATCCTATTTTAGCTACTGAAGTGATTTGTCTTTTTCTTATATGCTAATTTTTCAATTTGAAAGACAGTGACAAAAGACTAATAGTCAAAATAGGTTTGTATGATGTTTAAGTTTTTATGAATAAGAGTTCATTCATCTCATGTATATATTGTACTGCCGTATACATTGGCCGTATGGTCTCGGCATGGAATAGGTCACCCTTTTCTTTCCCGTGGGTGTCGTAAGAATCGACTAAGGGAGGGCGAGGGATGGGTAGCAGCGTCGCTCTTAAAACATCTCTAAAGCTTAACTGCGGTTGCCAAACCGTTTCTCAAGCGTGGCAACTACTGGCAAAACCATAATGATGATGATGATGATGCATTGTACCAGTTCAGAAAAATTTAAACTCATATTTTTCACTCTCTTCGACTGTGAAAAAAACTCAGTACAATTTTAAAATGTAAAAACTGTTAATTACTCTTGCACAAATACATTAGAAATATATTTAAGAAGCTTATATGTCCAAATAATATATGACTATAACAAGTTGTAAAACATAAGATTTGGCTTTAAAGTGTTGCAACCAAATCATAAATTCTTCTTAAAAATACATTAATAAGAGATTGGATTTCATCGTTAGGTTAATAGGATAGCGGTAGCAGCCCAGAGTAATTTATCCATATTTCCTCATTCTTGACGGATGTTTTGATTTGCCATGATCAATCGAATGTATCGTAGCATAACAAATGATTTATATTTATCATTATGAAAACTTATTTATACTAATTAGTTTTACCTTGATCTAATATTTTTTACTCATTTTTTGTTTCACTTTCGAGTATTACGCGACGTTTTACAAATGATTTGTTCCCATTTTTTTTTTATGGCAACACTATTACAGAGTGATGTAATCGTGTTGACCTCCGTTCTTGTGTTCATATGTATAAGTGTATATAATATGCTTGATTTATCTCATACATGATAGGGGAACCTGTTTTGACTGTGATGTGTGGGCTGGTATAGTATAACGTTTAATACTTAGGTTTTTACATTGATACCTATGTATCTACTATGGATTTGTTCGTTTTAAAACTACTTTTTAATAAATCTGTACTTATTTTGTTAAATTTGATTCTGATTAAAAACAATATTTTGCATTGCATACATCAAAGTCGCAAGAGACATTAAATACAATATCGTCAATTGACTACATATACACCTCTGGCTACCCTTTAAAGACGGAGGGAAAGGCATTGTTAGTAATGGGATCTAACAGCTCTATTACCAGCAATGTTGTGTACATCTGCTATAGGTATGCATATCAGCATGCTACACAAAAAATATTATTTGATTTATGTATAATATGTATACTGTTGGTGTGCCTTATTCGAAATAAATAAATAAATATACCCTATCAGGTCGACCTCCGCGCGATTTCTCTTGAAAAGTGGTTAATTCTTGTGGTAGTTGTAATTCGTCACGATGGATCAACCAACCTGCTTTCATCCTCACCTATCATCTCTCAATGGTGGGCTACCATTATATTTTCATCCATTAAAAAACCCTTAAAGTCATTGCCATTTTAAGTAACATTTTCTGAAAGTTCCACTTTCATAGATGCATGGCATTATTATTATTATTAATGCAGCTCGTAACTATCCACTGCTGAATATAAGCCTTCCCCATAAGGGAAGATTTGCCAGTAGTTGTTAAATAAATAAATATTTATAAATAGTTTTAAAAATAAAATAAGATTTAAAAAAATAACTTTTTTTTTAAAATCGGTTGAAAACGGTGCATGTACGTTAATTCATGTATGACAACAGTTTAGTAATTCTAGTTATAATACGCATAATTGCGATTACTTGAGTAATGACAATTATCAGTTCCTCTAAAGTAAGAACATGACTGTTTACAAGTAGTGAGGTTGTTTTAGAGATTACGTAATTATCAGAACATATAACTGACGTCATTTGAATTTTGAATTAGGTACCTGTGATACATTTTTAAATGCCTATTAAAGAATATTTAGTGTTTAATTAAATACCATTATTTGCTATTACTTTGATTTTATTTCGCCCATAGACGATTATTTACTTTATGAGTAAAAAAATATATATTAGTAAATGTATCTTAGTGTAATCAGTTCCATATCTTTACAATTTGCACGATTTTTAATACCTAAACGATTAATCCAGATTCAGAAAGGACTGTTTATTAGGTACGAAACCATAACACCCCATTTCTCTAGTATGGCTGCACATTAGGGGTACCAAGAGGTTCATTATGCATTCAGTGATGTTCATGCCTTTATAAAATTGACGATAAAAGAAAGCAATGACCTCTAAAATTGTGGTATCCTTCTTCCTTAAATCCACCTAAAACTACTATCCTCTTTGATCTATTCTCAATAGTGTAACAACAACAAATTTGATAGGTATTACAAGGAGCTTCGTATAATTTTTCACCTTAAATGTATCAAGTACATTTTCAATTGATTTTTGAAAACAATTCCCACTATAAAAAATGCGAAGATGAAATGATGAAAGGTCGAAACCATTATCGAAATTATATGATTTGGTTTACTTGTTCTCTAGTGAACTAACCCAGTTTCACCTGTTTATGCTTTGGTATTTAGTATATACAGTGAGCCTTATAATTTACTAGTTGTGCCCTCTACTTCCCATTGAACTGTGATACGTGTTAATTGGCAGAGATAAAAATAAATCTATTTAGCTAACTTAAATTTGTCTTACATTGTCATAAAAATCTTAAAAGATGTCTGAGCTTATGCTCAGCCTTGTAAACAGTTACTTTCGCATACTTAACGAGTATGTCTACAGTGAATGGTCTAAACCTGATACATGGTATTCGTATTAAGCCTAGCTGCATCTTGATATTTATTACTATGAATTTAGAAAAAACTAAAAGTTATGCGTATTAATCGTAATTTCTTTCAAATTCAATCAGATTAAAATTGGTTAGTCCTTATTTATATTATAAATGGGAAAGTGTGTTTGTTGGTTACCGCTTAACGGCTCATCCAATTGCTATACATATACTATATGAGATGGCACTTTTTATCCCGGTCAGTGAATATATCCTGGTCACGCGAATTAAATCGCTACTTTACTTTTTTTTTTTACTAATAGTAATATACTCGTAAAATTCGACTATTATGAGTTCATTTCAAAATTCACAGAAATTTAGTATTGTATGTAGGTTCTATTTTGAAGTGTTCGTAACAAGTTTTATTAGTTAAGCTGTTTAACAATGCAAACGTAACAAACAAACATACATTGCTCGAATTTATTATATGTATTAGTAGGTATACTATAAATTTCCATATTACATTTCGGCCTAATAACAATTTTATATTAAAGTACGAAGGCTACGAAATTGCTTCGCAATTATTATAATAGGCAACAGATACTTTTTTTTGCTTTTTGTAGCTAAGCATGAGATACTGGCTTAATGGTCTCTTTGACCCTGCTGCGTTATATTTTATAAAAAAAAATGTAACATTGAAATATAACATTATACATCTAGTTTGATTATATCATCACAACGAAGACTTAAATATATTTGTTAGGTATATATTTTTAAAAAGTATACGTTCAGGACAGGTACAAAAGAACTCTCTTACGGTGTGACTTTGTCTCTTTTTCCGTTTATCCATCCGTCTGTTACAGTGCTATATTTCAGCAACTAATAATGCTCTTGATTTGAAATTTGGAATAGTTTTACATATTTTTGGTTCATACATATTGCAAGGGAAGTAATTGAAAAAAAATCTTTTTATTTTCTTTACTAGAGGCCCAAAAGGGGTACGAAAAATTTCAAAATGGTCTTACTAGTCCAAGTAATATCATATACTTACATTTTAAAACAAATTTATATTTATTTTTATACTTTATTGTTTCTGAATTGTAATCGAAAATAAAGAAAAAAAACCTCCCTGTAAATAAAGAAAAAAACGCGTAAATATAACTCACACTTGACCGGTTTTTCATGTTTTCACATTCAACATTACTTTCAATGCTCTTACAATTCCGGAAAAAGATATCTTAATAATGAAAGGTTGACTAAAGACATAAACAATGCAAAAGTGGAAAGATGCAGGTATTAACGAAGTCTCTAATTAACATCTACTCATTAGATAAACCGTGTTTTATCTAGGAAACAGTCAACTATTTGTCAGATTAGATGTTAAAATTCATTCTTGATGAATTCGTCACGATGCACCGGCTGAACTTACTTCACCCTCACCTATCATCATTCACGGGTACTCCGGCAACGTTTATACCAAAAACGCAGCAATGTTACTATTATATTATAATTTAGGTATTAAAAAATGCCTCTTCTGCCTGCCACATTGGATAAATAAATACTTAAAAGTATCAACCCGTCTATTTATATGTTAATAGCTCAGTGCCAAGGTCTCCGTTTGTTTAGAAGTTTGTTCATCTGCCAAGGTTTAATTTACAGTTAGATAGTTCACAGATTAGTGCATCTACGCTCTAAGCTTTTAAGCACCTCTTATCAATTCACTAACAATTGTAAACAAAATGTGTTGAAATATAAAAATGAATACAGATTAAAAATAATAGATTCGCGATTATGGACAACATCTGGAATTTTTTTATACAACTTAGAATGGCAAACAAGCTGACGGCCCATCTGATGGAAAGTGGTAACCGTCGCCTATAGACATGAGCGGTATCATGGACATAATAGAGTATACTGTTTCGCCCATAATACCTCCCATGCGTTGCCATTCCTGAGGACTCAAATGTTATTCCTCTGTACCCTGTAAATTCACGCAATATCCCACCCTTCAAACTGAAACACAGCCATGTAAACACAACTGTTTCACGGTAGAAACACGAATGGGACAGAGGTACCCTAGCAATCGACTTTTGTACAAAGTCTCCCTCTGGTTAAGGTCTGGATAATTTCATCATAAGAATTCTATTAATATTATAAATACAAAAGCTTGTAACGATGGATGGTTGGGATGATACATGGATTTGTTACGTTTCACGCAAAAACTACTGAAGGATTTAAATAAAATTTAGTACACGGGTAGGTTACGTCTTAACAGATAGGATACTTTACCATATATACTAATTCACGTGTGTAAAGCGTCGAAATATAGCTAGCAAGGACTAAAGGATACCAGATTATACTCTTATTGTAATACCAGATTATTTATGTATTGGTTTTGGTTACAAACCGTACGATTTTCTTGTATCGCTTAGTCTCAGTATTAGTAATGCCGCTGAAATTGTTCATGTTTGTAGGCGACAGTTACCACTTGCCATGTGAAGGTTTCGCCAATTTGAATGCTAATCACAGTTTCATAAAAATTTGAAATTGTTAAATCGTAAAACTGATAATTTTGATAAAGTGAGTTAAATAAGTAATCAAACCCCTAACAACAGAGAACTGTTAACTTTCAGACTTAATACTGGATATACCGTACCTATTACTGTTTACTCATAGGACATATCACGCATAGTACCTTCCACGCATCACTATTAAAATAGCAAAGGTAGTTCATAAATCTTACTCACAACTTTGTGAAGTCTTCAGTATTTTGACAGTAATTACATTAACATAATGTTTTCGGGGGGAAAAAGTTTTGTTAGTAACGGTGTTTACAGCCCCATTAAGAACAATCAGGTTGGCCCCCATGCGGTTCCTTCTGGAAACCATCGTGGTTAATTATTGTTGAATTCACGATACGCCTATTGATTTATTTATTTATTTATTCTTTATTGTACACAAAAAATTACAAACATATAATATATATTAAATAAAAATGTACAACAGGCGAGCTTAACTCTGTAAGAGTTCTCTTCTGATCTACTTCATTCTCACCTATCATCCCTCATTGTGCTCCGCCAGCCTATAATCAAAAATTAAGTCCTAGCGTATACAAAGATTTATTTGTATGTCATTTTGATTTGATCCAATTTTGATTACGTCAAAATTTATCCAATGAATGAGATTAAAGGGCATGATAACACATGGACCAACTTTTGCGTTTGCGCATAAATAATACTATTCTAATAGTAATATTTTATAGTGTAATTATTAATAACAGGATAAACAAGAACAGAACAATTTATCAACAGGACAAAATTACGAGGAAGCTCCATGGCGTGAAATAATCCTAAAAAAATATCCAGTTGCATAATGTTTTATGGTAATTCGTAGATAATCTATTTTAAAACATGATCAATTGTTCCGTAAATTTAAGAGATATTTAATAAGCTTTAAGCTGAAATTAAAACTTTGTCCGTATGATTGACTAGAATAACAAGTAGCCTATGTTCTTCTCCATCGCAAATACTACAATGCCAAATTTCATGGTAACTGGTTAAGCCGTTATATGGCCTAGAGATTAACATATTACTTTCACATTTTTAACACTAACTTCTAGTTGCGACGTGGTCTGCGTTATCGGGATAAGGGCAAGAAGATGATGAAGGATTAGTAAGAATAGTTTTTGGAATATTTTTTGGAATTTAATACTCAATTGCATTTTATTATTTTATTTATGGCTAGCAGTTTTATTTTACAATGGGTGATAATTGAGTAGTTATCAAGTGGTGATAGGTGAGAATGAAAGCAGGTCAATTAAACTATCTTGACGGATTCGTCCAACATTAACATATGATGGTTTCCAGGAGGAACCGCGTGGAGGTCAACCTAATGTTCCTAGTAATGGGACTGTTTGATCCCATTACTAACAATCCCTTTCTCCCCACGTGGCTGGTTGTAGTATAGCTATTATTTTATTAAATTTTATTACCATATAAGTACTAAATACTCAGGTGAACACTGCGTCACGGAGTAAATACATACTTATATGTTGTTTGCTGAGTGCACTATTGTTATTAATATCTCTGTAACGCGTTAGAATCATAACATGCCCTCAAAGTACATATAGAGGTACTATAACCACAAGCCAATTTCATCTTTATCTTCTCTATGGTAACGTCGATAATTGTATGTCACATTTTAATTACAATCCCGGTATCTGGACAGTCGCCAAGGTGTTGTGTGATCACCACTATTTCTAAATTCCACAGAAATATACGTATACAAAAGTTATTACGCGTAACTTTGTTCTACAATTGAGTCTATCGCCTCTGTTTGTCCCATTTGTTATTACAGTCGTGAGCACATTTAAGTTACTTTATTTGCAATAACTTGGATTTTTCATACCAAAGTTTTTAGTAAATTTGCGTAAAATAGAGTGAAATAGTACGCTATATGATAAAAAATGATCTATTATTAGAGATAGGTAATATAAAATTATATCTATATATTGTAGTTACAATGTCTATATACTGGTCCAAACACGAATATATTTTATTAAAAGTCTAAAAAATAATATTGGATAAAAAACTTTTAACATATTCGAAAATAGATATCCGAACTATATGAACGATATCAAAATAGGTGAAAACTTTGTTTCGCCATTAATGTGCACAGGAACCCAATATATAGATATCGGATTAGTATCCCTGTTATGGTACCATACATTTAAATTTGTTTATCTGGGGGCGAAAGGAATTGTCAGTAACGGAGATCCAACTTTCCCCATAGAAACCATCGTTGTTAGTTCTTGTGGAATTCGTCACGGTTAGCCAACTGAACTGTTTCATCCTCACCTATCATCCTTCACTAGTGCGTCCACTCACTAGCCAGCGTATACCAATAGTTCAGGAGGGGTTACCATTTTATTACCACCCATTAAAAAAATCTGTTTATTTAAATATAACTGAGTAACAAACATTTTTTCATAAAAAAGTTTTTAACAGACTTAAAATAGTTTAAAGTAGGTCTTCTTAATAAGTTTTGTGCCCCATTTATTATTATTATGAATCATGTAGCATATAAGGTCTCTGCCTTATACCATAAATCTTTGGTACAAATCAACAAACCAAATCATACATAATTATTCTATCACGATGTAATAAAAACAGAGCGGTCGTGACTTGTTCAATTAACATGTATTTTACTAATCATTGTTTATACATTAAATATTGTACCTGTATATCAAAAAGTATATTAGATGTCTAAACAGCTTGATCATTTGTTTTCAAATGTTTCTAAAATTTTGTTGATTTGATACACTGTCTGTGTATATTTAAGTAGATGTCGCAATATCTTCCGTTGCGTGTCAAATTTTGGCTTTATGTTGGCTTTTTAAGTTTACATAGACTGCTACTACATTTCAATTGCGAATTTGTACACGAAATTATGTCAAAACATTTAAACTTCTTATCATAGAATGCATATATATTTCCTATCAATAACGGGTATATTATAACAAGTGGTTTTAGTGGCTCGATTAGTTTTTATATATTTGTTGTCTGTCTCCATCTATTTTTGTAGACTAGTTCATATTCGGTGCATTTCCATAGCAAAACAAACTAATGCTGATATAAAACTGTGTAGTGCCGCGTGGTACTGGTAGATGGCGGTAGTAATATATCATATTGATTCGCTGACTAAAAATAATTGTACTGAGGATGCTATAAGAGGTAGCATTAAAAATATAATTTTAATTTTATAAGGAATGATTCAGTATTTAAATAGCTAACAAATTAAGTAATTGTAAAAAATATTTTATTAACAAGTAATTGAAAATAAATGATAGCTATAGAATAACTTTAAAGATCATAAGTACTAAAATTATTTATTCAGAATTCTTTAAAATATGTCAAATTAAAGTTTTATATCTGCTTACCCATTTATTCAATTTTCACTACTTACCTACGCTTTTTATTCTACACTTTTGTGATTTTTATACAAGTGAGTATTGGTCTTTAGATCATAAATATCCAAACTTGAGAGTCATAATTTCCTAAAAAAAATAACGGTTAAGCAACTATTTGATGAAGCATTTTTCTTTAATAAAACAGCCCACTATTTTCTGGTGATACAAGCTATAACTGTAATATTTTGATATCTCTGTGTGGTTTATATTACAAATATAATATTAAAAAAGTAAAAAGTTAGGCTGCTTTTGACAAAGCGTTACAAAAATACAGAGAGATACTCTATCTAGATATTATTAATCTAAAATAAGAATAAAATAAATTAGCTATTTCTGTTAACGAAGTGCGGTAGTAAAAAATAAATTATAGTTATGTATTATTCATTCTTTATCTATGCTAATGTAAATCTATGAATCATTTTTAAAAATATTTACTATTAGTACTTTAAACAGTTACGCAAAGAAACAAAATTATCTAGCCTATTATCTAACAAAGATTTCTTAAGGTTATCACGCACTTGTCCGCGCCGAACGCACCAAATAAATGGAATTTTAAATTCGATGTATGAAATCTCGCACGCTCATCCGCGTCAAATCGAGCGAAGAACCGAAATAAACCTTAAAGGCACTCAAAGCCTCGATGCGAATAAGTGTGTGATAACCTTTATATACCACGTGAATAGTAAATCACAGCTTGCCGTGACATTGGCGCGGATCACGGAAGCCTGACGGCTGCTAATTCATAAACCGACGTAAACCGACCATGGATGATGTGATTTTAAGAGTTGTGTCTGTTTACATTGCAATGTGCGTGAACCAATATTATAAAACTCAGATAAAGTGAAAACTGATTAGGTATGCCAAACTAGTAAGTATTACTACGACTAGTATGAGGGCAGTCATCAATTTTTTTTTTTTTATTATTATGCAACTTAGAATGGCAAACAAGCTGACGGCCCACCTGATGGAAAGTGGTAACCGTCGTCTATAGACATGAGCAGTATCATGGACATAACAGAGAATACTGTTTCGCCCATGATACCCCTCGTGCGTTGCTATTCCTGAGGACTCAGGTGTTATTCCTCCGTACCCAGTAAATTCAATATCAATAGTTAGGAGGCCACCTTAATTATATTCGAATGCCAGTATTTTATTTATTCATTTCAACCTTTAACTGTCCACTGCTGAACATAGGCCTCCCCCATGTAGGCGGTTTTGTCATTAGCTGCCTCGCTTGGCAGGCGGGTTGGCAACTGCAGTTAGACTTTCGGTGATGTTTTAAGAGGGAAGTTGCTGCCCAACCCTCGATCATTTAGTTCCTTTCCTTTTTTTCTTACGACACCCACGGAAAAGGAATCCAGTATAAAGTGATTTATTGGATAAAGGTTATACTAAACTGAGACTTTTCATAAAACTGAATAATTTTCTACATGAAATAAAATCTAAATTTATTGTAATTTTAAATCGATCTTTTTCATCGATTCTATATAAAGTAGGGGTGGCTAACCTGTCTATCGCGTCTATTAGTTCAATATTAATTTGACTATTAGTTTGCCATGAGCAAAACAAAAAATATAATATTTTGCTAATCAGCTGTGCATTGCATACCAAGCAAATTTTCAATGTGTAAAGTAAAAAATCTCTCATATTCAACCGAGTTCTTTGGAAAAACTTCAATTTTATTACTACCTAATAATTTTATTCGCGAACAAACACCCATAGTCTGTACAGACCTTAACAGTATATAGAGTTTCAAAGCCAAGGATAGGTCATAAAGTTATTTACGAATGATAAACTAAAGATGCGAACAAAATAGCAGCTAAAAGCTAGTAAAGATATAAACACTAAATTTGTGTTTTATTGATTTTGTTCTATTTAAATATGTACTGATGCTACAAGGCCAGTATAGTGTTTACCAAAATAAATATTAGCGGTATAGTGCAAATTAAAATAGTCATAAATGTACATATGGTTTGAATTCATTCGCACTACATTTTATTATCATATACAAATTGTCAATAACTAACAGAAATAAATCTGTAAAGATCAAATACGTAGATTTAAATTATACCAGATGTCACGTTTCCTTTCTAAATAAATTGAACAATCCAAAAATAAAAGAAAGCAGAATTAAGAAAGAGAAACAAGAGTAAGAAGAGACCGCCTTGACCGGACTTACGATCAAATAGTCAATTTACTAAAGCTATTCACGATTACCAAGTTAAAAGTACTTTTTTTTATGGGTGAAAATGATATGGTAAACCCGCCTGCGCTAACGGGATATGCTGGCGGAGCACCAGTGAAGGGCGATAGATAAGAATGAAAACAGGCCAGTTAGCCCATCATGATGAATTCATCAGGAATTAACCATGATAGTTTCCGTGAGGAGGTCGACCTTGTTGTGTATATTGCTAGCAATGGGATTCTCAGTCTCCAGTATTAACAATCCCTTTCCTTCCAGTTAAAAGTACTTGTAATGTATTGATA
The DNA here is from genome assembly GCF_026898425.1 of Galleria mellonella. NCBI lineage: Eukaryota > Metazoa > Arthropoda > Insecta > Lepidoptera > Pyralidae > Galleria > Galleria mellonella. The sequence continues at coordinate 3,220,437 of NW_026442084.1, forward strand.
TAGGAGACGACATTTTTTTTATTCTTTACTCATGTTTTTTGGGAAAAATGTCCAATTATACTCGGGTTAAAAACTCTCTTGATAGAATGGTGATAATATCAATTATAGTATTTGTAAACAATTTGCACCAACATCCAATTTTGTGTATTTCACATCGTATAGCTTCATTAACCTAACAGTACCAGTTGCAGACTAATCACAGTTAGTCACGCATCTCCTTGACTTTCAATACGTTGGTTACTTCCACGTTCGCCCTTGACGTCCACTGCCCGCTCTATAATTACATAAGTCGAACTTCCAAAGCTATTGATTGTTAGCGTACATTCAAGTTATACTTAGTACCTTTATAGCTTCACACGAGAATTGTAATGTTAAGCCGACAGTACTTCTTATGCGGCGTAAATATTTACTTGTGTTGCCTATCATAACATTGATATGAAGCCTAGTGTAAGTCCACGCAAGAACACCATCCTGAAATAATAAATAGGTGAAATTAACATCGCTTTTAGGAAATGGATACACAAGGAATAATAATCCACGTACTGGCCTTGATTCCCAATCGTGCTTCCCGATTTGGCGGACGAGTGAGCTCACGCGCCGCGCCTCATAACCTAGACGCAGTCTGTGGCTGTGGTTTTCATTAGTAAGCATCATTGTTGGTGGCCAGTGTTTCCTTGCTCGCTCGCGAATGCAGTTAGCGTTGCTAGTCCCGCACTAGTTTCCGAACGCGCATCTGCGACACGCGCGCTTCGCCCGCGAAAATTGAATAGTTAAAAAAAGTTGGAAAGCCCGCGCTTTCCGTGTTATGAAAAATGGGAGTGGTGAAGCATAAAAATAAAACGAAAAACGATATTGTCAAGAAAAAAGAAATCGCAAATGGAAAACCTAAAAAGGACAATGATAAAGTGAAAAAGAAAAAATCTGTGTCATGTTTGCAGTGCATCAAGCCAGTGGACGATGGTATTATTTTTAATTTTTTAAGATTATTTTTTTTAACTATATTGTGATTAAATAGCGCGGGAAAATTTAACGAACAAAAAATGTTGGCATTATCGTACGCCAACAGTTTTAGTTCATTCCTTCGTAATGTTGCCAATCACTTCCCTTTCCTATTTACAAATATCCAATTCTTATTAAATAATAAAATTCTTGCTTCATAATTAAGTCTAAGTATATTAGTATGTTTCTTCGTGTGTCTATCTACACTCCTGTGTTATTTTCTCTTCAAGTTTTTAGCAGGATAAACAGAGAAAAGGTTTAATTATATAAACGTAATTTTAACAACATTTTGTCATTTTTTAATTACTTAATTGAATGGAGAATTTCTGTTGTTCTATTTTGCATACATATACTCTTCTCTTTTATACAGATATTCTGTAGAAACTCACAACGGAATGATGATTTAGTATAAAATTGTAAAGATCTATCGATGTTTAAGAGATAAAACAGTATTACCTAATTATCTAATAAAAGTAGTAGGTAGATGCTACACTTGCGCTGTGCTAATAACAAATAACAATCATGCGTGCTAAAGTTTGATCAGAAATGTACTACCTAATTGCGATTTCCGTTTCAATTAATGAATTTCATCGTAAACTGTATAAGCTGGTAAACCAAATGAGTGTTGATTTTTGTTTACTTACAATATAGCTAAACCTAGAAGTTTATATATATTGTTTATGCGTAACATAAATCGTAAAATAACCTCAAATATTTTTAGGATAATAGAAAACGTTGCCCTAAGTAAACTTTATCGTATTAAGCTAAATATATTTTAGACAAATAGGTATCTACCATGTATACTTTCTATACGTAAATTCTTATGGATTTATTTTTTTGACTAACAAAAATTGGAAAGAAAAATAAATGTAAACTACCTACATAGTATATTATCTGTCACATCCAACCATACGCTAATTAATTTTAATTAATTGTCTTACTTTTATTGTTGGATTATAATCATACTTATAAGCATAACACCTTAATCTGATTAGTTTGTCAATGTGTAAGGAATACCATGGTTCACAAAATTTATTACAGTATAGATATGTCAAAAGTATTTTTTTTTTATATTACTAGTAAAAATCAAATGCTAGTTCTATCAAATTTTACTCATCACCAACCATACATACGCAATTTATTATCGATGTTGATTGTTCATTGAAAACTTAATCAGGATTTAAAATATAACTAAATATTTTTTATTGATCCCAAAAAAAAAGAAATCCAATAGAATATTTAAAAACAAAACTAGGTGTGCTGTTATGGTTCACTTGCATTTATTAACACCGACCTGATTAGGTTAACTGTTGTCGAGCATTAAATTTAAATTTTACAGCACTTTGCCTTACTACATCATGTCGGCATTAATAAGGTTATGATTCAACGATTAAAACAATATAGTTTTTAAAAATATGAGGTGTATATTAAAAACTATATTGCTTATCTGCAAATTTTTCGAAAATATTTCGACGATAATATTTTCTCTCTTTTTTTTAATGAACACTGGTCATGAAGTTTTCAAAGTATGTTAAGAAAACTTTATTCCACAACTTTCCTTTATTTTTACTTTAATCTCTCTTTCTCCTTTCTCTTTTAAGGTTCCTGATTTATTTATCAGAAAGAGTTCTATTCGTATTTAAACTTAAAAAAAAAAACATAGATAGTCTAATAATAACTTGGCAATTAGCTGTTATTCTGTTACAGTATTCGATCGAATAGTAACAGGCCTAGACAGTTTTCAAAATAATAAATAAAGAGTCTAGATATATCTATTAACTAGATCTAGTAACTGATCGTACTGTAACAGAATAACAGCTAATTGCCAAGTTAAAAAGAAGCCGCTCATTCAATCATTCATTAAGTCGTGAAGTCAAATTAAAGCCGAATTAATGTTTCTCAGATGAAACGATTAAGAAATGTTAGTCCATCAGGAAGTTTACTAGTAACGCGTGAAATTGGCCTATATATAATATTGTGCTGTTTGCTTTCATATCATAACACGTCGTTTTGGGTGCTGATGTTAAACGTCAGATAGCATTAATTTATATTTGATTATAATCCGCCAAACAGACAGACCTATTACCATCAAGCCGACCTATATACGTGTTTATGCCTCGAATAGATTCAGTTTCGTAATAACATCTTGGGAATGCATAGTCGGATTTTTTAAGTCGGTTATATTGGAGTTGGACTCGACAGTCAAACACTGTTTCCTATTTTTCGATCCCGTTGAGATTCTCCCCGTTGACATTCCAAACTAAACATTTAAACATTTTGTTCATCAGAAGAACAGACAACTCACCGAATTAAATTGGTGTAGGATAGTATCAATATGGAAGCAAACCACGTCGATGGCAAAGAGTCCTCGATATTTAAAACACGCCCAAATTAAACAGCAAAATTACAGACTACAGAGACATACATAGCACCTTAGTCTGTATAAATACTCTGTGAAACCCTCAGCGCTGTTTCCGTCTATTGCTACTTTTAAATAAAGTTTGGTAATTTTACTGTATGGTCCCGGCATAGAATACGCCACCCCTTCCTTTCCCATGGGTGTCGTAAGAGGCGACTAAGGGAACTTAATGGTCGGGATAGACAGCAACATACCTCTTTGAAAGTCACGAAAGCCTAACAGCGGTTGCCAACCCGCCTGCCAAGCGTGACAACTACTGGCAAACCCCCTCAATAGGGGGAGGCCTATGTCCAGCAATGGACAGTTAATAGTTGATATGGTCATGTCGATGATAATTTTACACAGGTTTTAACTTCATATTGTATTCAGAGTCAGTTTTGTTTGACTTCTTGCTACTCGTAAATGCAATATTTCAATTTTCGAATTTAAAGTCCACAATTACATGAATTATTACTAGACAATTAGACAAATAGGTACGATTTATGTTTATTTAAATATCAGTTAAAATTTATAAATACTTCGTAAATATTTAAAATACATATAAAAATAGTAATTTTTATAGTAGTTCTAGCGGTATCAAATCACATTTATAATTGTTTTTTTTTTTCTAAATTAACTTTTAAATATTTATTCTAAAAATTTGCCTTGAAGCCCTTTACCTTTTCTTGTTCTAAATTTTAATAATTTGTAATAAAACTCATTTTACTGCGTAATATGATTATTTTTATTTGTTACAACTCAGTTATACAACTCTCTCTGCTTACCCCATATCGAACTTGACGCGAAGATGATAACAGTGTTTTGACTATATAACTATGAATCATACTACAGGGTATCATAACACGATCATATTATTAAGCATCGCAATCGGCAGATAATTCAGTAGTTAATACGTTAGGGTAAAGAGGCCCGCAGAATCGCTGAAGGTCAGCGTTTACATCATCGTTACCGCATTTGGGTGCACACTGACCGTGTACCAGACCTGTGTTGATTGAGTCATGATCGAAAACAACCAAAACTACGGTGGTGTGGAATGAGAAGTTAAAGTTAGATGTTGTAACTACGATACAGTCTGTAACCATTAGCCGTGATACAATGTTTATAATTAAATCAACTGCTTTTATGTATAGTGATGATGGATGACTTGTCCATTGTCATAACGTAATAAAACTCATATTCTTGTGAATAAAAAATATAAAAAAAAATTTACGTCCAATGATTGCAAAATAATATTTTGTTTTTTTTTTTGGTAACTCCGCCTGCGCTAGTGGGATACGCTGGCGGAGCACCAGTGAAGGGTGATAGATGAGAATGAAAACAGGCCAGTTAGCCCATCATGATGAATTCATCAGGAATTAACCATGATAGTTTCCAGGGGGAACCGCGATGAGGTCGACCTGGTTGGGTATATTGCTAGCAATGGGATTCTCAGTCTCCATTACTAACAATCCCTTTCCCCCCTAATATTTTATGTTGTATACAAAAACACTACAATAGACGTACATACAGATACATAGGTATATGAATATAATTGATTGATTGAATAATATCCGTGGGACAGAATTTCATTTGAGCAACGTACCGACGTTATATAAATGAGATTCCAAATTCGTTTCCCCTTCAGATCGATTTAAGAAGTTTACTTTTCTTAATTGTTTTCTGGTCCACATGTTCTTGGCTGTGTCTTCAAATATCCTTACAACGTAGTCTGAGTTTATTTTATCATATTTTGAGAACGAAGTAATATGTATTGTTAGTTAATCGTTTCGAATTCGTACGGGTGTATAAATAAAGAAAATGAGACCAAATATTCCCTTTTTTAACCCAATATTTGCATTTTTTCATATGGTTTTTCTAACATTAACTTTCATACAAACCTTGTTTCGATTTAATATTTACAATCACAACAAAAAAAACCAAGTAAGTGTAGTCGTTCTGATTCTATGGTTTCTTGTTGATGTTTCGCAATTGATTTTTATTTTTGTAGATGATAAATGACATATATAGCTCAACGTAAACCTGTTAAAACCTTTCGAATTACTGTAATAAATCAGTTGTGGCTTTGCTAGAAGTCACTTTTGTTTTTATAGCACGTTATCAATTATACCTACTTAATTTACTAATATTCTCTGTAATAAAACAGAGATTAGAGATTTATTTTCTCTTCATATTCACTACCCACATTTCGTCGCAGCCTAGAAATTTACGATAAATATGGCAATCTCAAATAATTCACTTCAGGTCAATAAAATAGTCCAATAAATCTTAGTAAAGAAATTTTTGCAGCATCACTGACAACCGCATCAATATCATCATATTCTTGCAATTACCGTGATAATTTAGAAAATCGCGTAGTAATAATAGCTAATAGTACATCCGGTCTCATATGAGAGATTCCAAACACACTCAGACGCAGTCGTGGGCAGAACTATAATAGTTCTTGTAATATCGGAACTTACATACGGTTTATAAACGGAAGAAACCTTGGCACTAATCGACCGATATTTACCTAACTATCGCTCTACTTACTATAAACTTTGTAAACCAATCAACTTACTAATATTATAAATGTAAATCTTTGTAAAGATCGTTGCCACATGGCTAAACAGATTTGAATATATAATATATATTTTTTTAAATATAAAATAAAAATATCAAAATTTTATTTCAAATTGCAGTATGAACATGTTTTGACTAGCCGATCATTCATAATTTTTACTTAAAATAGAAAGGAAAAGAGAACGCTAAGTAACAGCAATATGTTCACATTGGATCAAACGGGAGCAAACGCTGTCCATTATAAAAATAATTATCTAAATTAGAGAAGATATTGAAGATAACACACATAAAAAGTATAGGAAATTTGATCATCCTATTTTAGGAGTTATTTAAAAAATAGTAAATAATCTAAGTATTAACTTTACTATCGTAGGTAGTGATATCTACTTTATTTAAAAAAAAAATATGTAAACATCTCACAGCTCAGATGGAATTTAATTGTGTTATTTACCTCATTACGTCTATAGGTACATATGTACATACACACCAACAATAATAACAAATCTGATATGAGATCACACTTATATTTGCTAATGCAATCATAGTAACATAGTACTATGGAAGCGCGATCCGTAAACAATATTACAAACTGAACTGACATACAGTTTTATAAATTCGTGCCGTTTCCGATATAAACATTCACTAATGACGTATGTAAACTGTGAAGTATTTATTTTTTATGTGATAAATATCCGTGTAGGCATATCAAATACATTTTACAGCTGTCGATCCATAAAATAATAGACCTTGGAACACCAATTCCAACATGAATTTTTAATGCTATCGCTACCTGTCCAATACAGTTGTAATATACTAGTATAACTACTAATAAGTATATCATAATATAGGTAAAATATTTCTTTAGCATTTAACTGTATTTTACCAGTGAAAACGAATATTTATCCAGAAGGAACATAAGTTGAGAAATTGTTAAGAATGTCGTTTTTCAATCTAACTTGACTACTACCTTATTTATAAAAACTAAAACCTACAAATCTACTTTATTACACTGTTTTATCACTTTCTCTCAAATTGGGAATTTAGTCTAAAAAAAGAGACAAAACACTTTAGTTAAATAGCTAAAATATGTTTATAAAAGGTTTGACATTTTATGATTAAGGGAGCTAGTTTACTTCCTTATAAATATGTAAATCATATCCGTTTCATAGTCATTCATCCTGTATGATAGTAGTATAATTGAACTACGTATAAATAGCATCGTATTTACTCGTATTTGTAACTAGTTTTTTTATACCCTATATATTGTAATACCCTCTTTATTTCTTGTTAATCAAAAAGCGAGAGAAAATGTATGTAAATACATGAGGTTACGTAGTTAGGTAAGGTTGTATGTATATATTATACATATATTATACAGATTATACAATATCTGCAACAGTAGACGCTTTACTAAGTAGTAACTTAAGATTATGTTCCACAAAAATAAACCGACTTCAATTGTAACAAAACAAGTTACTTAATAAAATTTCTATAGGACCAATGTGTAAGTATAACCTTTCAGAAAAAAAAATCCTAAATCTGTTTACAATTGTCGAAGTTATGAGGTAACAAACATAAAAATTAATACGATAAGCAACCAGCAAATAGCTCAATTCGAATGTATTTTTCCTTTTTTTAAAGTCGGTTGAAAATAGGCTCTACTTATGACGATAAAAATAACATCAATAACATATTAATATACACACACACACAAAATTTAGTTGTCAATATAAAGACAAAGGAGTTTGTAATCAGTATTAACAGAGTTTGTAAAAACAAAAATTTGAAAAGAATTCTTTCTATGGACATATTTGCAACGGGCGCGTATCCTGCAGTGCACAATACGTTACGCTAGTAGTTCAGAATGTAGATGTAATCAGATGTTACAATGGAATAATACGTGACAATAACTGGCAATACATGTGTCCATCATACGACGCATGTTTCACGATGTAAACTTAGGTATATGAGCACAGCTGGTATCGAACTTACATACCGTGTCTAAATTGTTATTCGCGATATGTGATCCAGATTGGATGCAGAGAAATGCTAATCAAATTCGTTACTAGGCATTGCCAGTATCCGTATCGCTAAAGCTAGAAGTAAATCATGAATTTTCTATTTTCAATCACACACAATATTAGTGTTTTCTAAATCAAAATAAACATACATACAAGTAGTTATAGAAAATACAGTTATAGCTGTTTTTTAGCGTCAGTTGTATCATAATACTTAAATAAGTGAGATGTATATTGGTATATGTTGATTGTAATCTATAGAAAAACATTTTAAAAGATTTATCATAAAACCCGCGAAGGAGTCGACTCTAGATTACATTAAGCATTTTCAAAGTCGGTTTCTAATTGACGAAGATGTTAAATAACATACAAGAATACAATTTAAATAAGAAACTTCACTGCCATGCTACTCTATTGCCATTCAGTATCACGTTTGTTCCAGCCATTCATCTACCGCAGTTAATTAATGTTTCCTAACCTAAATAACAGTTAATTACTAGGTGGGTATTATTTGTTGCATACAACCTATATACACTACTATATATACACCTGTTCCAAAGAAATATGAAGCATTATAATTGCGTTCTTGAACTATTACGTGAAATACATTGTGATAGCCGTACATTGTAAGTTAGAGATTTTACGATAACGTTTTACCTACCACTAGGTATTATAGCTACATTTCTTTGTCGCATGTTACCTCTTCGTGTAATATTTCAGCATATTTATTCACACTATAAATTCTTAAATTAATGCTTGTTCTTTTGTCTATATCTAGATCAATAATTTCAACTACTTACCCTCCAAATTTTGTATTTACGTGTCAATAAATTCATGCAACATTATTAATATTACCATTATCTGACCGTTTATATCTACCGTCTAAACATTCTACAATTGATATTTTATACATTTGTTTATGGTATAATAAAAAATTCAACGTTAGGCAAATCATAGAATAGTGGAGAATAGAATTCTGAGCACAGTCCCACCTGTTGTATCCATTACCCAAAGAATCCCTGCAACATTTGTAAGGTTGTCACACTATCTTAGGGGTTACTCAAGAAACCTCACATTCGTACCTGTCGTCTATGTAGAGTGATGACTCATTATTACTGTACTCTAATGTCTCCAACAACGTTTGCTGTATGCAGTAGCCCAGCAGAAACACAAAATAGTGTTATTTGGTGAAGAACTTCTGTTAAATGATCGCATTTCCGCATTAAAGCTCTAGTTGTCGACAAAATTATTCTTGCCTCTAAGCACAAATTAGAATCATAACGACCCTTAGTGTCGACCGCACCGCATTCCACTTTCATCTCGGTGTTATTTTTGCAAACTGTTTATTTTTATTCAAATAGTTGCAGATACATGTAGATAGGCTTGTAGTTTTTCCATGAAAATGTAGCAAACAGAAAACTAGTAATGATATCTTGTTTAAATGTATCCGGCTGCGTATATAACGCTCATTAAATATTTCACGGTCTTGCAAATAGAATTACAAAAAGCATATATGCAGATTATACAGGATGTTTATCATGTATATACTTAAAATAACTGACTTCATTAATGATTAAATAGATATATATAATAGAGTATGCAAATCCTCTATGAAAAATACTACCAATTGAAAAAATGTATCGATAGGATCTGTTTAAAATAAACAAAGAAATACAAATGTAATTCAATTAAAAACAAATCTCATCCATTCTTATACAAATTGAAAACAAATTAATGATCTTTATTTTAAATGAGGCATTAAGTGTTTATAATAACCCAGTTATCTCATTGTTTACTGCGAAAGTGTTGGCTCATGCAAGTGATTTACATAAAATACACGCTCGCATCGATAATACGTACCTACAATCATTGTAACATCAATTAACATGCGAGGTAGGTTAAAACAAACATTAAGACTGTGGGATACATTAGCGACTATTATTATAGCGATGATCTCAGCACAGCACGAGGCAGAAGTAAATAAAGCCGCTTGTTGTCTACCTACGTAACAACTGACCCTTATTAGCGTGATTACTTCTTCCAGTCTAGTTTGGTCGCCGTCTTGCATTACCCACTATATGCGGAGTGCGGCCACGCCCGTTATGTGGCCGTAGCGTAATTTCGATAGAAATGGTTTTATGACCCATTGAAATTAATAGAAAGGACCTTGATAATTTGGAACAAATAACATTGCTTTCTTTATGCGACTAAAAATATTTGCCCTGATTCATTTCATGTGGTCTTTGTAAGATTACCTGAATCACAGATAATATAATACCTCAAAGATTTCCTCTGCGTACATGAATCCTCTGTGAAAAGATTATAGATTTTATCAAGAAAACTGTCCTTTTTTCTCTTTATTTATTTATTCTTTATTGACCACATGACATAAAAAATGTTTGCTACAAATTGTTTGTTGGCGGTGTCCTTCTTGTTTTTAAATAATTACTTTCATCTCAAAATTCATGCTAATATTTCAGTTCTAAAAAATAGAGGGAACAAGATTATTTTTATTTTATTTTTTATAGACTTAATTTTTAATTGATGTACAGAAATCGTCCAATGAGGATTCAAAGCTTATGATCCGCATTAAAAGGATTTCAAGGTGGAGAAGTGAATGCAAGTTGACCTGTCTTATTTACCTTTATATAATAAAGTAATATTTAAAAACGTTTCTGCATCTTACAAACAAACGTCTGTTTACAAATATTAGTGTTTAGTATTAAGTGGAATTGAATATTATTCTCAAAGTAACAAAGGACGAAAAGAGATAAACAATTTTAATCTCTAATGCTACGCTTCCAGCTATTAATATAGTGGTGAAGGCTTGAGCCTTTTTTGTATATTTTTTGTAGTTCTCCCTCTAATATATCATTAGAATAAAATATTAAATTTTTCTAACAGGTATCTCCTTTAAAAGAGTATTAATGATTTTTATTTCACCTTGTATCATTATTTAGCAAAGAGAAAACAAAAACAATATTTTTGACCCCAACAAATTGTCAACCGTACAAATTAGGTGCTAACTTAGCCAGTGAACAATCACTACTTACATATAAACTTAATAACTTTGTCCTTAGCAACTCTTTGGAAGTATATTCACTCAAAATCATGCCCACAACAATGACAACTCATCTGTTGGTCATTGCCAAAGTGATGCGTCAACAATCATTTCGCTTGCTATACCTACTAATTCAAGCACACCCCTACGTATCAGCATATATTTTTAGAGCGACCTATTCTTAGTCTGTTGTTCATAAAAACAGTCGCTATGTGGCTGCACTTATATGTAATTACGTCGTAAAAATATGACTAAGTGTATTTGGATTTAAAAAAAAAACATCCGTCGACTATATTGGTAGCACTTGAGAATTAAATTATTTTAAACCGTTGTACGTTTTAATTTTTTTATGCAACTCATTGGAATGTTAAACATACTGACTTTATTGAATGATAATTGTTACCTATAAAAAAATACACTGATACCAAATATTTATGACTCTGAGAATGTATATAATAAAGAAATTAATAAAACCGTAACTGATGTTATTAATTGGCTAGAAGAAATAATCTAAAAGTTAATATGACAAAACTAAATATATTCAATTTCATAATCAACGAACTAACAAAACATTTGACTTAATGATTAAACACAAAGATCAATTAATTAATGAATGTGACATGTTGGATAATCTTGTAAATATACTGCCCCTCAAATGAGTATCCATTCCTTGTAGTACTAAAATACATTTTAGCCATGAGGAATAGTAAATGCATATTGCATGAAACCATAACAATGCATCTGTAGCTTGTTATTTCACTGCCATATTGCACTATCAAGTTGAAACCGTACATGTAATTAGATCATAACAAAATACTATAATTTAATATAATTAGCACTCAGTTTATTTTTTTTTTTAATATTTAAAAGTAATCTCTATCTAGTCACGTAGAAACGTAGCTTGTTTTAATTTCGTAAAGGTGCATTCACATCTAAAGAAACTAATATTTATTTATTTATAATCATAGCTTCAATATCTTATAATAGATATTAACGTTAAGTAATAGTTTGGCAATAATACTTTTATATATTTAGATATAGCACCACAATTTTTTTTTAAAAACATCAATAAATGCATCGCTTCGACAATAATGAGATATTGATTGCTCCAATTTTTACAATTCAAATCAAAGTAGTAATTTATCGAAGGAAGTCGGGTGTCAAAGGCCAATTCTTTCATCAGTCGGTAGTTCAGAAGTCAGGTGATACGGAGTCAATTAATGCGCCCACGCATGTGACATCACCGAGTGTAATCATTGGGTATTGTAAATTACTGAATGGGAGTAGGGGCGCTGGAATGTGCAGTGAATGTGAACTTAATTAGTTTATATACGTTTTAAATGAAACTTTAACGGTATTTTATGTAAGTGTTTATTATTTGTAATTAATTTTTAACCTGTAAAATTTTTAAAACAATATGAGAACCACCTAATTTTTGTACCCTAGCGCCTAATATAGACACGAGGAAAAATCAGCGTCATGTCTAAAAAGGACATGCCATATAGTTGGGTGACATCATTTTTTATTGTGACAATATTTTTTTAAGTGTAAATTGAAACGCTAAACAAATATTTTTTATTATTTCTTTCTTCTATAGACCTTTTAGTAAACTGCTACAAGGAATGATTCAAGGCGTCTGAGGCTGCATAGATTGGCTCTCTGTAACAGTGATTTATTTAAATGTCTCGTATGTTCAGGAATTATAATAATTATAGCTTTATTATCTATACCCGCAACTTTGTCCTCGTGACTTTTATATATTGATCGACCTGTTGGATAAAAGTTGCCTTATGTCCTTCTCTAAGCCAAATACTATCTGTATGCCAGGGGGTAAAAGAATTGTTATATGTATGTAATAGAGCCTAACAGCCTCAATATGCCATATCAAGTCGACCTCCATGAGGTTCCCTCTGGAAACCATCGTGATTAATTTTTGTCGAATTCGCCACGATGTGTCAATAGACTTCCTTTCATTCTCGCCTATTATTTCTCACTGGTGCTCCACCAGCATATACTGATAGCTCCGACGGAGTTACCATTCCATTTTTACCCATAATCTTTATACCAAATTTTATGGATTCAACTCTAACAAATAAACTTATTTTCCCATTATATAATATTAATATGGATAGGGATATCTTTGTTTATTTTAAGATACAACAGCCACATTGCGGTGTACGCACAGAATTCTAGCTTCTATTCTTTATGATTGCCTTAATCTAATTCGCTGTGCGAATTGGTATTTGTACGGTGCCGACCCGCAGTCTGTACAATCAGGCAATTGTGTCAAGGGTTTATTTACTATACCAACATTTATTTGAAAATAATGTCCTTGTTATTATTGAAAATTTTTATTATTATATAGATATGAAAGTTTGTTTCTTAAAATAAAGAAATATATTCGTTAAACATAAAAATATTTTTATATAATATTTTGTAGTATAATTAATTTAATAAATTACTATAATTAGATATATAATAAAATAATACAATTAATTTAAAAATAGCCATGTAGGTCCCGGCTTAGAATAGGTCACCCTTTACTTTCTTGTGGGTGTCGTAAAAGACGACTAAGGGAATTTAATACTAGAGGGATGGGCAGCAGCGTCTCTCCTAAAATATCAGTAAAAGCCTAACTGCGGTTGCCAACCAGCCTGCCAAACGTGGCAACTACTGGCTTTTTTACTTTATTTTTTTTTATTTTTTATACGACTGTTGTAACCATAAATAATATAGATAAAATGAAACCAAAAAATAAAATAAATAGAATTATACAAAACAAAAACCTCTTAAAATATTTATTACCAGTATAATAAATACCTGTTAGAATAAACAGGTTTTATTTTAAAAATTCAAAATGAATAGAGGTTGTTTGATGTAATTAATTTTGAGTCAAAGTAATTTTAAATACCTATCTAACTCAATAAAACAATTTTCAATTGCGACGGAAATATCAAAGCGTTAAAATTTAATAGTTCGTATAATATAATAACAAAAATATGCAAATGTGTAAAACAATTAACTGTCAATGAACTTAACTGTATTATGTGAATGAAATAATGCATAGCGCTAGAAAGAGATAGCAAAAGCATTTCATACAACACGAACAGGTGTCCCTGTCTAGTTACTTGTTGTTTGTTCGAATGTTTTTGTATTCATAGGACAACCAGAGGCGTGTCACCAAAATAATATTGTAATTGTTTCCTCACTCTTAGAGTGCATACTTATTGGACACTTTCTATGGAAAGTTCCTTGTCCCTATACCTCGTTACGATTTGTACCTACACGTGTGCGAGAGTTAGAAATTAGTGGCCAGTATTATTCTCGCCCTAAATTCCTAATATTATAAATGTAAAAGTTTAAAAATGTTTATTGCACAATAACGGGTAGTCACCCGTCGGTGCAGTCGCATGGATTTATATATAACTAGACCATGTGAATTTAATAAACTTGCTGTTTCTAGTCTCCATTCCGTATAAGTGACTGAAAGGATTTCAAATAAAATTTAGTACACAAATTCTATATAGTAGATTACCAAACAGGATACTTTTACCCTAATTCACGCGAATAAAACCGCGTGTTATTGTTATTGCTAGTCACTTATATAAGAAACCAATGTTACTCAAAAATAACATTTTAAACATTTATTAATTAAATACTCGAATATATAATAACAATAAAACAAAAATAAATTTTTTGAATAAGTTTTTTTATAATAATTATGCAAATTACCATTAATTGTTTTTACCTATATACAAAGGCTAATAGATAGATAGTATTAATTTCTTGGTTTTTAAGTGATCAATTAAATATTAAAGTAAAATCACCTAACACCAATTAAATTTAGCATTTGATTCAGCATTGTATCAACAACTTGAACATCTGTTTGTCGGGACAATTTGTTTTGCATTTGAATAAATAAAATATACATATTTTTTTTTTATTTTAGAGCATCCACTCCTTGACGTAATCATATTACGCCGTTGAACCTTCAAATTATTTGCTCATGTCAAATGAATGCCTTTTTATTGTTTCAGGTGGCTTGGAGGGCAAATACAGAGTCGCCGCTCCTGAGCTCATGCAGGATACCTTCATGAGCGACTCTGAAGACGAAGGAGGTATGTTACAAATAGAAATAATAAATATTATATATTTTTTAATACTTGAATATTTAGTAAAACAAAGCTAAGGGCATTAGTATGTTGTTTTATTAAAATTAGTTATTCAATACAAGACACATAATTTAATAATAATTCGTAATAAATGAACACGAAATCCTTATTCTAATTGTATATTTCATACGGCCAATTAATACCTGAAATATAATGTTATCATGTAAATTGTTTTTTAAACTTCGGTTATTTCGACATAAAACTGAGGTGTCAGTTAGCCCTTTATAATATAATCAATATAGATTTCCCGTTTACAAAGAAGATATATTGTTTGTATATATTAGAATTTTGTAATGACAGGCGAAGTAGAGTGTCCAATTCAGCAGCAACAACAGTACCGCTACATGAACAGCGAGGCAGGCACGCTGCACCGGGCGAGGCCGCTCGAGGACAGCGTCACCGACGGACACCTGTGGCCCAGCAACAATGATAAGAAAGTGGCCACCATCGACCGTCAGCCGCTAGACATCGGGTCAGTATAACAACAACTACATATGTAAGAACAACCGGGTAGCATAGACGTATTTAAGGAGTTTGTGCTCACACCGGAATTGTTTGGTGTCCATCCAAGATGCAAGCGGTAAAAACCTCCGCTTTAATTTTGGGTAGTAATCCGCAGTATCACGCAAAGACATATCGGAGAGCTAGAAGCAAGGTTTCTCTGAAAAATAACCATAAATATACTAATGCCAGGCAGATTTGCTCTATTGAGCGAAATAGCAAGAGATAGTGTCACTGACGAGTGACTATTCCAACGATTATGGACAAGAAAGTGTCCATGATCGACCGGCAGTCGCTCGACATGGTTAGTATAACAACACCCCTTTTGTATATGGCAATAAAAGACCATCGCAGTCCATAAATGTTTGCAGTACCTGAAGCGTTACACCATACCGAGTCATGTGACATGAAATTTCAAATCATGGTACCCAGTGATTCCACTGTCATAGATATCTCAACTATTGAGGGCGTGGATCAAGTTTTTGTAAAATATTACCAAATTTAAGCAAGTGCTTATATTTTGTTTGGCATGGAGTAATTACCTGACAAATTTAATTATATTTAAAATTCAAATTATATTCATAGTATCCTCAATATTGTCAAAATTAACTTTAACTTTTGAGGCGTAGTACCTGAAAGAAATGAAATTTAATTTAATGTCAACTTTCGAACCAGAATACAGCACGCGTGCATACTACATTATCGCAGAATTAATATGTAGACGAAGTTACCCTTCTTCATGCAGGTACTATTTTAGAGACATCAGAAATTCAGATACAATTTAAAATGATAAAAGGTTCAGACCTTTTATCATACTGCACGTTCACATCATCAGTTTATCTAGTGCGAAATATTCAAATCTTTTTTGGAATTTCAGACTATATTTTTTTTTATACGACTTAGAATGGCAAACAAGCTGACGGCCCACCTGATGGAAAGTGGTAACCGTCGCCTATAGACATGAGCAGTACCATGGATATAACAGAGTATACTCTTTCGCCCATGATACCCCCGTGCGTTGTCATTCCTGAGGACTCAGGTGTTATTCCTCTGTACCCTGTAAATTCACGCCATATCCCGCCCTTCAAACCGAAACACAGCCATGCAAGCACAACTGCTTTACAGTAGAAACACGAATGGGACAGAGGTACCCAAGCAATCGACTTTTGTACAAAGTATCCCTCTAGGGAGACTTTGTTGATGATGATCCCCTTTCTATGGGGAAAATGATCACTTTCATTGCCGTTATTGGTTATATTATTAAAAGCTAATTTTTGACAACCCTGTCTAGGATTATAGTGGTACCCATATTTATTTCTGCGATCTTTCTCCTTTAGGTTCCTGGTGTCGTTCGTGGTGGATGCTCGCGGTGGCGCCATGAAGGCAAAGCGCCGCGGCGGTGTCCGGATCATCGTACCACCAGCCGCCTGCGCGGCGCCCACTCGCGTCACATGCCGGTACGAATACATACTTTGTACTTTGAGAAAAACACGTGTCTATCAAGTTATGTTTTTTTTAGGCCGCTAATAATGAATACCTCGCGCACTGCTGTCCAATTCTAAATTCAAACCTATAGATACACGACATCTTATTATCAGATAGAAATATGTATTATTACATTTTATACATAGTATAATGTTATAAAGAAAAATGAATTAAACTACGTGATTTTAACTGTTATCAAAAGTGAATGGTTCTCTCTATAAATTTCGGTGTCCCTACGGGGTGTCACGTGTCTTATGTGCTTACTTATTATAATATCTAATTTGCACCACGTGGCATGCGAATAAATATAAATAAATAAATAAATATGCCCAAAATTCCAATAGGAGTTTCCAAATTATTTGTTTTCCAGCATACTTATAGATTTACCACATTGTTTATAGTCGAAGTATATGGATACCTAATGATATTTTTTTATGTTTATTACACAGCGCTTTACTTCATTGGGTAAAAATATGTGCCACATTTTATAACTAACCTACATTTGTGCCATGTTTCATTCAATTCTAATGATGATGCATTATTAAATAACAAACCCATACATACCCTCTTAAAACATTATTAAGGCGTTTTACATTAGTAATGCGGACTACCAGTCATATTGCTAAGTAATATACCCTGTCAGATCGATCTCCACCTGATCTCCCCTGGAGACCATCGTGTTATTTTTTTTTTGATGAGTGAAAATGGTATGGTAACTCCGCCTGCGCTAACGAGCTACGCTGGCGGAGCACCAGTGAAGGGTGATAGATGAGAATGAAAACAGGCCAGTTAGCCCATCATGATGAATTCATCAGGAATTAACCATGATAGTTTCCAGGGGAACCGCGAGGAGGTCGACCTGGTTGGGTATATTGCTAGCAATAGGATTCTCAGTCTCCATTACTAACAATCCCTTTCTCCCTCCCCCCCCCCCCCAACGTGTTGTATTTATCACGATAGGTTCACTAACTTACCTTTTCATTCTCACCAATCATCTATCTCTGATGCCCCGCCAAAGTATACCGTTAGCGTAGGTGGAGTAACTATTCCATTATCATCCATTAAAAAAACTGTGGTTGCCAACCCGCCTGCCAAGCGTGGCAACTACTGGCAAACCCCTCCTTATGGGGGAGGCCTATGTTCAGTGGGCAGTTAACGGTTGAAATGCTGATGATGAATCATATACAGCATCAACATTCATCCATACATCAAACCAATACAGCCATTCAATTGAAATCTACAAATAGCGTAGTGGATAGACGATTTTCCCCTTACAACCGCAGTGATCGTTTTAATGACTAACATTTATTAACACATGGAGATCTATTAAAATTTGCAGCACTAGAGAAACGCGGATATCCTAATGAGCCAACAATAGCAAGTTGACTCATTTATGTGACCAGGGTTTTGGGTAGTTGCCACTGTATCTTGAGCATTATTACGTTATATGGTTTCCGCACTTTACGCTAGCATTTATATACGTATGGTATTAATAGAAGCTGTAATAAATTATTTAGATAATGACTAGATAGTAAGGATTATTTTACGACCCATTCCGCCTTCGTTCGACCGCAATGTTTAGGAACACTAATTTTTATTTTATTTCATTAAAATTTTATTGTTTCCCTATTTAAACACAATATTTTTTTTCAAATAAGTATAGTCTTATACAGTATAATAATAAGAATTTCTAGATACAATTATAATTATACGTTAACTTGACAATTTTCTTTCTGTTTTATTATTTAAAAAAAAAAAAAGAAACTATGAACCCGAGATGAAATATACGTTACAGCCTAAATGGTCGCATACAACGCGGTTTCAGAGATGTTTTCTCCCACGAACACTCAGGTTATGGAATGAGCTCCCTGCCGAGGTTTTCCCAAGAGACTACAGCATGGGGTTCTTCAAAAGGGGGGTAAAGAGGTTTCTTCAGGGTCGGCAACGCGCGCGTAATACCTCTGATATTGCAGGCGTTCATAGGCTGCGGTAATCGTTTGCCATCAGGTGGGCCGTATGCTTGTTTGCCACCTTAGTGGTATAAAAAAAAAAGATGTCTATACAAATTTTTATTCAAATTGTTTGAACCTTTCAAATGTCGCAAACTTCTTTACAAAGTTCATTGGTCTCACATATTAATATTGAATCTAAATAATTAATACACAGTGAAAAAGAACACAAGGTCTGACTTTTTAAACTGTGTTAATAAGCATCCTGCCTTTAAAGGATATGGCATACTGCTAAGTATATGTGGACCATTTAAGTGTTTTATGTCATCTTTTGTTCTTTTTTTTTTTTTTAGTACAATGTCACTGTTATAAGTTTTTAGTTACTCTGTATCTTTAAGTTATCATATACCATATATCAGCCGTTAACTGTCCACTGCTGAACATAGGCCTCCTTCTATTGGAGAGGTTTTATCATTAGTTACCACAATTGGCAGGCGGATTGATACCCACAGTTAGGCATTGGTGATGGTTTAATAGGAACACTGTTGCCCATCCCTCGACCATTAAGTTCCCTTAGTCGCCTCTTACGACGCCCACAGAACAGGAAGGGGTAGCCCATTGTATATGGAGACCACACATCTTTAAGTTAAGCAATACTTAAATATTTTCCCATACTTTATTAAAATTTATTCACTTTATAGTGCGGCGACTCGCAGAGCGCCTGCAGCGGCGCCCCCACCACTCATGGAGGGCGAGGCGTTGGCTTCACGACTATTAGAGCTACAGCCGCAAGGAGCTAAATTCTTGGCGTAAGTATATTGTAATAGAGAAAACTCTTACAGGAAGGAAGGTCTGAGGAACTGACAGGAAGGTCTTGAGTCGCCATCGTCACCGTAACAACTTATTATGGTCTCCATACTAAGCATATTTGCATAATTTTGACTAATTGGCATAGGTGAAAGATTAGATTTCCAATATAATGCTAGCGAGAATTATATTTTATTTTTTTCTTTAATTTACGATACTTATGCAGACAACTTTTGAACTAAGTCTGGTACCTTCCTCACTAGTATTTTACGCCTTCCTACAGAAATACAACTTGCAACTTACTTATAAGATTTCGAATTTTAAAATATAAATTAACATTATAAGTAGCAGTATCCTGTGGCTTCATCGGCGTGAATCAGTTTATAAAGCAACCTATGTGCTAACGTAAGATTTAACTTGCTTGTATACCAAATCTTAATCAAATCCAATAACAAGAAGATTAATGTATTTTTCTTACTCTTTCACGCAAAAACTGTTTAATAGTAACAAAAATACATCAATGTTCTTGTTACAAACTTTCGCATTTATTAAATAAATTCGGATTTAAGTACTTAAATTATAAACAAAGTTATTTGAATTTATTTTCAAATATGGAATTTTTTATTTTTCTTATTGTCACGCGGCTCCGTAATAAGCCAATTTTTACGTTCTTATATTATAAACACATTAATATGATTTACTTTAATCATAAACAGAATTATTTTAAAATGTATAAATATTTATTTTTCTTGTTTGTACACAGCCCTGTAATAATCGAAGTGCCAATCTTCACGTCGTCGTGCCCTGAACGCGAGATCGTTATACTACGCTCCGACACAGGCGAGACCTGGCAAGACCACTACCTGCACAGCAACGACAACCCTATGATACAGGTTGGCACAACCGAACACATGTCAACAATTGAACATTTACATAATATCTTTTAATATAGAGAGATAGATATATAGCATTTTATTTTTATTTTTAACAAGCATATTGAAAGGGAATCTAACAATAATATCTTTTTAATTCTACTGTGAAGCAGTTGTGTTTACATAGCTGTGTTTCAGTTTAAAAAGTAGGAAATGGCAGGGAATTTACAGGGTACAGAGGTATAACACCTTAGTCCTTAAGAACGGCAACGCATGGGGGTATCTGGGCGAAACAGTATACTCTGTTATGTCCATGGTACTACTCATGTCTATAGGCGACAGTTACCAGTTTTCATCAGGTGGACCGTCAGCTTGTTTGTCATTGTTAAGTAAGTTAAGGTAAAGTTATAAGTTGTATACAAAATCTAATACTTTTAAAATGAACAAATTATTTACTATTTGTTCTTCTTTGACTTATTAATATATAATAATTATTAATTTAATATTTTAATGCGGCTATTATGAATAATAAAACAAACATTTATTTAAAAAAAAAATGAAAATCACATTTAAGTAGTTTTAACTAATCGCTTTTACAGATTGGATTCTCACCATTTTTAATTTTGATAGCTCTTTCGAATTTAACAATCGCTACACATAGCCTCTTATTATCCAGGAGGCACTACAAAAAGAACGTCAAGAACACGGCAACAGCGGCGAGACGCTGGGCGAGAACGGCGAACGCGTAACACGCATTATCACTTGTGACTTCCCGCATTACTTGGCAGTCGTATCGCGCATACGGCAGGAGGTGCACATCATAGGACCCGAGGGAGGTACCGTCTCCAGCGCTCATATACCGCAGGTAAATATTATACACGAAAAAAAGAATATAATGAAAAACTCCATACAAACATATTCGAGGGGAACGCAATAAACGTCTGTCTCACCGGTGACACGGTCGGCTAAAATTCGCAATCAACAATGTTAAAGTACGCACAAGTTTTTGTAAAGTATGAATTAAAATTTCTTTCACGCATGAAAGAAAGAAAGAAAAAAAAAATATTCTAGTAAACTTAGGTTTAAACATTTTTTAATAGTATTTTTTTATGACTCGCTCGTCGCCTAAAATTCATATTTAACTAACCCAAGGTATAAGGTCTGTGCTTACGGATAGCGTACTGGTACCCTATGTGTAGCCTACAAATATCTATAGATTAAACATTAAAAGGGCTGATAGAACAAAACTATGTCAATTAATCTGTATTTGTTATATAGTTACAAGAGTTGTTACTAAAAAATAAATCTTTGAGACTATTAACCTCAAATAGGATATTATTTCAATAAGGTATCATTCAATTTTAATATTTGATATTTTTTTTTTAATTTATAATAAAAATAATTTATAAATACTATTTATAAATGTCAAAAATTAATTTTCTGACATTTATTTTTTAATAGGTATCTGTTATTTATTATACCATTATTGACATTAAACTGCAGTCCGTTAACAAAAAAATTGCATGCTAAAATTGGCAAAACATGTTCGAAATAAAACGTCATGAATGTACCAACTGTACTGACATGTTTATGCAAATAAATGTACCTTTGTGCATGAGCAGGTGCAGGCGCAGTTCCCGGCGGCGGCGCTGACGAAGCGCATCCGCGTGGGGCTGCAGGCGCACGGCGCGCCGGCCGCGCTGCAGCGGCGCGCGCTGGGCCGGCGCGGCGCCGCCTCGCCCGTCGTCACCGTCGAGCCGCGCCGCCGCAAGTTCCACCGCACCATCACGCTCACCGTGCCGCTGCCCCACCACACGGTACGCCCATAACATCAACTCTAACCTCATTTTTTTTACGTCGAAATATCATGGAAACCCGCCATTATGCCGACCTCCTACAAACTAAAACCCTAATACATTGTACCTTTTCGCCATAGTGCCAAGGTCACTTCACTTTTGAATTCTACCGTTATATGGCAGCAACTAAACTATATCATACTACAGTACTAGAAATAATAAAACAAAGTGCCGCACTTGTGTGTTTTCATTAATATTTTAATATATAAAAATCCCGTGCCTCGATGTTCGTTCACTCTAATTTCGGAACAAGCTCAGCTCATGAGTTCTTTAAAAAAAATAAATGTAAATAAAACAACACGTACAAAGCGACGATGTAGGGTTTTGTTATTCAATGTTAGTTTTCAGTTTATACAATGATTTAAAAAAAAAAGACCTTCTTTTTCAAGTCCAACTATACTATTATATTAAGTATTATCATTTAAATATAGCCCAACAAAACATTTAGATAATCTAACATATATTTTATATCAAACATCTTTGGGTAAATGGCCAATAAAAAACAAATAACAAAATTTATGTACCTAATTGCAGGGCGGCGCTGCAGAGAAGCCTCCAACGTCAAGCTTACGGTTGCTCTGTTCCATTATGGGAGGACAAGCGCGTGCCGTCTGGGAAGATGTCACCGGATCCACGCCCCTCACGCTTACCGAGGACTGCGCTTCTTTCACCACCACCGTATCTGCTAGGTAACCAATCTTCAACGTACCCCATATACCACATAGTATCCGCAAGGTACTGCATCATAACGGGAAGATATTTCATCACATCCACCGCCCTTTTTCTACTATTTCCATTGTTATCTTCACTAAGTACCCTATAATCTCCGGCAAGTACTCCACAATTTCCAGGTACCTCATCATTTCTCTCGTACTCATTGACATATTTGTCTAATAGTTTTTGCGTGCTTTGTGTCGTAATCTCCAACGAAATGTATAATTAGCATAAAAACATTTAGTTTTTTTTTTTTTTTATAATTAAATATTTGTCATTGTCATTCATATGAAAACTAATTTTTTTAAATCAACCTCCACGACAATAGTACGAAATTTGATCCTTTGAGCCGGATTTAAACCGCCAACCAATTAGTAGGTACAGTGTATGTGTACAAATTCACATTCCAATTTTATTAACTGTGTATTTAAAATTACAATAAAAATATATTTACAGGTTTTGGCTGATGAACTGTCAAAACGTCAGTGATGCAACAAAACTCGCCACCGAATTGTACAGGTATGTATTTTTGAAGGCATCTCTGTACTTTAACCCTTAAATACGTGAAGTTTCAAATTTGATATCGGGGTTTGCATTGTTTTATTGTTAAATAAATTTAAATATTTTGATTACCGTAATGCCTAAAGTATCAAAAATAATACCAAATGTTTTTTTCAAAATAAATATATAAGAAATAGTTTTGATGTTTTTACTATTTTTCCCCATTAGTAAACACAGTAAAGGATACACTTATATATTTTTTAATTTGATTTAAAAAATCAGACTTTTAAGGGTTAATTGTGTTTCAAAAGTTTGGTATGAGATATAAATTAGGATGCTTAGCAATAGAATCTTAATAGATCGTTATGTTTATGGTGACCATAGAGAAATGTTGGTGGTACCGTTCGAGGCACGCGTGGTGGTGCTTGGCAAGCGGCTGGACGCGCTCGAGGGTCGGCTGTTAGTGCTCTACATCACAGACCGGTACGCGTACGACACGCTGCTGCACCAGGTCCGTATTAGGGAATTTATTTATTTAAATAACTTTATTGATTAAATGAGAGTGTGGTACGATGGACATTATGTTTGGCTATTCGATTACAGTCAACTCCTATATACTGCAATGTATAGAATATCACTTTACAGCGACTGTACCTATTTGGTTAATTCTTTTTTTTTTGTGTTTGTAATTGCCAAGACAACATTTGTATAAAAGAAAATTTAAAAAATAAAAATCCTATGGAAAAGTTAATAATTTAGGTTCTAAAAACCTCCACATAAAAATGTGAGTGATTAAATGAAACAGAAAATAAGAGATTTTCGAAAATATTCATACATCCGTGTAAAGTCGGGGTGGGTAGCCAGTATTATATAAAATATTAAGATTGTGTTCCACAAAATGAAATCGACTTTAATTGTGGCAAAACTAGTTATTTTGATTTAAACACTAAACTACTAAACCTCTAAAAATTTTAATAAAATTTCTATGGGACCAAATTCTCTTTTTAAATAAAAAATAAATTTTCCAGATCAGTTAATAATCAAACTATAAATATACTATTCTAACTAAAAAATAAATAAAAATACAATCAAATTCACCAAATACCAATTCAAATACAACCAAAGATTAAAAATAGAACCTCCTTTTTGAAGCCAGTTGACTAAAAAGTCACTTTTAATTTTTATATACATGTAAGAATAATTCCAATTGTATGTAAGAGTAATTCCAAAAATTTAAATATGTAATTAGTTCCTGTTTCTTATGTAAATAACTGTTTAAATGCAGGAACACTACACAGAAGTGGCTCACTCGACGTCCGTCCGTTTTCTGGACGGCAAAGAAGTATACCTGGAATTCTCAGGAAACCTCGTGCCAGTCACCAAGTCTGGCAGCCAGCCGATGTTGACTTTCGAGGTAAGAAATCAAGAATTAAAATTATTTATTTATTAAACGACATTTTAGGTCATTTAGGCACGTTTTTGTTTTTTTAATCCTGGCAGTTCAATTCAGTAATTTTTTTTTGTTATTTTTGAAGGAAGATTACAGCTTACTAATTAATAATAACTTAATAATTAATAATATATGACAAACAATGAGCTAATTATAGTTAATAATGTTCTAAAGATTGAGAGTATGACTGCAAGGGTGGTATACCTGATACTCAGTATTATCAAAAGGATATATTCGCTGGAAGAATGATATATTACCATATTCGCTGAAAGTTATACAGGTATATGCACCGACTGTGACACACTCCGATGATGTGGTGGATGAGGTGGTGGAGGCAATGTATGAGAAAATTACAAGAGTTATACATTCCTCTAATACTCAATATACTGTATTGATGGGGGATTTCATCGCTAAACTGGGCATAAGGAAAGACGATGAGACAAGAATGGGGAACTACGGTATCGATCAGCTAAATCTTAGGACTGAATAAGTTCAATATCAGAATAATAATAATCAGTTGGCTGACTTCATGGTGAAGGAGGGACTCTTTATGATGAACTCCGTATTCCTTAGTACATCCTGCATTTATTATATAAAAAAAAAAAATACTAAAAATAATTTGTCTTCAAAATTATAATATCATTTATTCATACAATTAAATAACCAAAATTATTTTCTGTAGACATAGATTAATTCTAATTTCTATAGCACAATCTTAGCAAATATATATATTCTTTATTGCACTAAAACATACAGTAACAACAATAAGTTAATAACAATGTTAGCAAAGGCGAACTTATCTCTAAAAGAGATTTTTTCCTTTATATATATAAACCAATATTTGTCCTTGTCAATAATTTTCTTTATAGAATATTTTATTTATATTTCAGGCATTCAAAGATAACCGCGTCGAGTTCACGGTGCGTGTTAAACACCACGAGGAAAGCCCCACGGGAAGAATTTACTTCATGAACGAACCCAAGGTATCGCTTTCACTCATATATTTAGTTGCTTTATAACGCGAGGAACAGCCTCGCGTTTTCAATGGAATTTCAGAAATGTCAGTTAGAAATATTTATGAAAATTATGTAGATACATAAGAATCTAGAACTTTGTTTGTACATTGATAAGCCTGTCAATTTCTTCGTTCATCTGAATACGGACATACATATTATCTCGAATCAATTTTTGAATTGCCAGAGAAAATTTCTAGTGGAAATAAATGCAATGTTATAAAAAAAAGTACTACTGGTTTACAGTGATAGTTAACCAAGGAGTCAGTTGGCCCATCGGAATGAATTCACCATGCATTAATCACGATGGTTCCCAGCGGAACCACGTGCAGATCGAACTAGCACGATCGATTTATAGATTCGGGTATATTGCTAGTAATATGGCCACTAAGCATCCAATAGACACATGGCCTGTTGCAGTGGTATTTCCAAGAAACGAAGCTAAATTTCATATTATATCAGCTGTTAATTCACCATTGCTGAACATAAGCCTCTCCCATCTCTTAGAGGGTTTTGCCAGTAGTTGCCACGCTTGGCAGGCAGATTGGCAATCGCAATTAGGCTTTGATGAAGTTTTAAGAGGGACGCTACTACCTACCCCTAGACTATTAAGTTCCCTTAGTCGCCTCCTATGACACCCACGGGAAAGAAATGGGTGGCCCATTGTATGCTTTATAATAGTAGATAGAATGTAATTGATTGTATTTGATATGTGACAGGTACCCAAGGGCGAGCAGTCGCAGACACCGGCGTGTGTGCTGGACGTACAACTGCCAGACAGTATCGTGCCACGCGCCGGCAAGAGTCAGCTCGATTACCTCAACCTAGACCAGTCTGGTGAGCATATTTAATAACCTTTTCTCAAACATGCTTGGAAATGTGAGCATTATTTTGACAATCTTCTTAGTGATAAATCAAAATTGCCGTACTGGCCAGATACATGCCGGCAAAAGTTGTATGAAAATCCACATCTGTCGTGTTTTGCGGCCAGGTAAATTACTATGTAAACTCATATCTGTCCTGTAATTTAAAAATGGAATGACCTTTTACTTCGAAACATGGCTACCAAGGAGGTAACTAATACAAGGTTTTATTTAAATTTCGAACTGGCTTGCAAGTAGAAAGCTGTTTATTGAAAAAAAAACAAGGAACATTATGACGCGTGAAAAATTATTATTGTTCGTTATTCGTCATTGAACTTAAAAAGTAAAACTGTGTTTTTGATTTGCGCGCATTGTTTGAGAAAAGTACTATACAAGGCTTGGCCACAACTAGGCATTAATGGACTCACGTATGTGTGCCTCGGCTACGCCTCGGCCCACATTTGCACGTTCTTCCATCAATGCCTCAGTTGCTGACTATATCTTCAATAGACGTCATATTAATAAATACTGCTCCTCTAGATAAGTTGGAGACGAATTCTATGGAATCGTTTCAGTTAGTGTTTTTATGAGGAACAACTAAATACCGAACATCACTAGCTCAATATTATTGACTCGCTAGTGATGGACTACAACGTATTATACATACACATAGCGCCATCTACCATCTAGCTTGTACTATAGCTATTATGGTCCCTTTCAATAAAGCTTAATGATAATATGAACAAAGGAATAATTGACTGTTCTGTTTCAGGCTTTGATGCATTAAAAGACGAACTGAGCTTCCACTGGGGAGGCGATCACAATAACAGCCTGGGTCCAGGCTCGTTACCTTACCAAAACGACAAACAGATCAACGGGCACGTAAGTACACAATTTCTTTTTAT
Source organism: Galleria mellonella (assembly GCF_026898425.1). NCBI lineage: Eukaryota > Metazoa > Arthropoda > Insecta > Lepidoptera > Pyralidae > Galleria > Galleria mellonella. Next base: position 3,248,581 of record NW_026442084.1, read on the forward strand.
GCGACTTAAAAAACAGGCTATGTACCTATCTAATGAAAAGTGGTAACCGTCGCCTATAGACATGAACGATATTATGGATATAATAAAATATACTAAGTCGCCCATGATACCCCCTATGTGTTGCCATTCCTGAGGACTAAGGTGTTATGCCTCTGTACCCTGTAATTTTATTTCAATATTCCTTACATATGATCCTATAAACAGACATATAACCATGCAAATACAACTGCTTCACGGTAGAAGTACTATTGAGACTGACTTTGTACAAAAGTACCTAAGCAATAGGACTTTTGTACAAAGTCTCACTCTGATGATTATTATAACGCATGTCAAAATATCACGTATAATAATATATTAAATATTTTCATAAAAATATTAATCTCTCCTTATTTTACAGGACAAGATAATAACTAATGGTGACGTGAAATATCCAACTAAAGATACAGATGACTCGGTCACCAAACCCCAAGGTAATTATAAAATTGTACTTACCTATAGTTAATCTGTAAAATAGTTAAAACGAGAACATTTTCCAGTTCAAGCGAGACCATTTTAAATACTGTTTTGTTTTTGAATTACACGAACCAATTATTTTAAATGTTAAACTCTGCACTTATTCGTTGTCTATTGTTTAGAATCAGGTGTCTCCATTTTTTCACATGAACTTATTCCTATGAAGGTTGTAATAAATAATATATCTAATTTACAGTTAATGGTGACACAGTACACGTAGATACAAACAAGACCAAAGCAACGTTTGATTCCGATGAGGATAAAACGCCATTGAGTACCCTAGAAAAAGGTAAAAAGAAAACCGAAGGAGGGTCCTTCTTCGGAGGCCTCGCAGATAAAGTGAAAAATGTGTTCAGTCACAGCGAAGACAAAGACGAGGAAACCCAGAAAGACAAAGAATCATCTCCTAAACCTCAGCCGAAACCCAGAGAGTCCAAAGAAAAGAGTCCACCGAAACCTGCTCCCAGAATCATAAACGAAGATTTGTTAGATAAAGTCGAAGATATGTTCAAGGATCTTAAGCAGAAACCAAGGCAGAAAGACGATGAAGATTTACAGAGTACCGTATACACAACGAAATTAGTAGTCGATGAGGATGATCGCCCGTTACAAGAAGTACAGGAAGAAGTTTATAATCAATATGCAAATATGCAACCAGTTGATACACCACAATATAATAAAATTTCAGACCCATTCCAACATCCGAGATGTTGTGATAATAGGTATAAACACAGCCATGAAGAAACATCCAATTTGGAAGATATTATAGAGCATACAAACTTTGCTGCTCATGAAAAGCTTCAAGAAGTGAGCGATAATACAAAAAGTAATTTAAATGATGGTTTGGCTAAATTGGAGAAAGAAAAAGAAAATGTCAAACAGAAAGTGGATGAAATTAAGGACGATATTGCTGGAAAATGCGAGAAAGTAAAGGATGATATAAAAAATAAGGAACAGCAGTTAGAAAAAAGTGTTCAAGATATAATACAAGGCGCACATGGTAAATTTACTGACTTAAAAGAATCAGCGCAACAGTTGCATGATGATGTCAATGTTAAAGCGTCTGATATATCATCGAAGGTTGCTACCGATATTAATAACATAAAGTCTTCCACAAAGGGTGGCGTTGATCATCTTATACATACCGCAAGCGGGGTTACAGTAGATTTAAAAGACAAAGCTAATGAAATAAATTTCGCAGCTTTAGAAAGAGCAGAACAACTGAGACTTAAAGGGCACGATAAATTAACCGAAGTTGGAGAAACTATTGAAAATAAAACAGATGATCTCAAAAATAAAGCAAAAGAGTTTGCAAGTGATGTCAAGGCAAAGACTCATTATGGAATTGATTCTGTAGTCGATTCCGTTCATAATGTACAAGATAATTTAAGTCAAAAAGCACACGAAACAAAGACTGGAATTAAAGAAGTGACTGATAATATCAAAGAAGCTACAAATGAAAAAATTAAAGAATTGAATCAATCAGTAGATGGCGCAAAAGAAAAAGCTTCAGATCTTAAAACTAAAGCAAATAAAGCGAAAGATGACGTTAAATCTGAAGCCAAAAAGAAGTCGAAAGAAGGAAAAAACTTTTTCACTGGACTTGTGCATAACATATTTGGCGAAAAAGAAAAACTGGAAGATGAAATTAAAGGAAAAGAGTCGGCTGAAGATATAGTACAGGAAGCTTCCAATAAGAAGGATAAAATCGAAAAAGATATTAAGAAAAATAAAGATGAAATCAAAGAAAGTGCTGAACAGTTAACCCAAAATATTCAAGACAAAAAAGGGGAACTATCTAAAGTTATTGATGATAAAAAAAGTGAAACAGAAAAAGCCATTCATGATAAAACGGAGGATCTAAAGAAAACTGTACAAGATAAAACAGAAGAAATTAAAGTAGCTACTCAAAATAAAGTAGATGAAGTCACAAAAGAGATCCAAAATAAAAAGAAAGAAGTAAACAGTGCCATTCAAAGTAAAAAATATGACGTAGAAAAAGCCATCCATGATAAAACAAATGATGCATTAACATCACTTCAAGAAACTAGTAATACATTCCACAGCGAAAAAGATAAATTAGAAAAAGTCGCCCGTGACAAAGTAGACGAAGCACAACAGAAACTTCAAAATAAGAAGGATGAAGTTGTAAGTGTAGTGCAAAGTAAAACTGAAGAAATAGGTCAAGCTATTAACGACAAAAAAGATGAAATAGGGAAAACTTTGAACGACAAGAGAGAAGAATGGGAAACTGCTATTCATCATGATGCTAATAATGCGCTGAATACTGTTCAAAATACAAAAGATAATATAAATTCAGCTGTCCAAAACAAGAAGGATGAAATAAGCGAAGTGCTTGCTAATAAGAAGAATGAAATAAGCGAAGTGCTCACTAATAAAAAGGATGAAGCACAAACAGAATTAGATAGAATAAGACAAGAAGCGGAACTAACGACTGAAGAAATAAAAAAATCTGCTGAAGATGCTTTGAACGCTGCAGTTGAAAAAGGCAGAGATGAATTTAACAGCATCCAGAAAGCGGCAAGTGACAAAGTAAGCGATGTGCAGCAGTCAACTAAACAAGCGTTTGATCACGTTCAAGATTCAGCCTTGAGTACTTTCGATAAAGTCGAAAGTTCAGCTAAGGATAAAGTGAAAGACGCCAAAGACAAGTGGGAGGATCTGCAAAGTTCTACACGCGACACTTACGCGGACTTCAAGGATGATGTTCACAGTCTGGGTAGCTCCGCGCAAGATACTCTACATAGTTTCCAAAGTTCCGCTGGCGACACCTTCGATAGTTTGGACGATTCTGCGCGAGAGATCTTCGGTGGAGTTCAGACTACGACGCAAAACGCTGAGACACGCTCTAAAGAGTTATTTGGAGATTTAAAGAATTCTTTCGAGGGTTTCCAAGTGTCTGCTGATAATAAGTTAGAGGACGTTAAAGGCGCGGCTAAAGACAAGTTGGAGGAGACTGAACAAAGGGTAGGCGAAAGCATACGGAATACAGAACAGGCGGTCGCGGATGCGGTCGCCACCGAAGCGGATAATTTCACCAGTAGTCTAAACGACTTGGGCAACTCTGTGTTTGGATCTTCAGGCAAAGGTAACTTGCACATTCTGATATAAATTTTAAAAGTTACTTTTATACATTGCAACATACTCATAAACTGACTTAACGATTAACTATACTATGAATGATTCTATATTCTTTATTTATAGATTAGTATTTTCATGAATACTATTTAAAGCCATATTATCTTTTTTTTCTTTCATCATCTCTCTTGATATAATTGTTTTTGCTGATTTCTTGATTAATATCTTTAATAATCACCATTTTATTATTTTCAGGATTTATGAAAGATTCGAGTACCAAATTATTGGAGTCCGAGAAAGCACAGTCTTCGCCACACAAAAAGGGTTCAGGGTAAGTTTATTATCAAATCACGTAAATTTCTACCAAGCAAAAAAAAATATAAGCCATTAATGCATTAAATATGTAAATAACGGCACGCAATGTCGGCACCTAATTAATTCACTATCAATTGTTATTGAACACATTGATTCATATTTTGAATTTTGATCAAAAAAATTGAAAAAGAAATTAAAAATATTTTCTTTTTTTCAAAATAAGAATGCTGTAGAAACATAAGATTTATTTCTGTGCCTTTAAATAAATTAAAAAAAAAAACGTATATCAGTAAAAGATCAAACATTGTACCATTCTATTTTTAAATGAAAATTCTAAAGAAACAAATAGGCATATAGATATGTCTTATAAAACTACATAAATTCTAAGCATATATACAAACCCACGAAGCCTGCCTCTAACCCACCCGCACGCATTTCAGAATACCGAAGCTAAAGCGGAAGAAATAGACGGCGAACGAACAGCGAACGCTAATTGTATGATATAGTTGTTTAGTTTTATTTATTATTGTTACGCTTTATACAAATAACGCGATTATTTCAATCTATACAAACTGTATTTAAATTTTTTCAGATATCGAGTAATCATGACGATATACCTCACACATTATTTATTTATTCCGTTTTAATAGACCTTTGTGTATGAAATAATCGATTTATTAGTAGATAGGCGCACTGTATATGTAATGTAACACGATGTTCCAGTGAATTCTATCTATATATAGAAGAGATTATTGCTATGTTCATCCACGTTAGTCACTCCCGTAAGATTACTGTTAAGTATTTTATTGTGTCAAAACTTTTGACTAATAACAATTGCCGATTTCAAAGAAATCATTTTATTAAATGTTTTTAACTTGACTATATAAATTGATTATTATTTAATTAGATGTTTATTTATATTTTATCTATGACCGGATAATAGACAATCTTGCCTAACTCGATATTATTAATTTTACAATGTTGACATTTTTATTAATGTAAAATTGTTCTTGTAATCTCAATCACGAAATTATGTAACATTTTAAATTAACGAATGTGCATTTTAATTAAGTATTTATAATAAATAGATGTCACTATCGATGTTTTGTGTTGCATAATTTATTTAATTTAACAGTGTTTTATTTATAAAGTTTACGTTGCTTTGTACAGCCATCTATATTTTTAGATATATTGCGTATGCATGTAGCGACGCTTTATCGTTAGCTCTTTTAGATATCTATTTTACTATTCGACTCGTTTGACAAATAGATCTGCTAATTTATTTTTATCTTGGGCTGCGAACGCTTCTGTTCGATGCCTTTATGTCACAAAGCCACGTCGTTCAGTTAAAGAATGTAGATTTTTAATATAATGTTTTTGTACATTAAATAACGAAAAATAAAATAGTACAAGAATATATTTGAAAATAAAGTATATTAATTTATAAACAACGCTTGCATTGCCTGCGATGTCTCTCTAAAAGTTGTTACATAAGGTATTATATGAGATTGTTCTCAAATGTTTTTGTGTTTTTATTTCATCTATGCAGTAATTTAAAAAATATATATATTAAACTTAAGTTAGAAACAAATAACGCCCACTTGAATTCGTTAGACAAAGTATGTATAGAGTTATTACTTATTCCTTGTGTCGCATTAGATAGAATAATTATCCTACCGGCTGTATATATAAAAAATATTTCGTGTTTGGAGGTATATATATTCCTCCCCCAAACTTGCTAAACAGATTTTCTTTGACCTTTTCCCCTTCCTAAAATCTATTGTACACCTTTTATCATCCTATCAGCCTTTAACTGTCCACTGCTGAACATAAGCCTCCCCCTTGGAGGGATTTGCCAGTAGTTGCCACGCTTGGCAGACGAATTGGCAACCGCAGTAATGCTTAAGAGATTTTTAAGAGGGACGCTGCTGCACATCACTCACCTCTTAGTCAGCTCTTACGACAACCACGGGAAAGGAAGGGGTGGCATAGTCTATGCCGGGACCACACGGCCATTGTATACCTTACCTACCTATATATTTGTATACCTTACTAGTTCCACCTAATGCGCAAGTCTCCTTACCATTTATAAAGTGAATTTTATAAAAAATTGATACTTTAAATACTTAAAGTTACAAAGTTACATATACAAACAGTATAAAAAATTGAAGCCTATCAACTTAGATGATCACAAGTGTACATCAAACAAAACTGAAGAACTTGAAGAAGTGTCCCATAAGAATAATAACTATGGAAATTATATTTTTAACATTATTTTTTTATTAGTTTTACCACCTTTAGCATAAATGTTTACACTTAGCACCGGTCATCACATTAATCTCAGATGAACTGTGACATGCGTATTGTAATTTATTTGTTAATATTTTTGTTAAACTTAATTCATGTATATCAATCGGAGGGCCTACCATGAAATATTTTCCGTAATTTCAGGGCTGATCGAAACACAAAATTAATTTTAAAATGACATATTACTTACCATTAAAAATATTAAAATATTATTCCTTTGGACTATTATGGTAAGATTTATGACAAACGAAATGTTAAGCTCCCATTTACTAGGCCAATTTCAGTAAGGACAAAAACACGAATTTGAGCCTTAAAATTTGCAATTTCATTTCATGGTAGACCTCCAATTTCTCAAAATGCGGTATTTACAAAATCGACTAGTCGTTGTGATCAATTGACGACACAAGATAACTTATTATTAATTTTAATAATGCATAATAAATGTTAGTATTTTTTATTAAGTTTCTTGTACTCTATGCATGTCACAAATCGTTACTGTCCACAAACACATTGTATGCCTCTTCACTGTTTGCATCACATTCACCGTAGGTAAGTTTGCTGTGTCGAATATATTTTTTTTATTATTATTCGAGCATTTTTGCCTATACTTTTTTTTTATTTATGTCTAAGCAATTTTAGCATGAAATTTGACCCAAAAGTAGTGTTTATTTTAATTTATATTAATATAATTAACATTTTTAACTATATTGTCTTAATTGTGTTTTACAGTTTTTTCTCCAAATTACGGCGAAAGTAATGGCAGGTCGAAAACATACGTCGCTTCAAGAGAAAGCTTCAACTAACATAGATGTAAGGTAATATACGTGTCGAGTATAAATATGATTGTTTGGTAGACATGAATAAGGTTATACGAAGTAGTATGAACATCATTGACCCACTATCATAATCCCGGAGCTCTGAAATACATAATGTTTGTAACTTTAATCGTACAATGACCTCGGTGGTGCAGCAGTTTAACACGCTGCCCCACCTTCCGATGGTTGCTGGTTCGCACCCCGCAAAATAAACATTTGAATTAATAAGTGTTCGTTGTATTGGTCTGAATGTTTCTTTGTGTGTATATTATTATACAAAAAAAAATGTATCTCAGTACGTCGATCAGTTGTTTAGTATTCATAACATAAGCTGTGATTAGTTTCGTACGAGATCACACTATAATGTGTCCAGTGGTATTTATTATTACTTATTGATAAGTATTTCTAAACATTATTAAGACCATTGACTATTAACATGTCAAAGAAAATAATATAATTGTTATTAATAATATAAAGCTTACGCCTATTCCATTCGGGCTAGGCAGAGGCTATAAATTATAAAATTATAAATACGAGTTCAATTTATAATATTTATTAAAAATTTAAGTGAGCTCCGAGTATAAAAAAGGCATATAATTAACGCCATAAACCTTCCATGCTGCTTAAATGGTGCAACAGCTTCATGGTTCGCCTAATAGGGTCATCTATGATAATGCGAATGTTGAAAATTTAAAATAATGCTTTTTCAGATTGTACCTTCATTAAATGTAACTGTTACCATAGGTGACTTGTGTGTAAGTTTTAAAAACTTCACTCCGATATTTTAATAGATTCGATTAATAGTTAGCTAGCAAACTATAACTGTCTGTAATGTTCTCTTTCGAACTTCAGTTCAATGACTATTTTTTTTTTTTATATTTTGCAATTATTATGAGATTACCTTAATAATACTTATTTGAATATATAATTATATATATATACAACAATTATTAATTATTAAATTTTTGGACAATTAAAAATTATGTTCCGCCTAGAATGACAATGTACCTACAAAACGGGTCACATAACGTCATAGTCGTAGAATACTGACGGATCTGACGAATATTACATATAAAGACCCGTCAGTATTCTACGGCTATGATGATATAGTAAATAGAGGTGCTCATCCATGAATTTGACATCAATATAAATATTGAAAAATACATTCCCTCCTAAAGTCTCTCTCAATATTAGATAGCAGTAACAAAACCTGGATAATTAGTATCAATAATACCAAACTGATATTGTATAAGTTGCAGCAAATGAGTCACTGTGGTGACAATTTGTAAGAAAACAATATGAATTCCAGTTATGTGCAGAGCCCGATCTAGGTAAAGGGCAAGCCGGGCAATTGCCCTCACTTCTGCCGTTGTGGAAAGAAATGGGACAGCAAAATTGAGATCGAGACGGCTGACCGTAGAAAAGTGTGAGCACTCCATCTATCACATGCGTACTCACGTCTTTGTATGAAGTTTTCCTTAGTCCTCAGGCATGGCAACGCATGGGGGGTGTCATGGGCGAAACAGTATACGCTGTTATGTCCATGGTACTGCTTATGTCTATAGGCGACGGTTACCACTTTCCATTAGGTGGGCCATCAGCTTGTTTGCTATTCTAAATAGTATAAAAAAAAGTTATTCGTCGTCATTGTGGTTACATTTACAAGGCGTTAAAGACAGTACTATATATGCTCGGAGCGGCAAAATAACTAGATCGGGCCCTGCTTATATGAAAAATCGATAAAATAGGAACTAATCAAACAATAGTAGGTAATAAAGCTTCATATAATTACATTTTTATAGCCAATTGAGAAAAAGTGTAATTTGCAGGAATTTGTTCATAATGATACGATTTTCAGGTATCCCCTGTTCTAATATTCACTACACATATAAATATTCTATTTGCACCAAACATAGGTACATAAGATTACCTTTTATATTAAAAATTACTATGGTAATATTATATATTGTTTTAAATGTTATGCCACGTCAGTGTTTTAATAATTGGATCGACATTATCAAAATTGCATTTTATATTAATAAATTTCTGTAAGTATAATACTTATGTTTTTTTTCTAACAAAATTTTGTGTATTTGTCTATGGTCATGTTTAAAATTAAACAATGATAATTCATCGATGTAGGTATGTATTTTTATTTAGAACTAACATTCAAAATTGTTTTTTTATTACGTGTAGGCCTATTAGAATCACATCAAATTATTGTACAATAATATGTAGGTAAAAATATAAATCTGTAACGCTCAGCCGTAGTGATCTAGTATAAACCATACCTACAGTCTACAAGTGGGGATCCGTTCACGAGTATGACGTTTGTATCGGAAAAACTGTTAATTCAATTTTGTTTTCACTTAATCAACAGTCATGAAAATTAACAAGCTCCTGCATGAATATAATAAATAAAATTATTGGTATCTACATATAACTATTAAATAAAAACTTGCCTCTTAGATTAATTTTTAATGATCATTAAAAATTTTGCAATTTGACAACAATGTACCTACCTATATTTTTTACTAAATTAGAAATGATTTTAATTAATTTAATTATAAAATCCATACTGGCTTTAGTTTTGTGTATTAAAAATTATGACATACCTACTATAAAATCTGAAAGAACTGTGATGCCAAAATATAAAGAAGTTTATGTGTAAAGTTAAAACTTTTGTTAATTTATTGATAGAGTCTATGTTTGCTCTATTTATTGCTTTTAGTGAGTAATAAATAAATTATTAAAATGCATTTTTTGTTTTATTTCAAGTATAATTACTTATTTGTAAGCAGTGACTGGGACAGCCTATATTAATTATATGTACTCCAACTTTCTATGATTTTAGTTCTATAAACTTACTAAATTATAAAGTATATATTTATATATTATTATTTAGAGTAAAATATCTGATAATGAATGTAGAAAGTTCTAGTAATCTGTCCTAATGACACTATCGAAGGCAGAAAATATTTTCAACAAGAAATTTACTGAGATGCAGATATGAAATATCGCGGCCTATAAATAAGTACCTATCTACAAATAAGTTTTGTTTATAATACATTATATTAGGCGTTAACTGTCCACTGCTAAACATAGTTTCACCCATAGGGTGAGGGGTGGAGGGGGGGTTGCTAGTAGTTGCCATTTGGTAAGCGGATTGGCAGTTTGGTTTTGTTGTAAGTTTTTAAAGGAACGCTGCTGAGCTAAATTAGAAAAGTTCATTTTATAAATTTGGCTGACCGGGCCGACGAATCAGAGACTGCATGCAAAATAGCGTACAAATAAATGCGCCTTGAATGCCACCATAATTATTTAATACAATTTTAAATTCTATACTCATTACTTACAACTTATATTGAAATATTTCCATAAATATCGTTCGTGTGACAAAATAAATATATAAAAATAATGTAGTAGAAACTCAACACACATATTTTTTAATTTGATTTAAAAAATCAGGCTTTAAGGGTTAAATGTTTCCATAAATATCGTTCGTGTGACAAATGTAGTAGAAACTAGAAAAAATAAAACGGCTTAGATAATTCTTGTTATTAGTTTATTATATTTCATGATTCCTGACATTCATTTTAATTTCGATTCTATCAAAACATCAGATGTATTTGGTAAGCACAGCACCTTATCATTAGTTCACTAAATGGAATGTCTTCCCTACGATATACTAAGGCACTTATTTGTGTACATCAAGTTATTTGTTATCACAATGTGCATGTGCACCGTCGTTTATTTGTCAATTGCAACTTGCCAGTGACAGAGATTACTGAGAAAACTTACCGATTACTTAATGCATAGAGTTACAGTTTAGATGCATAAGGGATAGAAATATAAAAAAATACTATTCAAAAATACAAAATATTAAGTAAAAAAAAAAAGGAATATAATAAATATTTTATTTTATTAAAATAGTAAAACATAACAAGTGACAATCTAGACAAGTGTGACAAACGAATATATGTACCGATAAAATTGTTTCGGTTAGCACTCGCATGAGGAAGAATGAGACACCGGACGTCGCAGTCTTATTCTATCTCACGGACTCGCTAGCGATAACGACTCTATCGATAGACTCCGATGCCACTTGTTTAGGGATCTGGATATGTTCATAATATTAAAAATCCTTGAGAGTTAATATTAATTTACAATTAGAGAAAGTAAATTATCATTTAATTTGTATGCACCAATTTAGACAATTTAATATATATTTTTTTATATTTATAAATGAAATATTTACGATGTGAATAGTAAATCTGTAATTAGTGTAAGTAAATCTGTTCGAATCGAATTCATGACGGATGTAACGAATATGTATATACATATGTATGAATAAATAAAAAAAAACTTTATTAATATCACTATTTAAATTACCAAGCTGTTGCATAACTCAAATGATGACTGTCAATTAATGATTAATATGAATCCCAATGTATACTGGCAATGTTGCAATTAAAATAACGACGTTAATACTCGTAATTCTACTTAACTAGATAACGTGTAAATATAATTATTATAATCTGAATACAATTGTATAAAAGAGAAATATAAATGTAAAAACACATTAGAAAATAGGATACAAATTCTTATATAAAAAATACACTGAACAATACGTGTATAGTTTGTCCACGATAACATGGCACGTCCCTTCAATTCAAAGAAATAAATATAAAAATATTAACAAGGTTTCCAACAAGGTTTATAATACTCCTCTGGCCGGACCGTTACTGGAGACGTTTCTTCACAAATAGGGTACCACGTCTATATATGGTCACACGTATTCGAAGTAAAAATGTAGGAGAGGCGTGCCATGTTAATATAGACAATCTATACAATATTTGATTATGTTGTGAATAAAAATAATACAGTCATGCGAAAATAAAAAAAAAAAAACGCATAGGGAAGCAAATTCGGCATAGTATACAAAATTATATAAGAAAATACCTTATGGAAAATACTATCGACAATAATAGCAGATTAATAAAAATGAAAAATATATTTTATTTTTATACCACTTAAGTGGTGTCTCGTTTAATGGTAAACTTTTCACGTAGCCTTATTAAGAGGATTTACACCGTCACTTACCGATGTTTGGAAACATCGGAGTTATCTGTCAATTTTAAAACAATTTCACAATTTTCAATATACCTACTTGATTGATTATTTAAAATGTTCCCGATAGTAAACTAGAACGTTTACTGTAGAATAAGTTACAGATAAACTCACCACGAAAAATTTTGAATGTCAGTATGTTCATGTCAGTATTTCGAAAATTCCAATACAACTACGAGGCAATCGCATAATTTTTTTTTTATCCCCAAGACATCATAAGAGACGACAATAAATTTTGCACCAGTGCTGGTGCATAATTTATTGTCCGTATATCGACTGACCCATGCTGTAATAGCAGGCTAATATGCTCCTCTAGATGGGAGATTCGTGCCCAGCAGTGGGACGTTAATAGATCGTTATATAATAATTGAGAATCATACAAATTTTGGCTCTGGACTAAGATAGACCAGAGTTGCCAGACTTTATCACCTTCTGATTCAAATTCGAAGAGCCTTTAAAAGACATTTACAACTAGAGAAGTGGTGTCGGTAGACACGTTTTCGTTAGCGTGATGAAATGCATGAGAAAGAACAAAACGCCTGATATTGCTGTCTCTTTCTGTCGCATGCACAGAAGTTTTAACGTATCTATGAATATTCATTTACTACTTATTTAGGTGTTTTGATCAGATACTGTCTGAGAATCAAGCCTGGAATATTATTATCCTATATATAACTGCAACTTACTATCCGCTTAAAGCTGCAAACAGCCAATAAATTTGAGTGCACATTTTGCGGAAGAAAATTGAAATAATTTCGACCATTTATTAGCCACTCTTGTCCCAATAAACTATCACTAGGAACAGTTCTAAACCATCAACAAGCCAATTCAATTAGTCAATTAATTAATACCATACAATCTACATACATTTGAGATGGTCGCTCCGTCTACTTTAACTGTACAATTAATGAATCGTCCATTTTTACTTATATCACATTTTAATAAATCATATAACATTCATAAGATATACACGGCTTAAAGGTTGGGCGCAATGGGTATACAAAGTCAAAATTATTTTCGAATGTTTCATACCAAATGAGAGTAACCGGAGGGTTTGTATAAAATATTTCATACAAAGCCATTTCTCTTTTTTTTTTCTAATTTTTCTCTTTTCAACTATAGGCATGTCCTTAGGACTTCCTTGAAGCAAATTGTTCCGTTATTACAAATATTTAGTATACCCATTACGATGAAGGCCGTAGTTATTCTTTATTTATACTATAAACATAATAATGTATAAAAAAAAACCTAACACATATGGAAGATGGTTCCTTCTCATAAGATTGAAGTCATAATCGATTTAATAATTTACATATAATTAAAAAAAGAACAATTTTTTTTTATATACAACAGGATAAAATATACTTTGATACTTGTATTAGTTATTTTCAATATACATAATTATTGCAGTTAATTCTATAAAATTAAGACGTGCCTCTTATATTTAGTTTTATTTCAGTGTCGTCCCTCGATGCTGTATCGGCGGTGTCAAATCAATGTAAAAAAAAAAACTTAATAACTAAGACAAAAAATATGGCATCGATTTAAATACTTCGATACTGTCTCAGCTTTGAGTCAGACTAGAATCTGAAGTAGTCCCACTTTCTTTGTCAAATTTGACTACGCTATCGCAGTCCAAGTAATCCATGTCGGTCAATTGTCTTTTGATCATCAGATGGGGGGTTTTCCTTACCTTCTTCTCCTTCAAAAACTTGGGTATCATTTGCTTTCCCTCCATCAGAAATTCTATTATAACTCTCTCGAAGAACAGAGCTATCACGAACTGGAACGCGGCAATCGCTAAAATGATGTACGAGAGGAGCGCATCCTTCGGCATCCTAAGCTGGAGGAAAGTGGCCAACCACTGCGCAGGCGCAACGGTAATATATACACATATACCGGTCATTATTAGAATACTGATCATGAGCTGCTTGTTCGTGACCACCGACTTCCTGTACGGGGATCCGCGGCTGAACACTATAGCTAGAATTATATACTGAAACATTGATACCGCATAGATGGCGTAGTTCTCCCAGCACTCGTTCGCTTCGTCTCCCTCGTACAAGTGCCTTTCGTACCAGGGAAATAGAGTCAGCGCGTAGTAACTCAGGTACTGAGCCACTCCGATCAGCGCCAGCTGACCGACCAGCGACAGCAGCGGTACCAGTCCCAGCAGCGACGTGAGGGGCGGTACGCGGCACAGCTTGCCCGTGTACGCCTCGGTCATGCCGAAGAAGAACGCGAAGTTGACGATGAGCGCGACGTCTATGTACAGAAACTGGAAATCGGTGAGGTTCGAGTCGAAGTAGTAGAGGAAGGCGACGGAGAAGAACTCGGTGAGGGAGTAGGCGATCATGAACTTGAAGACGCCGAAGGAGGTGGCGAGGGCGGCGCGGCCCTCGCGCAGCACGCGCGCCACGCACACGACGTCGGCCGCCGCCGCCGTGAACGGCGCCGCCACGCTGCTCTCCAGCTGCGACAGCGACACGCCCGCGTGCGCCGCGCGCAGCGCGCCGCAGTCGTTGGCGCCGTCGCCGCACATGCCTGCCCACATTCGCTACTTTTTAATGGCTCATAATGGAATGGCAACCTCGCCTGCACTATCGGTGTACCCTGGCGAAGTCTCCATGAAGAGTGACAGATGAGAATAGTAGCAGGTAAGTTAGCTCATCGTGACGAATCCGATAAGAATCAACCACGATTGTTCCAGAGAGAACCACGTGAAGATCGACCTTACAGGGTATATTGCTAACAATGAGAGTATTAAATCCCCTTACTAATAATACCTTTGCCTTCAATATTTTTACTCCGAACTGGAACAGGAGGGCCTTGTAAGTTTAAGTTCTATATCTGTATTTTATCTGTGGCATCAGATCCAAACGGTTGAACCAATTTTGATGTGTGGGATAAGAATTGTTAGTAATGGAGAATACGTCAGTTGGCCCATCGTGCAGTCAGCACAATGAGCCAATTGGCCTATCATCTCCAACTGGTACCCTGTCAGCGTATACCAATAGTACAGGCGAAGCCACCAAATCATTATCATCTCTAAAGAAGTCATTGACGTTCTAAAGCCTCAACAAAAAATCTCTAGAAAAACCAATTTAATTTTAAATTATCATGCGTTTTAGCTAGAAAATCTGCTCAGCCATTTGAGAATCATCAGCGATATTTTGATCAATGAAGGAAGGTGAGCAACTTGGAAGGTGTGTATAGACGTACCGACGTAGTATCCCAGCGCCTGGTACTCAATGATCAGCTGCTGCTTCTGGTCGGAGGACATACGGGCGAAAACTGCACCGCGCTCCACCACGCGACCCACCATGTGCGGGTAATGTTCACGCAGCACCTGAACACACAGATATTGTTATTCTCCATTTCCAATAAAACACATAGCAATGTAACATATTTTACAACACATGTTGGTGGCCGTGTGGTCCCGGCATAGCATAGGCCACCCCTTCCTATCCCGTGGGTGTCGTAAGAACCGACTAAGAGAGGGTGAGGGATGGGCAGCAAGGTTCCTTTTAAAACATCTCTAAAGCCTGACTGTGGTTGCCAATCCGCCTGCCAAGTGTGGCAACCAAAACCCCCTAAAACTGATATGATGATGATGATGAAGTTGGTGGACGGATGTGGAGATATCTACACAATAAGAAAGTTTTACGGAGAAAATTCTTTTAGTTTCTCATCATTGCTTTGCTTATTCCCATTTATTTGGGGTCGGCGCAGTATCTCTTCTTGTTCCACAAATCCCTGTCAATTGTCATTTTGGGGCTCACTTCTTTTTTATGTATATCATTTTTCACACAGTCCGTCCACCTTTTCTTTAATCATCTCCTTCTTTTACAGCCATCTACTTTCATACTTAACACTTTCTGTCAGTTACTACATGTATAAATTCATATTTTTTTTTTCAAAATTTTTCGTTTATTATGGGGGGTTCCTCCTGTATCCCAATAACTTAAGCATTTTAAACTCTAACTTTTAAGTTATTGTATTCTTAATTTCGCATAGCGAGGTCTACAGACCCTTAGCTATTGTTTAGTTTCATGAACACTACAATTGAGTTTCAGTTTGATGTCTACACGACTTAAACTAACACCACACACAAGGTATCTTCGGTCACGTATGCGGTGCTAAACTAATACTATATCTAACATAATTCTGAAGCGAACGACTTACCCGCCACGCATCCCCCGTCATGACGATCTTGTACCGCGGCTCGGCGGGCGGCGACTCGACATCAAGCGAGACCGAGCCCGAGCCCGAGCGCGAGCCCGAGCCCGAGCCGCGCCACGAGCCGTGCCCGCTGTCCACGCTGCGCCACTCCCGTTGCAACGGCGTTCGACGACCTACTGGCGCCTAAACGCGAAGAACAGGGGGGAAAGGGATTGTTAATAATGGAGACTGAGAATCCCATTGTTAGCAATATACCTAACTAGGTCGACCTTCACGCGGTTCCCCTAAAAACTATCATGGTTAATTCCTGATGAATTCATTATGATGGGCTAACTGGCCTGTTTTCATTTTCATCGATCACCCTTCACTGGTGCTCTGCCAGCGTATACCGTTTGCGCAGGCGGGGTTACCATTCCATTTTCACTTATCACACACGAAGAAAATTTAGATTATGTGTTTCTTACAAAATTTTTAAATAGACTTGTTTACTAGATATGCTTCTTCCACTAGAACGGTAGTAGTCATTACATAGTATGTTCAAGGGCTGGTGTCATCCGTCTTACAATGCTCTATGGAGGCTTTGGGTGAAACGATGATAGGAACAAATGGAATTGACCGTTTTTTCGTAACAACGAAACGTTCGAATCGAATACAGTCGCATGTATAAAAGATAATATAAAATACATACCCCATGAACAAAACTCTGGCAGTAAAGTAACGACGCCTTAGTGCCGTCCACGGTCACGTGTACGACGCGCTCGCCGGCGTTCAGTATGCCACACTCTTTGGCCACGCTCACCGCCGTATGAATGTTGTCGCCTATTCACCATACAAATATTATACGTAAGGAATAAGGTAATAATGATTATCATGTAGGCGTACCACAAGGATCGATTCTGGGACCTACATGATTATTTATCAATACTTATAATAAAATCGCAACTGGTCGCTGTCTGTACATGGAAGACAGATAAGAAAAATTATTATAGGAGGTTTTATGAATGTAATAGAATCCAAAATAATGATTTTTTGAATTTTTGTCAGTGTGTCTGTTTATCTGTACATTTATGCACGCTAATCTCAGAAAAGGCTTAACCGATTTAAATACGGTTTTCACTAATGGTTTGCAGTGTGCTCCATTTAACATTTAGTGTTCGTTTTATTATATTTCAATTGGTTCATAAATGAAAAAGTTATATCAATCTAAAGAATCACATATAAAATGCTATAAAATAACCGATTAGTTGAATTTTTTTTTTATTATACATATTGATTTTCGAAAATTCAGTCTACTTGTGCGAAGCCAGGTCGAATAGCTAGTACTAAATATTAATATTTATTGTTGTACAAACCAAACTAAATAACTAACTAAACTGACAGTCAATTTGGCTGTTCTGTATTTAATATTGTAGTAGAATTAAACTCTGCCAGCATATGGAGAATAAAAAAATTACATGCCTGTAATCATGACGACCTGTATGTTGGCCTCTTTCAATTCCCTGATAATATCGGTGGTGGCTGCCTTTAGCCGGTTCTCCATTATCACCAGCCCCAGAAACTCAAGGTCACGTTCAACCTGTAATATAAAACAATTCAAACGAATTGAGAACTTGCTTAATTTTTAATTCATTTACAAACATAATAGGTGCCGAACAATTAAACCAATTATCTGGTTCTCAAGCTGAAATTCCATGTTTTGAAAAAATTGGTATTGTATATTCGGGGGTAAACCAGAATACCCAGACTCGAATTTATTTAGAAAGGTTTATTCCCTAAATTGACCCAACATCATTAAAAGTGAACAAGTTGTAATGTAATATTTTTTTTTATAATTGATTTATCATATCAGCCGTTAACTGCCCACTGCTGAACATAGCCCACCTTTATAAGGGAGGTTTTGCCAGTAGCTGCCACGCTTGGCAAGTGAGTTGGCAACTGCAGGCTTTTAGTAATATTTTATAAAGGACACTGCTGCTTATCCCTAGACCATAAGTAAAACTATATTTTTTTACAGTACTGTTCTATTCTCTATAAATCCATAGTTACCTCATCCCTGTTCATCCTTTGCAACTGCTTGAAGGTGGTTTCCATGATACGGGTGGACATCGCAATCACACGGTAGCCCTTCTCTGCGTACGAGCTTAGTACCTCGTTTAGATTATCAGGGACTGTATATCAAACAAACAATAGAAAAATAAAGTCACAACTATAAATGACAGATATAATAGTAGCAGAGGTAATTTGTCGGCTGGTTTAATGTAATGTAGGACATATGTACATTTCATGCAATTATTTGTAGTTGTAGCAGAATTCGAGTTTAAGGTCCTTTCTGGAGTACATTTGGTTTGCTAACAGCATTATACATCACTGAAGAGTTAGTCGAATTAAACTAAGTTTTTTGGTGTCCGCCTAACTAGGTCCGAACTAATGACCTTTGGGGTTCCTAAGTATGCTATGCTTACTGGCCCTTCTATGCCAGTATTTAAATAGATAAAGAATACAAATTTGAAGATAGTATATGAAGTAAGAATGAGTGCAAATGTCGGTAGGGACCGTCCTAGGTTATGGCACTTTAATGGCTCAACCAATCGTCGTGAAATTTTGCACACGTGTAGTAGTTGGGAGTAGTGGAATATGGAGAGCATAAGCTACATTTTATCCTGGACAATCAATACATGTAATTTCAGTCACGTGAACCTTGTCGTAGGTAAAATAGACTAGAATAAAAGGAGGAGCGACAACACTCACCAGTTTCAGGCTTGCAGAGTGTGGTGAGCATCTCCGGAGCACCCTTGCAGTAGACCCTCAGCACATCCTCGCCTAGCATTCTCACCACGACGGAGGCGCGCTGCAGCGATGACACGAACTGGTGTTGCTGCACTATGCCCAGCTCGAGCGGTAACTAGTACAAGAATAACAAATTTTCAACCGACTATAAAAAGAAAGAAGTTCTTATAATAAAAATAATAGCTTCTTGTTTAAGATAATAAAGAAACTTGTTCAGTAGAATTTATATTTGTTTCCTCTGGCATTTAGATTTATTTATTTATTCTTTATTGAACAATAAAACTTTGTACAAGTGGCGAGCTCAATGCCATATTGCATTCTCTACCAGCTAACCATTAGGTAAAAACAGAAAGCGTATGAAGGGCAGATGTGGTGAAAAATATGTGACATAATTATAGGAACATACTGAAATTAAACATTTTACTTAGATTATAAGTAAGCATTAAATAATAAAAAATATTTACGTGTATGTCATCTACGTTGATGTTGGCCGACTTCCTGGGTCGCACGATGGTCGGCGTGAGTATGTCGTAGTTGGCTGGCTCCGGCACGTCCGGCTCCTCTAGCTCCCAGCCGGTCGATTCGAACATCTAACATGTTAAATAGTTATGAATAATTAAATTAATTAAAAGAATGCACCACATATTAGAGTATTACTACACACTAGCTATATCCCGCGGCTTCACCCGCATGCATGAGTACATAAAGTATCCTATATACTAAATTAGTAAGTAATACCTATCTATTTTATATACCAATTTTCATTTATTTTCGTTCAGAAGACTATACAAACTTTTGCATTTATAATATTAATTGAGAATAGGACTATGCTAATGGATAAATATTTATTTATTTAACTCTTTATTGCACCAAAAACAAAATATTGTTATGAAGAGTAAATAAATTTTAGTGTTTTATGTATACTTTAAATTTTTTTTCATTTCTAAATTATGGAATGCACTTAATGAAATATAAAGAAATGAGAAGTATAATTTTTTTTTCTGTAATATATGGATGGCAGAGTAGATCAACAAAATGCAACAAAAGTTGGTTTTAAATTTTACTATTTAGCCCAGTATAACTCCTTAAGTTTAAAATGCTTTGTAATTTTTGACACGGAAACTGCTTGCCGTTTCGCTGCTTGTCGCTACTATCTAATTAACTACTGATCGTTTTTAAGCATATGAACATTTTTGGAAATTATTTTTGTAATGGATAAACTATTATTTAATTGATACCTTCAAATCCAGTGGATCCCCGGCTATTTCCCCATCGAGCAGCGTGAGGCTGTGGCAGCAGGCCATGCCCATTTTGAGGTCGTGGAGGTCGTTGAACTGGCGAGGGTCCCGCTGCGGCCTCCCTAACCTGGGCGGTGAAGTGGCGCCACTCACCGCCACCACGCCCCACATGTCCAACCCGTCTTCGGTCAGAGTGCCTGTCTGTGGACCATCACCATCATCTATTGTATCTATAGATTGTATCCTTTTAATTTCTATGTAAATCTTTCATCATCAGATCATTTATTTTTGTTTTATCTCTTTCCATGGGTAGATAGATAGATAATTCATTTGCATCACAGCACACAAATAACATTAAATATTGATACATAGTTAAAAAGAGAAATAAAACAAAATATATACAAAAAAAAAATACAAAAAGAATGTACAGAAAAGAGGTAACAAAATTTTTCGTGAATGTGCCACAGTAACACAAACTAAGTGGATAGAGAATAGGCCAAATACTATAGTTTTATAACCTCTGGTTACAGGTCAGTTTGAGGCTTCATCGAGAAGCTATTGACGTTAATAGTCACGCGACGCACCTCGTCGATGTACCTCGTCAAACAGGTGCACTCGAGCAAATTTCTTACTTCACGGCGAGTGAGTTTTATCTTGTCGAAACAAACGCAGTTAGGCAAGTCAATGATGTCGTAGCAAGCGAGCTGTATCTTGCCGAGTCAGATGTAATATAGGCATGTATAATGTAGGTAATATGTTTGTTTTTTAATTATTGTATTAATTTAACATTGTTTATTATGTTGCATCGTAAATTATATTTTCTGTTTTTCCTGTCTACAGTCGATTGATAGGTAACGTCATATGATTTTTTAAGTCCGCCATTTATAATTTCTAGGTGTATTAAAATTTGATAAAAAAAAAAGTAGTCGAGGAAGCCGCTAACGTGAACGCGAACTACACTGTACTTTCTACAGAGTACAGCAAGTGAGCTGTACCTTGTCGAAGCAGACGCAGTCGAGCGAGCCGCTGACGTTAACAGCGCGGGTGTTGAGGCAGGTGACGCGCGCGCGCTGCAGGCGCGACACCGCGTACAGGCGGCCGACTGTCATGGCGGCGGGCAACGCCGGCGGGATCACGATCGTGATGATGTCCAGCGCCTTAATGGCGATGTCGCCTGGACTCAACGAGCGGTAAGCCTGCATATAAAGAAGATGCTTTTTAAATCCAAAAAGTACTAGGTTTCAGTATGGCTACATGACGAATAATAAACAGGGATAAATGATTCATGATAGAAACCTTTCGAAGTCAATATCCAATGTACCAGTTCTTCAGAATATCTATTTTCAAATCCACTCACTTTCTCTCTTAGTATACATCCCTCTACTTCTATGTCTACTTCAACTGACATCTCGTATGATGAACTAGACAATGGTTCATCTGTTCATTAGTTAGAAACAATATGCAAATGTGGCTTTTCCGAGCGGCATATTTGAAACCAATACACTCTGGTCACACAAAACTAGAACTTAAACAGTTGCATAAGACTTCATTTTTATAATTGGTATAATGAGACGTACATATAGTGTTTAAAAAAATCTTAAAAATAATATGGCAATAACAATAATGAGGTTAGAAACTTATAATTAAAGAGGTTATGACTTATTAAAAAAAAAAAAACTTTTTTTATACCACGAATGTAGTAAACAAATATACAACCCATCAGTTGATAAACGATCACACTGTAGCTTATAGTCGCCTGCAACACCAGGGATGACAACCCTGAAGAGACCTTAATACACTATTTTGGAAGAACCTCACACTTGTTATAGTAGATACCTATCAAGTATTACGACACAACCTCAACGGCGATCGGATCGGACCACCTAGTATGACGCAAGGAGGTGCGCTACCGAGAAAGACACCTGCGTCGAGTCAGCATTTCAATTCCCGCAGCAAAAATACCCATTTCCTTCATGTTTGATTTTATATAACTTCACTTACGGATCACACATCGATCTGAAAACACTTATTATTGTAATAATTAATTTTAGAATTAAATTTAGTTATGTTTATAAAATTAGTTTTTTTTTTTTGGGTCTTCCGCCAGCGACATCAATAACTCACTGTACTCTCTAAGGAAAATTTCGACTCATACCTCATCTTATAAGATGATAAATAAATAAGGTATTACCTTTAAAGCGATGGTATAACCGAGTCCGAGTGTGGCGATGAAGGCAAGTATAATAATGAACTTGTATGAGTCCCGGTCGAACTTGAAGTCCGCCGGCACTGGGTACAGGATACTGCGGACTAGCTGGCCCTTGCTCGTGTTGTAACCGGTCCGTAATACTAACGCTCTGAGGACAATGTATCAATTGCCTTATAAACTACTAGTAAAGGGAAGTTAATGGTCGTCGAGGGATGGGCAGGATAGGCTTCTTAAAACATTTTTTTTTTTATAAAACTTAGAATGGCAAACCAACTGACGGCCCACCTGATGGAAAGTGGTAACCGTCGCCTATAGACATGAGCAGTACCATGGACATAACAGAGTATACTGTTTCGCCCATGATACCCCCCATGCGTTGCCATTCCTGAGGGCTCAGGTGTTATTCCTCTGTTCGCAGTAAATTCACGCCATATCCCACCCTAAGAAAAACATCACCAAAGCCTAACTGCAATTGACTAGCGTGGCAACTACCGGCAAAACCCCCCTTATAGGGGAGGCCTATATTCAGCAATGGACAGGTAATAGCTGATATGATGACACTGTCACCTGTACAGATTTTTTTATAGTTGTGGCAAGAATGAATCGCAACGTTTGTAATAAAATGTCCAGGGTGCTATATTAGTAAGGTTTGTACTGACTTGACAGGCTCGTTGTTGTAGTAACGCGTCTGTATGACCCTGGTGCCGCAGAACAGGATGCTCGACGCATGCTCTTTCATGTCGAATGGCTTGTCCACACGCAGCAGAGCGGTCTTGGTCACTGGCACTGATTCACCTGTAAACAGCATAAGATAAATTAAAAATAATAGACGATTACATTGATTCCAGGACTTTACCTACACGGAACTCGGTATTTCCCCGTTTCCATAGTTATTTAAAAAGAGAAAACTTGTCAAAGTTTATCTGCAACAATTTTCAATTTTTTCACCACATCTCTGTTTTGCCAAAGATTGACTGGTAGAGAATTATATATAGTATTGTCCGCCTTTTGTACCAGACATTTTTTTTTGGAATGTGTTCAATAAAGAATAAATAAATAAATAAAATAAAATTAACAAAGTGTATGCCTACGATAACAAAGGAAAGGTGTAAAGGAAAGTATAGGTGGTACGTCATGACGAATTCATCAAGAGTTTAATAAATAAATAACAGGTATAAATATCAAAAACAGACAGTGCAGCAAAAGGATTTATGTAAGTAGATAGAGAATCACGACTGTCTTATACAAAACTACATGGAGATTAACTTAACCTAAAAATACCTTATTTATGCTTTGCAATGGTGCTGGTACTCCTTATTATTAACAATATCCTATATCTTCCGTTTGAGGGACGACACCCATTACTCGACAGTGAAGCAAACATAGTGGGTAATTCCTGGTGAATTAGTCACTGTGGGTCAACTGGCCTGACTCCAGCCTCACCTATCATCCTCTCTGGTGCTTAACAGCGTAGAGGCGTGATAACCATTCCATTATAGATAAAAACCAGCAGGGCATACAAGTACCTGTGAGCATGCTCTCGTTGAGGACTGCGGCGCCGGTGAGCAGTACGGCGTCGAAGTGTAGCGTGCAGCCGCGCGGGGGCAGCACCACGACGTCGCCGGGCGCCACCGCGCGGCTGTCCACGCGCCGCCCGTCCCACAGCTGGACTGTATCGTGGGCCTCCACCGTCGCGCGCAGGCTCTGCTGGTTCTAGTGGAACAGTAAATGCTTGTACAACGGCGACAAGTCATCTTAGGAACGCTGGTACTTCAAGTTTTTTTACTGATGATGAAATGGTAATATAATTCAGTGTGAAGAGAAACATTAACCTTAAGCCTCAGAAATGACAATCCATAAAGTGTACCATGGGTGTCATGACATTTTTTGTGAGGCCCATGGGTGTTGATCATTTCTATAAGGAGTTTCAGCATTAGAAAAATCCAGAAAAATTAATTTAATAATTAAATAAAATTGTCAAAACACAACACAAATACAACATGCACGAGCAATAAAAAAAACTTACCTTTTTAGTTTGTATCACAGATGTGGCAACACCAAACGTGGACATCAACACGACGGCCACGCAGTAGTAGTAGTACGGCTCGGCCAGCCACACCGCGATCGTGAACAGTTGGAACACGTAGAAAGGGTTGAAGACCTCGAGCAGTATTAGAGTTAATATCGACTGCACTGGCACTTTGATCTCGTTCAGGCCATAGATGTTCAACCTGGAAGGTATTATTATATTGTGGTCAACAGTACTACTAAGTTTAATGTTAAAGTATCAAAAACAGATTTACAAAGTGACATCGTAGTTTTAATTGTTTTTATTACATACTAACAGATAGAATTGCGAATAATTAGATGTTCGAAATACATTATATTGAAAATATTCTTATTGTGAAAGCGAAATAATGTATGTTTAAGTAAAAAAGTGTAATACGTGCGCAGTACGTATAGTGGATGTACGTGCGTGCGTGCGTGCGTACACATGAACGTGGGTGTATGTGTGTGTCTACAATACAAAGAATACAAGCTGAGTTTTTTATCAGTTCTTCTCATCTCGAAATCATTCCGAACTGACGGTAGATTTGACATAAGTCTGTAATAGATCTACATGAATAGAGATATTTTGAATTTGAACAGTAAACAAACTTTTTCGTAATACACAATTTTTTGCTTCACAGAGAAAAAAATGTTTCAATCGTCATAAAATCGATTTAGGAACAAAAGGGGAGTAAACTCTGTTATATTGATTAAATGCAACTACTGAATCTGTATCGATCTCTAGCAACTAAATCTCGTAACGCTACAAGAATGTTCAAACGAATTGAGAATCTCATCCTTTTGAAACTTTTTTTTTACAACACAGGGGGCAAACGAGCATGCGGCTCACCTGATAGTAAGTGACTACCGCCGCCCATGGTCACCCACAACACGTACGGCATTGCAGGTGTGCTGCCGGTCTTTTTGCCTACAACTGCCTATCCAGATATGTGATTAACGTTTGATTTTCTTGGAAATGATCATAGCGGCGGTGTGGTACTGACATGCGCGCGCGGCGGTCGCTGGACGGCGGCCGCGCAGCGCGCGCGTGCAGCTGCGCGCAGCTGGCGCCCGCGTCGGCGCCCGCCAGCCGCCGCCACGCGCCGCGCGACCGCTCCCACACCAGCGTCTGCTTCTTGTGTCGGAAGTACCGGTACCGCTGCACGTCTGCACGTGGCCACGCCATTCGTACTTTTAATTCAATGTCATTGTAATATCCAAGTGGTTCTCAGTACCACCGACCTATGGGACTAGCAACCCTACATACATACATATCTGTCACGCCTGTCGCCCATTAGGGTAGGCAGAAACAATGGAACGCCAATGCTTCGATTCAAACAAACCTCTTTCGCTCCTTCCACATTCATCAATCTTTTCATACTGTTCGCCGGTTACGGGTACTTTTAACTTGGCCCTTTTTCAGCGCGTCGCCTATTTGGTCGACATACGTCCGTCTAGAGCGGCCTCTACCGACATCTCCATTCATTCTTGCTCGATAAATCTCTTTCGTAATTCTTCTTTCATCCATTCTCTCCAAATGGCTAACCCAACACAAATTCCTTTTTCGATTTTTGTCACTACATCGTGTTTCAGTCCACACTTCTCTCAGCCACACTTCTAGCAACCCTATTGTTATCAATTTAGATTGCCAGATCTACCTACACGCGATTAGTTAAGCCATTAAAGTACTATGAAGTAACAAACAAACTTACAGTTACATTTATAAGTAAAGATTTGGATTGACTATTTGCAATCTACTATCTCATGTGTCTCATTTGAGTGCTCATTGCTTTAACTGATTTAAAAAAAAAACAGGTTATACATTTCAAATCGTAAATAACAAATTAACGATATATATATATATATATATATATATATATATATATATATATATATATATATATATATATATATATATATATATAGTACACATACCCAGTACTGAGCCATCGTCAAGGTGTAACGGTGTATGTATTGCGTCGGCGCTCTCGATTGGTTCCTTTTCTCGACCGACCTCATCCTGGAAGCCCTCGTTGAACAAACCGCTACGATAAAATAAAACAATTTAAAATTATGTTCTAGAAAAAAAACGACTTCAATTGTGGGAAAGCTAATTATTTTGATTTACAAACTAAACTACTGAACCGATTTTGATAAAATCACTTTTATTGACTAATCTGTAAGTATATCCTTTCAGATAAACAAATAATTTTCCAAAACGGTTTATTACTGACGATGACCGTAACAAACATAAAAAAAACAACCGACTTGAGAAGCTCCTTCTATTTGAAGTCGGTTAAAAACAATCAATAGGTTAGCTCCGAAAAAAATAATCTTTAATAGATAGATAGATAATTTATTTAAATCACTTACAGCACACAAATAACAATACAAACATACACATAATACAGACATACACAAATAAAAAGGGATAAAAGAATGAAAAACAAAAAATAAAATTACTTTTAATAGTTCAAAAACATTCCTCGCTATCATTTAGCTATTCAGATTATTGTCCAGGGTGTGCCTGGTTTCTTGCAAAAGGTGAATATATGTATTCTCAGAGAAGTCTTTGTCATTACTATATTTTTGTATCAATAATTCCCTTTATCAAAATAGATTACTGAGATATTATGTATCATTTATTTATGTATTAATGTTTTAAGTATGTGAGGTATTTTTAAAATTAGGGTATGATGAGGCTGACATATCCTTATAGGATAAAAGCCTCTAAATAAAAAAGATAAAAAAAAAAGTCTTTGTGCATAACTAAAAGTCTAGCTCTCCTCCTCCTCCCTCTAATAAATCACTGTTTGTCTATGCTATTTGTCTTCGGATCTTAGATTGTTATATTATTACCTTGAAGAGATCGCATTTAACGACAAAAACACCCATTGTTTTCTCAGTGTGATCATTTCTTATAATCGTTTGTATCTATAATAAGTTTATTACTGTAATCTTTTGGATATAACAATAAAGAGTATCTAAATATCTATTATTTTGTTTAAATTCAGAATTTTTTAAATATCTATTATTTTGTTTAAATTCAGATTTTTTTTTTATTTTCGACAAAAGTCGTTTGTTTGAGCACATCTGTCCCATTCGTGTTTCTATCGTGAAGCAGTTGTGTTTGCAAGGTTGTGTTTCGATTTGAAGAGTGGGATATGGTAGTGAATTTACAGGGTACAGAGGAATAACACCTGAGTCCTCAGGAACGGCAACGCATGGAGGTTATCATGGGTAAAACAGTATACTCTATTATATCCATGGCACTGCTCATGTCTATAGGCGACGGTTACCACTTTCCATCAGGTGGGCCGTCAGCTTGTTTGCCATTCTTAGTTGCATAAAAAAAAAACACTCCTCGTTCACCGGCCGTTTATTTAAATATAAAAAAAACACATTAAATGTTACGTTTACTACAACGGCAACATTCAACAAATGCTTCTTACCACTTCATTTACATTACTTACCTTGTGTCTGCTATATTTTTCTCCAATATTTTATGTATATAAAAACTTTTACATTTCTTCTGATATGTCTCCTGTAATAAAAAAAAAAAAAAAACATTCTATAAGAATAAGAATAATTTTTATTCAAATAAACTTAATTATAAGGATTTTTTAATTGTTGTTATATTTTATATTCTACAAATCATCTTACAATATACGTGAAAGTTTGATGAATGGATGGATGCATGATTTTGTTACTGTCTTAAGTAAAAACTACTGAATGAGTTTTTGAATTAAATTTGGTACACGGTTAAATAATACCCTCACTTGGCATATAGGATACTTTATGTACTAATTAATGACGGCGGAGCTGCGGGATACAGCTAGTATTCAATATATTGTAAGACGCCAATTCGTTTATTACCTAGGCCTACATTTACTAACTCCAAATGAATGTGAATTATATATATAAATACATTACACACAATACGGGGATAAAATGAAACTTATGTAATAAGCTAAGTTGTGGTCTAAATGTACACCAGACTTCATCGAAATCCATTAAATAACTAGACTATTTCAACGTAACTTAATGAAAAGATTACTAAGACGTATTGAAATTATCACAGAAACAGTAACGGTAATAACTATCGGTTTAACTTTTATGTAATCACTTTCATGTAATCCTCACATTACAGCCGCTCATGATTAAGATTAAGGCTAGCGAATTGATCTCGAAACTAGTCGAGCTTTCTCGATTTAATTGCATATAATTTAAATCGATAGTTATTATTATACATTAAAATATAATGTATGCTTACGAAACTTTTAACAATAAAAAATATAAATTCATAAATTAAACATTAAATTAATTAATCGTTCTTTCATTTGTACTACTATCAGCTGCTAGTTTTATGGTTGAGTCTTTTTTGTTAATTAATTTGTTAATTTATATTTAACAGAGCAATATGTCCTGAATTATCATATAATTGTTCAGGGCATGCGAAAGGCGTTGGATCGCTGGTTTTTCCTTGTACCGCGATAGTATCATATAATGTTATGGATTCCATGTCGCACAACATGATGCATAATTAGGCAATATCATGTAAGTACCTAACATCGTTGACTAGTGGAGCATAATAATCATTGAGTATCGATTATTAATCGATTAGAACCACAAATAATGTACTAATTGGTAATATAAAGGGGAGGGAGGGATTTTTAGTAATGGAGACTAAGAGCACCATTGCTAGCAATATACCCAATCAGGTCGACCTCCCCGTGGTCGCCCCTGGAAACACTCGTGCTGAATTCCAAGTGTATTCATCACGATGAGCTCATCGACCTGCCTTTTTTCATTCTCATCTATCATCCCTTACTGGTGCCTCGCCAACGTAAACCGTTAGCGCAGGCGGGGTTATTCAACCATTAAAAAAAAATGGTAATATAATGTTATTTATTACACACAATAAAGTGATAATAAAGTACATAATACTGCATATTACATATAAATTAATCGATAACATAGCTAGCTATTGACTAATGCGAGTATATATGTAACTAGATAGTATTGCAGAATTTAAATGAATAAATTTTCATATAACGTCAATTTCGTTAATCAATAATGCCGATAGTCCAATCAATATTTAGTTTTTTTTTTCTGAGGAACACTATCGATTAATCGAACTGATTAATATATCGACAAATCGATTAATAGGCAACACTAGCTTAGACTCCGATGTAGGTACTACCTACACCAATGTGAGTAATCACTGATATTCGTATTACCACAACTCCGTTTAAAATGAACTAATTGTGCCAAATGATAAGAGCTGTGGGATGTTTTATGCTAAATTGTATTTACATATAATCCTAAACTTGCTTGTAAAATTCCATTTGTTTTTAAAGGAATAATAATAAAGTGTTTGACCAATCTCGGTTAAATGTTTGTAATAACTTTAAAAAAATCCCTAACCAACCGTTTTCAAGCAAGCTTACTGAATAACAGCATTTATTTTTTATCTAAATATTATAATAATAAATGAAAGTATACAATATACCTACTTACAATAACTAAAACTTGATCAGCCGACTGGAAGGAGCACCTGACTGATGTTACATATAGGAACCAAGTGGAGCACCAGTGAAATAACAGGAACGGTACACCGCATAATATAGTAGATCCAACATAAACTAATATTGTTCGCCATCGACATCTACGGTAACCATACACCATCTGTGATTAGAAAAATTAAATAATATTATTTTTTAATGCATTTTTCAAACATCTAGGGGCTACTTGTACAAGTTAGATAAAAACATGCTTATGACTATAATCCCTAAAGAGATAATTAGAGACATTAGATATTAGTACTTGTAACAATAGACTGCTGCAATCGTAATACATGGCCACATTTCACCAAGTATATTTGAATCCAATGTGGCAGGGGACAAGCCATTTGTCACTCTGATTAATTTGGTATTTGATATAGGTATTATTACTATATATATATAATCCGCGTTCACATGATCACAGTCCACCGCTTTGTAATATTTGGTCCTTCGAATCGGATATTACGGATGGATATATGTATGTATGTATTTTTGTATTGTTCTTTAAGTAGTGCAATAAAGAGTAAATAAATAAATAAAATTCTTGTACTAAATATGAAAATTATAGATAACACCCAGATCCAAAATAATTCAAACAATATTTCTCATAAATATAAAGTATAATATGTATTGCACCATGTAGGTCCCAGCATAGAGTAGGCCACCCCTTCCTTTCCTGTGGGGGTCATAAGAGACAACTAAAGGAGGTTATGGTGGAAGGATGGGCAGCAACATCCCTTTTAAAATATCACCAAAAGCCAAACTGCAGTTGCTAACCCACCTGCCAAGCTTGGCAACTACTGTCAGAACTCCCCTTAAGGGGGAGACAATGTTCAGAAGTAGATAGTTAATGGCTGATACACATGAGTGAAC
This sequence comes from Galleria mellonella, assembly GCF_026898425.1. Classification (NCBI taxonomy): domain Eukaryota; kingdom Metazoa; phylum Arthropoda; class Insecta; order Lepidoptera; family Pyralidae; genus Galleria; species Galleria mellonella. Next base: position 3,279,662 of record NW_026442084.1, read on the forward strand.
CTTCCATTATAGGAAAGGTGTGTCAGTGCACCAACAAGGTCATATAAATAAAGTGATGACCAATAAAATAAAAATAATATTGAATAATAACCATTCTTTTATCAATATTGTTATACACATAGTAATTGGACATTTTGAAATGATTTATTTACATATATATATATACAATAAAATAAATTCAATTGTAAAACTTGTGATAGCACGTAATATGCAACATTTCTATACCTACAATATTCGATTTGAATTTAAAGATAACTATTTATCTGCTTATCTACTATACCCATTTAATTAAAGGTCATTTAATTTTGTAACATGTAGTTATTTACTAAGGATATTTGTTTATTTACTAATTATTTTACTAATAATTGTTGATGAAAAAAGCAGGGCATTCATTATTTGACTATATTTTTTATTATATTATAGTTTTAGGATATAACTGTTAATTGAATGAGCTAACTAGAGGAGTCCTGCTAACAAGTACTATCAGATAAGACAGTTCAGCAATATTGTCTAGAGCGAGAAAACATATCATTTATCCACCACATATATTTCACATCTTCATCATATACTGCCCAGGCAGCAGACAATGATATGACAATATCAGTCATTATTTACAAAACATACCCTACTTTGGAGAAGATCAAGAACTATAATAAAGAGAATAGGCTATTGTTGCACCCCACATAGATTTAGTGCAGTTTCAGATGAGCTTCCATCCTCCCACAAAAGTTCAGGTTGTTGTCTTCCTGCCAAGATTTTACTTAGAGATTACAACATTGGGTTCTTGAAAACCAGCATAATGAGGTTTTTTATGGGTCGATAATGCACACATGATATCCTTGGGGTTACAGCTGTTCATTAGTAACCATGTTTACCATCAGATGGACTATATGCTTGTTTGCCACCAAAGCAATATAAAAAAAAAAAAGTATAATAAGAATAACAAATTGTGTATAAACTATTTACATAAGTGCAACAAGATGAACTGGTAACTGAGGAATTGAGTTGATAAATTACAGAACAGGTAAATTTGCAGTATATAGGGTTGTTCAAGTATAATGTAATGCTTGTTAAATTTTTTAAATGTAACAAGCAATACTATTTTGTGTACTTTCCTCCCCCTTCCTTAAAGTTACATATTACCCAAGCAACCATTTTTACCTAAAACTCACAACACTAATAAATACTGACAAAGAAAACAAAATAAAAATTACATAATACAGGTGAGGGATACTCCATAAAACATAACTGAAAAAGGTTGCCAACATAGGTGATCTAAATTCTTTAATTTTATATTTAAATAAAAAAAAACAATATTATATTATGCATTGTTCTATAAGACATCATAATGTTTTACAAAACCTCCTCTCCCCCAAATTGTGTTACATAACACTTAAATGCCTCCTATAGAATGTAGAATATAAATGTTTCATAGTTATAGAAAATTAATGAAAATAATATTAATCATATTGCTACTGAACATAAAGAATGTTAATATATAAAAAAAATATCCTAATCTTCATTCATGCTTATTTCTAAAACCACTCAATTAATTTCTATAACATTTTATATGTTTATTTTTTGTAAATAGAAAAAATTAACATGATATAGGTATAAAATTTAATTACCTGTTCAAAATCTGGGTCTATATTAATACTTTGTGTTGAAAGGCTAAGGAATACCTCTCTAGCATCTTCATGACTAGTTTCAATAAGGGGTTGAACATCATCTTCAGATTCCATGGTAATTGTATTTATTTTAATAAAAGTTTATTTCTTTTTCACTTTATTCATACTGAATATACTTAAAACACTATAAAATGATATTAATAAGTCCCAACAACATTGTGTATGCTGTCATCATATTTTAATTACTTTTGAAATGTCAATATATTATAAATAATTTACTTGTCTATCCTGTGAGAAAACTGCCATTAAATAAAGTATTAAAATTTGTCCATTGTATATTCAGTTTTGAATTACATATTATGAACTATAAGTTGCTTGCTTAGAACAGAAGCATTCAAATAGGTAATTTGATATTTGTAATATTTTACAAATATTAATATTTTAATCTAACTACAATAAGTAAAATTCTTTGCTCTAAAACTTGACGAAAAATAAACTTATTTTATGTATAAAACCACCCCCTAAGCATTGACACTATATATATTACTGGATAATTATAAGATTTTTTTTATATACACTAACTTTTATTTTTTATTTATACGAACTCAAAAAATTTCAACAAGGAAAGTAGGTACTTATAAAAGTGGGAGTATCCAAAATATTTAACTTAATTATTGAATGTATAATGTATGAGACGTCTTTTTTAAAACTTGCAGATTATAATTCTATAAAGCATTTTTTTTACAAATAATCACTAGTATCATATTTCCATTTGAACGAAAAAAGAAACAAAAATAATCAAACACAGCTGTTCAATAAACAACCGTCCTTGACGAAACAAGTCTTTGTTTTTTTAATAATTTTAATTTCAATGATACAGCACATAATAACTGCATTTCACTCAACAATCATGTCTTATTAATTACACTATCATCACATAAATAATTAGTAAAGTTATTTAGATAATATTTAAATTAAAATTCAATCAGTGCAACGAGACATCTCAGTTAAGGAAACACTTTGGGAATAACTTCCACAGATTAAGAAAGTCTATAACTTCACAATCACAATGACATTTTGTTGAGTTAAAAGATAGTAGACAAAAGAAGGCACAGATAACTTATGAAAATTTACAATTTACGTATTGGATGTTTTCATACTAAGAGGGTATTCGAATTATCCTACTTCGACCCATTTTTTTTTATTTCGAAGAGATAAAGGATTTATGCAGCGAATTTGTGCGTCCGTCTTTTACACTGCAATTTAACAACTACTAACAAGAAATTTTAAATATTAAAAAAAATATATAAATCTCCTAATGGATATGATGTTAATGAAATATTAAATTCACTAATAAAACTAAAGTATTATTATTTGAGTACTTCATTTTGAAATTTTAAAACTGGCTTTTATTTAGGAATTTAATGTCCCTTACATTTTTATGTAGCATAGGTGATTTATTATGTAAAGACATATTTTAAATAATTATAGGATTTATAAGATAGATAGTTATACAATTTACTTATTGTTAATTAAATCTAGATTCTCCTGTTAACTATGATAGTGTCCAATACATAGTAAAATAATATAGTCCAATAAATGTAATAGATGCGCAGAAATCCTGTCGTATAAATCTTTAAATAACTAGTCATCTTACCATTTGACTGTCTTCCGTGGTAATGTATTGTTCCATACCCAAAGTCATCTTTGTTTTTATGTTATGAGATTCCAATTGAAATAATCTGTAACAAAAAAAGTATGGTAACTAAATTTTTTTCATGAAGAAACTATCTATTTATACTTTCGTTTATTTATTTGTCTGTTTCTTGTTGAAACAGACAAAATAAACTAAATGAAAATATTATTGAAATTTATAAGTTGCTAAAACGTAATAGACTAGCCTATAAGATTATAATTGTAGACATATCTATAAAAAAATATTAGTTTTGAACTCTCTTTAATAATGTTACATGTAAGGCTTAGATTATATAGATAGAGCATCGAGCCTCAAAAAACGGGTCAACTTTTTGTCAGCTAATTGTTAAATTAGTTAACTCGTTTCTTTTATCAGTATTCTATATACTTACGCATACATTATATCTTGACGTATCTACATTTAATCACTTAATAAATAAAATGAGTTTTTACACATAAAAAAAAATTATAAAACAAAATAAGTCCAAAAGTTATAAAGGAATCACTCATAACTATTTATCACGCAAAATTGTATAAAAAAGTTGACCTGTTTTTCTCAAAGCATTCCTTTAGAGACACTCTATCTATATAATCAAGATGTATACATACATCATAATACTATACTGGAAGTATTAGATGATCTCATTATATTTTTTTACTTTATTGTAAGATACGACTTTTTTTGGACTTTAGAAATAATGTTATGAGAGGATTTCGCATGTAGGGACTTTTGTTTTTGAGATTACTGAATGTGATGACGATGGTAAGGTTGATTATCTGTAAAAATTAGTTTTTTTCTTAATAAACATCATATAATATTACTTACATGATATTTATTATAATTATAAGTTTATTACATTATAGAGATTCTATGTGGACTAATTAAATTCTTTCATTGAAAAATAATGTCTTTGGAATTTTTACCAATATATAATATTTATAAACTAACTCTATGATCATGAATATAATGACCACTTAAAATTACCTAAATATTTATTTTTATAAAGATTATGTTTTATTACTATATATATATATCTGTTTTTTTATATTTTATATTTAATTTTTTTTGTAATTTTCAATATTGTAATTTACTATTAATAAAACAAATCGCACTTATTATACAAACTTCAATGTAAATCGGTTAAATAAAATCTTGCACTCATAATTAACTGGTAACTGTAATAAAGACCTAATGCCCATAATCTGTGGCCGGCTGCCGTCTGCAAGTTGTCGTCAATCTACTGTCAGTCGTTCAGCGTCAACTGTCAAAGAGCCAAGTGTCACTGTTACAAAGCAAAGTTTGTATTGTATCAGAATCTTGTCTAATTTATTTTATTGTTTTATTTGTATTCTTTTGAATTTATAAAGTTTATTCTGTACAAAACATTTAAGGTAATAGATTTGTATTTTTGTCAATTGTTACTTGTCCTTATTGTTATTCATATTTAATTTAGTTACAATTTAAATGTTTATAACCTCAAAATGTATATTCAGGTTTATTTCTTGGCTCTCGTTAAGTTTTCGTTATTTAACATAAATTAGGGATAATACTTGCGGTATTTTTTGCACGTAATTCAGTAATAGAAAAATGAAATAAAAAATTATATCAAATAATGGAAAAAAACTAACGTGAATACTCAAGATATAGTTATAAAGTTGGATAATAAAATGTACTAAAAATTTCCCAAATACTTTAACTTGGGCTCATATTTAATATACAATATTATTATATGTCTTTATCTAAATATATATATAAATAACAATATGTATATTATAAGAATGTATGTAATGTATTTTATATATTCATTTTTGTAGCATATGTTTTATTAACAGTTTTCTTTTTTTATTAATTATGCTTCTTGCACCAAGCAAGCTTAGCTTTAGCAATAAGACTGTCTTTTATACTACATAAGTGTAATATATATTTATCTACATATTATTTTGTAAGTGATGTAATAAAGAGTAAATAAATAAATTTTACACATCATTGTTTGTAATATTAGAATATTTACTTCCAGACACCATGATCATTCCAGTTCGTTGTTTCACTTGTGGAAAAGTAATAGGCAATAAGTGGGAAGCATACCTTGGCTTACTGCAAGCAGAGTATACTGAAGGGTGAGTATTATATAGTGATATTATATTGTAGAGTATGAAGACTATGGGCATCTTAATGGGTTTCATATATTAATGATTATAATATATTATGCAGGTAGTCCTCGACTTACATCGTTTTGATTTATGTAATTTCAAGTTATGTCGAATGATGTTTTGATACTATTCCTCAAGCATACATCAATTATTTCGATTTCCGGCATAGAAGAATTAACTAGCAATTTCATAAGTACATATATAATTATTTTAAGAACTTTTGATAATTAAGTATGTATACCCTTCATACCTTTGTTATAAATACAGTTTTTTTTTTTATTTAGTTTGTGTGGATCCTAGCCCTTGAGTTTTACATGTAAAAATATGAACAAATATGTCTCGACTTACATTGTTTCGATTTACAATATTTGTCATTTTACAGTAGCATATTTGGAGAACCTAACATGCTGTAAGTATGAGGACTGCCTGTTCTGTATTTATGGTTGTGTTTATTGTTGTTCTGTATTTATGGGTGTTGTTTATAATGTATACAACAAAGGTCCATATGTGCCAACAATTACTAATATGAATATTTCTTGTATTATTTTGTTTAGTTCCAGATTTTTAGTATCTTATTCTTTGTAATTTCACTACTCCTAAAGTTCCCTAATTGATAATTTTATTCCTTATATTCAGTTGTTTAATATTCTCATCACAGAAATATGGGTCAAAATAAGACAAAAATAAGCCTTTCATACTAGTAAAGCACATATAGCTGTTAAGTTAGTTTAGAACATTGATAATTTTTTGTATTTTTTTTTGGGTTTATGAATCATCAAATGTCTATTCTTATATAGCATATATCATAGCATGAGTAGATACTTGATTTTATTTATGCTTAACGATTTTAATTCCACCCTCTATAAGAGGTGTTATTTGCCATTAAGCCAAAGTCATTTATGGTTCTTTCGGTTTAAGGCCAATAAAACATTTACAAGCATTAGATATAATAACACAATGTTAATAACATATTTACCTTGAATGTTTATTATATTATAAACACATATATAAAATTTTATAGTTAGTATACTGTGATAATATAACTAAATTGTGTTAGGTTTTATCAGCTGTCATTATAGGGTGTAGGTGTTATTCAAACAAGTGGTACATGAAAAACATGGTCATTGTAATTATATCAAAATAAAGGACTTGAAGTTTTGAGAATTTTATCTTTATTACTTGATTGTGATAGGTTAGGTATGTTCTATGCTTGTATATATAATTTTATTTAAGTGCTTATGAGGAAAACTGAATATAAAAAAAATTTCATAGTTGTATACTCATATGTCATATCATATTACTATGTGAGATTCAAAATTTGTCATATTTCATTGGACAAAGTGTTGAATATTAATTATATATGTATAATTAATAAATAATTATGGCAAGCAGTTACCAAAGCCTATGAATGCCTGCAATACCACAGGTATTACATGCGCGTTATCGACCCTTAAGGAACCTTTTTACCGCCCTTTTAAAGAAACCCATGCTGTAGTATCTTGGAAAAACCTTGACAGTTATCCTAATTTATTATCTTTAATTTTGTTTCAGTGATGCATTGGACGCGCTGGGCTTGAAGAGATACTGCTGTCGTCGAATGCTGCTCGGTCATGTGGATCTTATTGAGAAACTCCTCAACTATGCACCATTAGAAAAATAAATTTCTATAAAATTATATTTAAGTGATAAAATGTTAGGTTATTGATAATAAATTATAAGTATTTTATTCATCGTTCTATGTGATATTTAATAATAAAGCCTGATTTTAAATAAAAAAAAATCTTTCATTTATTTTTACAAATGAATAAAAGGAATAAAAAGGAACAATAGAAAGATAAAAAAAAAAATAGAAAATTAAAACAATAAATATAGGCTGATGGCTTTGGTCAGTAATCGAGAAATGCCCCCACTAAATGTATGTCTTCAGTGACTACAACACTACCAATATTCTATATTATACAAACAACCAGGTAAATAACAGGCCACTTCTTATTCTAATATACGCGGGCAAAGCCACGATATACAGCTAGTGTTATATATTTCATGATATAGTTCCTAAAAAAACTCCGTTCTACAAATAGGTAAATAACTTGAACAGTAAAACACTAATCCACCTCAAATACAGACAAAATTAATTCATGGAATAATTCCGTGACTCTAATCTTTATAGACTGGCAATTGTAACCGGTTATATCCAGTTTTCTATATAAAGATACCTCAACTGCAAGGTAATTTGGAAAAGCGATTAGCATTGATCGGATATCCTCTGACTTAACACGAGGACAAGAGAGGGAAAATGCATGGGTAGCGGTGATGCAAGACCGCCTGTATGTGATATTGGTTACAAATTACAACATAGAGATTATCTACACTTCAATACAAAAAAGCAGGTCCGATAATGCGGGTTAACTCAATAGTAATTACTTCCTTAGTGGTTTAATTACGTAGTATTTTTATTCGTTTCTGTAAGAAGGACACTCACTTTATAATATTGAAAATGACAAATAAGCTATCGTTCCACCTAATATAAAGCTAACCGTCGCCTATACACGTACAGGGTGCAGATGGCTCAAGACCCTTCCTTATGGCAGTCTACGGGTAAGCTTATGTTGATGATATGATTATGATGAATCCTGGATGAACCCTGGAAACCACCTTGGTTAATTCTTGTGAAATTCGACACCACCGCCAACGTATACCGACGGCGTAGACGGAGTAACCATTTCATTATCATTCATAAACAGAACGTCTAACCCTGGGACCAGAAGGTACTAGATATTAGTAACGGAAACTAGCAACGTTGGGTATGTACCCTGTAAATTCACTGAAAGGGTGGGATATGGTCCCACCCTTCAAAGGGAAACAATCATGCAAATACAACTGCTTCACGGTAGAAACATGAGTGGGATAGAGATACCCAAGCAAACGACTTGTACAAAGTCACCCTCTGTACACTTCATCTAAACTATGAAAAATTACTTATGATATGTCATTTTGTAATAAATGGCAACAACAGGCCAACAAATGGAAATAGCACTTTATATAATAATATTCCGGTTGTAGTTTAAATACATATTACACCAACTTTTTATAGACTGCTTAAATTAGAAATACACAAAATAACTTATAAATTTAAAACCAGACAAACAACCAACCAACAACACTTAAATGTTTTGACATGAAGAATTTAAACCCTTATATGGAGCTCAAACAACGAGTAATAAGTAAACGAAATATTTGCCCATAATAATATTGACGCGAAGAGTACAATTTAGTTAAGTGTATGATAATTAATCATATGAGATCACTTCAACCATACAAAAAACCATGGATGTTTGAAAAAAAAATATATTTTTTTAACTGTGATGTCTTGTTATGCATTTCAGCTTTGGAGCAAGTTATTTACATTCAGAGATAACAACTTGTCCTCAGTAGTGAATGTCACAGTATAACACAGTTGATATGCATGGTCACCTTTTGATTATATTGCACGAAAACCTTCAGACTTCAATGATATCACATACGGATAGGACATCATCGACTCTGAGTCACTTAGCATTATGTGGGGATGTACCTGAAACGCTCCATATAAGGTATTACACAATATAACAGTTTAGTTTCCTTCCTTTCAGCCTATAAACAATATCTTATTAATATGATTGTATTTTTGCGTGTGTGTTACTCGATATCAATGCAACTATAATAATAAAAAATAAATATTTTCGCAAAATGTAAAGCAATTTTGATGATTTTATATTTAAAAGAGCTGAATCATCATTTATCCAATTCTTTTTTCAATTTATTCAATTATTTTGTAATCATTTTGTCAATTATTTTGTAATTTAGTTATTTGTAATTCCTACCTAATATTTTTTAAGCGGCATTCAAAAGGAGAAGGTTTTCAGGTTTTTGGATTCAATAATGTTTACTTCCATGTAGAGTTGTCCCATGGGTGAGAATTAATGGTAACTCTGCCTGCGCTATTTTGGTAAATTAATCAAAAATTAACCACGATGGTTTAATTTCATCGTTTCATTAAAATATTAATATTATTCCTTAATACGTTATTTTTTTTTCTCTTTAATAGTCTGAATATCTATTAGTTGGCATTCTCCGATCTTTTTCATTTATGTATATTACTTGTAACTCTATTCCATGTGGTACCTGCAACTTCGCGAATATTATTGTGTGGCCTTCCTCTCTTCCTCTTTCCCTCTCTTTGACCATTGAGCCACTCTTTTACTTCACTTTTATCTACCTCATATGCCCAGACCACTTTCATTCGAGTTTTCCTATTTTATATGTTATAGCTTGTTTTATCTGTTATGTCTCTGTTTTATATTTTACATCTTAGATCTTTATTCTATTTCTAATATTATTGTTCCTAATTTTGTCTGATTTTTTACTTATACTTACGGAGAAAATATATACAAATTTTTATAATTCATGATCGGAAAAATACTGAAACTATTATACAGCGCAACAGCAAAACGAAAAGAAAAACAGTTCCTTATTGTTGGCAGGTAGCTCCGTGAACCTCATCTCATTGTATCGAGAGTCACGGTCCACTTGTTTCAATCAAAGGTGCCTGGATAATACGTCCCTATTAGCGCAACCGAACGGAACGAGACTGTAGTGGGACAGCTATTTGTTATTTATTATGATTATTTTCTCATATTGACGTTTAGGGCCTTGGCCTCATAAAAACATACTTGTTATATGGCAACTATGTTGGTCATGATAATGGTGGTAATTTAAGTTGGTCACTAAACAAAATTGGACACGAAATACTAGATGGCAAGATAATTTATCATATTTTTTGTCTTTATTCTCTTGCATTGTACAACTTTGTAAAAAAACTATATACTAGCAATGTTTCTTACATTGCTATTGTGTGGCTTATAATTCATACATATAATAATCATATAGCCTTTATTCAGATCAACTACTACTATAGTACTGACATTAAAATAAATATAAAATTTTAAAAACTTAAAACAAAATAATTTTTTTTTATGCCACTGAGGTGGCAAACAAGCATACGGCCCACCTGATGGTAAGTGGTTACCGTAGTCTACGAACACCTGCAATACTTATTATAACTTATTCTAATAATTGTTTCTTGCTTATTTTTACATACATAATAATAAAAACCATTCGCTAATTTAATAATCTGACTTCAAATTATCTTTAATTACCAAAAAAAATCAACAAAAACAGCACGTCTCAAATCCAGCGTCGTCTAGTATTTCTTGTCAAATTCGTTTAGTGACCAATCGTAAAAAGGTTAATGTTTGCGCTTCATCTATTTGATAGAATGTGGTGAAATAGGTCTATTAGTTTGTTGCTAGACCTTCTGTATTGGGGATATTATAAGATTTTGCAAAACCCGTGGCTTTGTCCGCGTTATCTACATAAAGTATCATTTATCCTATCTGTGTAACAATATAGCAAGAAGTGGGATAAATACTTAGACTACTTAATCTTGGTTATATAATTACATGTTTACTAAAAAACAGATTGACAAACAACCATAAAGAGCCCGTAATGTGACCTTAGTTTCCACGTGGATTCTCAAACGTTCCCAGACAGTTTAACGATGGCCCGAGACCTTCGCTCCCCTCGGTCGGTGATATATTGCGAATATATTGACGATTTGCTACTACCTGTTGCTAACCTATAGTCGTTCGTACGCTTTTTTAGAGTTCCATTGAATTGTTTTTGGGGGGCACCCAAAACACGGAAATATTCGATTCGTCTGTATTATTTTGTGACTATGTTATGCAATTACATTATCAATCCTGAATTAATAGACAAGTAATAAAAAAATAAAAAAAATATATTTAAAGATAAAAAATTTCTTTGAGATCACTGCCAGCTGGTAGGGTGCCTAGGATACTTGCTGTATTTCCACGCTGAATCAATGGAAATTTTTATCCATCGAGAGGTTTCCACCAGCCGGCGGAAATCTCTTTGAAAACATTACTCGGCCCTGAATTGACTTCGATAGTGTCTTTTTTATCCATCGATAGGGTTTACTCCCGTCTTGGTCTCTACTCACAAATATGAAAATTGAAGCTACCGATTTTCTTTTAGGAGCTAATGACTGTTTATTGTGTAGCAAAATCCTGTTGCAAACATACAATCATTATATAAGCCGTTACCTGCCCACCGCTGAACATAGGCCTTCCCTATAAGAGGGTTTCATTGTCTCGCTTGGCAGGTGGGTTGGCAACCGCAGTTAGACTTTTGGTTATGTTTTAAGAGGGATGCTGCTGCCCATCCTTCGACTATCAAAAATCCTTAGTCGCCTTTTACAACACCTAGGGAAAAGGAAAGACCATCCCGGTCTAGCATAGGGCTGGACCACATGGTACAATACTATACGTTCTAAATTCCCCGTTTATCATTTTTGTCACAGTTGAAGCGAACTAAAATATACAAGTACCAACTTGAGTAATAGTATGTTTTATTTATTATGCAACTTAGAATAGTAAACTGAAAATTCATTTCACAGGAAGTGGTCACCATCTCACAACATAAATATCACAAGAATTACCTAGCATCTAGGTGTGAGATCCTAAAAGAGAAACCACTTTTACGTCAATTGCCATAAACATTTGGCGCGGAAAACTGACCACCACTGCGAGACTCTATGCCACTGTTTGTCAGTGATCAATCTATAACCATTATTAGATTTACCAACACCCATATTTTGACTATTCTAGGTGCACATTTAAAAAGAGTTACACATTAATCTTTAATTTTTTTATCTATGTCTCTGTTACCAGAAATAAATTGCATCGCAGTGGAATATAAAAAAAAATGTCGAAATACTGTGAAATTCGCCTCTTAATGGAATGTAATAGAAACAAGGGAGATCAAAAAATCCTAAAAACAAAAAATATGATAATTTCTCATTTCACAATAGTAAAACAACTATAGTTAAGTACTTTTAACGTTGTTTTCTGAATGTTTAGTGCGATTTGTAAAAAGATTTACGTTACAACAGCTTTCACGGTTACGTCAGTACGTTTGTATGGACACCTGGGTTTTCGAAACTATCCGCTAGAGGCGCTATTAAGTTTTCAATACAAATTATCTAGGTAAACGGTAAAGTTAATCTCTGTACTTCTTATATTTTGCACTCAGTGTCAATTGTTATGCTAATTAAGTCACATCTCGTACATTACTCTCTTCTTAAGCTCAGTGTCATGTTAATTTTGTACAAATATATAAGAAATACGCCTTACCATTTACGTAAGTCTATTATAATTTTACTTTTTTCAAAGACAGCAAGAAAAATTTAAATATGTAGATCGGTTAGCAGTTCCAATTGAGTAATCGATATCTGTAAACGAATTATTTGAGTCCAATTCAAAAATTTACATAGTTATTACTAGTACAGTATAAAGTATATTATTTGTGGTTGTTCTCAGTATATATTTTTATCGCCTTTATTCCATTACTAGCTTTTATCTGCGACTTCGCCCGCGTGACCGAGATATGTTCACTGACCAGGAGAAAAAATAACCTACAACCGTCTCCAAGGTCCCACCTATCTTAATAGCAAATTTCATCATAATCGATTCAGCGGTTTAGATGTGAAAACGTAACAAACAATCAAATAAACTCACTTTCGTATTCATAACATTACTTAAGGATAAAATATTGCAGTAAAATTCGATATACACAAAAAAACTTTTATTTATCATTTTTATCATATAGGTATATTATAAATAAACATGCAATCTGAAAACAACTTCGTAAATTTATCTCTTGATTGCGCGACAAAAACTTGTCCAGTGAATTGTAAAAATTCGTATGTTATAACAATATGCAATATATTGCAGTTTTTATGTTTGTTTAATATCCCTCAAACTACATTAGTATTCAATAAAAAAAGAATTAAAATAAATAATTTAAATCTAGTTTCATTTATATGTACATTTAAATGTAATTTAATTGACATAAAAAATTTTTAAATTTTGTCTTTAGTATTGCGAGTGTCACAGTGTATTCTGTGATGTCTATTCATACGAACAGACATCACAAAATACACTGTATATGTAATGTATATATTATATACATATAATATACATACATACATACAATATATATATATATATATATATATATATATATATATATATATATATATATATATATATATATATATATATACAGTTTCATTTGTGAACAGCAAACTTAACTCGGTTTTAATTTTACAAATGACTAACAAACAGTCTTTACGTCAGATAAGTTATCTATATAGGTTAACGAATTAAACTTACCATTTTCTGCCCACTTACCCATGTGGTACTCGTTTTAAGTATCGATTAAAACTGACTTGTTGAATATAACACCTATTGTAGATAATTTTGAGATAATATTCAATTAGGTCAGTAATTGGTTATTATTCCTTCATGAAATGACTTTAAATAGGACGTTCTCAATACTGTTGAATTTTTTTTTACGTTACATCATAATTCTTGCGCCACCTATCCACTTCTATCGATAAGGAGGGAAAGGGATTGTTAGTAATGGGGTCAAATAGCCCCATTACTAGCAATATACCCTGTCAGGTCGACCTCCACGTGGTTCCCCCTGGAAATCATCGTGACTAATTCTAGTTGAATTCGTTAGGATGAGCTAACTGACCTGCTTTCATCCTCATCAGTCATCTATCAGTGGTACCCCGCCAGTGTATACCAATAGCGCAGGCGGGGTTACCATACCATTATCATCCATTAAAAAAAACCTACTTCTATCTATTCTCCTTTAACCAAAGGTTGTCTGTAAGAGATTGCCCTGGCGATAAGACCGCCTTTTGTACCTTTATGTGTATATTTCAATCTGTATTTATGTTACTGTATTTCACTTGTATTATTCACTTGTCATTGTATATTTTTATTTATGGTGTAATAAAGAGTTAAATAAATAAATAACTGTCACTGCTAAACCGATATGGAAAATAATTTTTTATCTGCAAGGAAATACTTGTAGACTGGTCTCATAGAAATTTTATCAAAATCGGTTCAGTTATTTGATTTTTAAATCAAAATAACAAGTTTTGTCACAATTGAAGGCAACTTTTATTGTGTGAGACAATCTATAATTATTTATATATGTATTAACATTTTAATTAACATTTATTTTATCAAAGAAATACGAACATTGCTTTAGCAGTAAAATCAATTAAAAACAAATACAGGAATAAACTTTTTGACCAAAAAGAAGAAATTAAAATTGATTCAGAATTAGCGAAAACTATCACGTAACTCTTATATTCTCTGTGACGTAACATACCTATATGAAAAATGCCAAGGCCAACATTTAGCGACAGATCGCATTCAAATGTATATATTAGTGTCCCATCCTAGTTTCTTTATAAAACACAGCCCGTGTTAAGCACTGACAATAAAGTTTTCTATACATTAGTTCTTTTTAAAATTTTTTTTTTATAATATAGGGGGCAAATGAACATGCAGCTCACCTAATCGTAAGTGACTACCGTCGCTCATGATCACCTACAACACCAGAGGTAGTGGAGGTGTGATGCCGGCCGCCTTAGAAGGTATATGCTCTTGAATGTTACAATGTCGTATAGGTTCGGAAATACTGCTGCTAGAAGTGGATACCAAAGAGTGGTTGTGCGTGGAAGTAAGTGCCTTGAAAAAACGTACAGTAGAAGACTGCCACTCATCCGGATGGTTTACCCATTAGAAACAAAACAATAGTTCAAGTTTTAGATATTGTGCATTAACATATTGGATAATTTTTTTCTATATTAAGATAGAAAATGCTGAGATATAAGACATAGCTAATTATATTTACATTTAGGAAACATCTATGTATTTAGCCGTAACTGACCTCTCCATATTTGAAGTGTTGCATCACAGTTTAAAACAGTAAGTCATTGGAGAAAGTGCCTATGTCATATAACATTATAACAAGTACAATTTGTAACTGTATTTAATTAATAAATATTTATAAATCAGCAAAACCTCATGCCTTCAAGAAAAAAGCATATTCCTTTTTAAAAAGCTGACAGTACGCCTGCAATGTCTCTGGCGCTACGGGTGATCATAGGCGGTGGTAGTCCATTATTATCAGGTAAGCCGCATGCTCGTTTGTTCCCTGTGTTGTATAAAAAACTGAACCTTTTTCCCAAAGAAACAAGGGTTACAAAAATGTTTGATGAACACCGTGGAAAACAGATAGAATTCTATATAATATACCTAATTTATTTACCACCTTTTAGTCTGGGTATCGTAAGGCAATTTAATGGTCGAAGGATGGGTTCCTTTTAAAACATCACCAAAACCCTGACCACGGTTGCAAGCCTTGTCAAGCATGGCAACTACTGGTAAAATCCCCCAAATATTTATGGGGGAGACCTATGTTCAGCAGTGGACAGTTAATGACTGATATGATGATGTAATTTAAATTACATATTTACTTCAAAGATGGTCCATATAAGAGATTTATTGAGCAAGAATAAATGGAGATGTCGGTAGGGGCCGCCCTAGACGGATGTATGTTGACCAAATAAGCGACGTGCCGAAGAAAGGCCAAATTAAAAGTACCCGTAACCGGCGAGCGTGTATGAAAAGATTGTTGAATGTGGAAGAAGCGAAAGAGGTTTGTTTGAATGGAAGCATTTGGCGTTCCATTATTTCTGCCTACCCTAATGGGAGACAGGCGTAACAGATATGTATGTATGTATGTATGATATGGTCCATATTTTGAGTACCAAATAAGTTTGATTTAAAGCCACTCAGTCGAATACATGAGACTAAAATCTAAAATAAAAAGTGAGTCGAATAAGTGTAACTAAAAAAACTTAAAAAATCTTAACTTTATAAAGTCAACATTATTAGTTTACACAGGATGTAGAGAAAACAGTAATACTGTTATTGTAATAACAAACAAGCTGATGGCTCACCTAATGGAAAGTAGTAATCTTAGCCTATAAACATGAGCAGTATCATGGACATAACAGAGTATTTCGCTCATGATAACCCCCATGCGTTGCCATTCCTGAGGACTCAGGTGTTATTCCTCTGTACCCTCTAAATTCACTGTCATATCCCATCCTTCAAACTAAAACACAGCCATGCAAATACAACTGCTTCACGGTAGAAACACGAATGGGACATAGGTGCCCAAGCAAACGACTTTTGTACAGTCTCCCTCTGGTAAATTGTGTCTCCAGGCTTTAATTACATTATATGATTTCTGCTAAAAAAAAAAATAATTTTTATCAATGGCCCAATAAAAGAAAAAAACCGGTAGAAAATTATTACAGCGTAATACCTATTTAATCTGTCTGTGTATACAAGGTTTAAGCAATGATTTGTAAATCTTGCGACACTTATATTCGTTGCTAGAGTAAATTGCATGCATACCTATGCATCTAATAATATCTAGTCGTATAAATGGTACAGTACGAACCGTGTAATTTGTGGTTACTGCAATAATAATCATATATTATATACAGTATAACGAAAACTATATGTATACATATAAAATTAAAACTGATATAAGATTGTGGTTCATACAAAAAACTAACTTCAATTAGGGCAAAACCTGTTATTTTTATTTGAAAATTTAATACTGAATCGATTTTGTTAAGATTTTTTAAAATTAATCTAAAAGTAAATCCTTTTATTTTGAACTAAAATAAAAAAAATATCCTAATTGCTTTATAACTGTCGGATTTATGAGGTAAAAAATATAAATATAATATATATATATATATATATATATATATATATATATATATATATATATATATATATATATATATATATATATATATATATATATATAAAGTGAGAACCTCCTTCTGTTTTAAAGTCTGTTGAAATTTAAAGTCTCATGTTTCTATCACGTGAACGTAGTAGCAATATTAAGAGGAAATGCCGCTATGGAATAATAATTCGATATCTATAAACAAAAATGGATTCGATTCTAATTCAATTTCTAAAATTAAAATTTTAATTTGATATCACAGTTAAGTCAAAATTATTATATTTTTTACTTTAAGATAGTCCATAGAACTGTTATCTCGTAAAATTATCATATTAAAATATTATTGTAGATTAAGAGAAAAATAAAGAGAATCGACTTCAATGTGCGTATGAACCCATAAATTAATTATTTAATTTTCATAATAATCCGACTACAGTTTCAAAGGAAAAAATAATTAAAACGTAATTTAATTTTTTTTCTTTAATACAAATATTTAAGAATTATTTTAATTTTTCTATATATTTTATATATTATTTTATAACATAAACATCATGGGGGAGAAAAGGGATTGTTTAATGGAACTGAGAATCCATCAATATGTATGAATTCGGTGGAAACTATCATGATTAATGAAAAATCATCATGATGCCTAACTGGCCTGTTTTCATTCTCATCTATCACCCTTCACGCCAACGTACCCCATTAGCGCAGGCGGGGTTACCACTCCATTTTCATCCAATAAAAAAAAAAAACATAAACATCATTGAATGAATTCGTATCAAAAATGAAAGTTTGCTGAATTTATACAACGAATTATACTAGGAGTGTATATGGTAACATGATTCAATCGAGCATTTGAATGTTAATGAAGAAATAAAAACCACCACATACGCAATACATGTGTACATACATCAGCGATGGATTGGACTATTAAAATCTTAATCAAAATTAATTAGGTACAAGATGTGTGAAACATTACATAATATTTAAAATACATTAACAAGGTTATTAAAAATTTACAGAAAAGTGACATTTCAAATCGAAGTTCGAATTCCAAATTAATTATAAAAGTAATTAAAAATTTACAAATCTGAACAAAATTCTTAATTAGTTAAATATAAAGACGAGTAAGCTGAAGTGGCAATAGGCTATAATTATAGCTTAGGCAGCCGATACATACATGTTTATATATATACATATGTATGTATTTATATCAATTAATATTAGTACCGCATTCGAGTATTCTAACACTTCTCTAAGGTTGACGAGAGAATGTTTTTATTTACTAAAGAATAAATAAATAAAGAAGCACTAGATGAAAGTATTCCCAGTTTCCCAGTTAGTGACTCACGTGTGGATATCTAGATTCCTGAGCTCCTATCACAACTTTGCCTGGATTATTTTTATTGAATTTGTTTCGTATAATAAGAAATATTTTTTATTTAAATAAACTTATTAATAAGGACTATTTTTATTATGACTACTCAATTAGAAAAGTAGTTTCAATCAAGAAAAAGATGGAAGCAGATTGAGAATAGAGTAGAATAGAAATAGTCTTTAAACATATATATTACACTTTAAATCGTCATGTCTTTATGATTGTACTGCTGGGTTTGGTATGTTATTATCTGTTGAGGAAACCCTGCACGAAACACAACAGTTACTTTTTTAAATTATCATTGTATAAGATAATTTTACATTTGCATGAGTAGTGACTATAATTAGCATTAGGCTTTATTTATACACATACATACATATCTATTAATATGTATTAAATAGAAAATAAACAAGCAAACGTAAACAGACCAGTCTCCATAAGTTGCACCCATTACCGAGTATAACAGATAGGCCAGCCATCATTGCGCGCAACCATAACCCAACGACCCGGCCCAACACACCGCATGTCATTTGCCCTTTTTAACCTTTAAAAGCCTTAATTTTTAAATCAAATTAAAAAATATATAAGGTACACTTATACTTTTACTGTGTTTACTAATGGAGAAAAATAATAGTAAAAAAATCAAAACGATATTTTTATATATTTACTTAGAAAAAAAATTTGGTAACATGTAAACAGTCAAATATTAAAATAAAATCGATTGTAGGCGCCCAATGCGATTTATAACCCCGGTATCAAATTTGAAACTTCAGGTATTTCAGGGTAAAAAAAACGTTGAATTTTATAAATTTATGGTACAGTGCGAATGCAAACAACTGAATAACGTAAAGCCCTCCAAAATC
The DNA here is from genome assembly GCF_026898425.1 of Galleria mellonella. NCBI lineage: Eukaryota > Metazoa > Arthropoda > Insecta > Lepidoptera > Pyralidae > Galleria > Galleria mellonella. Next base: position 3,299,134 of record NW_026442084.1, read on the forward strand.
TCATTTGCACAAGGCGACGTCCACTATAGAAAATTATAGTTGACTGTTTTGTTTGGAAACATTTAAATAATCTCCATTCACACATTTAACATAATCTGTGTAGGTACAGTTTAGTTACCTGTTTACACGGTCAGTGTAAATTGTCACAGGGTTACATTTGTATAGTTGTTTTATATTTTCTCACATACAGGTACTTAGAATATATTTAAATATGACTTATTGTGTCTCTACCTAATTATATGAATGATGATTGTACAGGCCACATAAAACATATACATAAGTACTCGTACGTGCTTGCTTTGCGTTGTTCGCGTTTTAAATGATAATGCGCGCTGTACCGTGAAACCGATTCGGGTAATTACATCGAGTCCTTTATTTTGTGAACAATAAAAATGTATTTTTTTATTGGATGAATATGGAATGGTAAACCCCGCCTGCGCTAACGGGATACGCTGGCGGGGCACGTGAATGGTGATCGATGAGAATAAAAACAGGTCAGTTAGCCTATCATGATGAATTCATCTGGAATTAATCATGATAGTTTCCAGGGGAATCGCGAGGAGGTCGACCTGGTTGGGTATATTGCTAGCAATGGGATTGTCAGTCTCCATTACTAGCAATCCCTTTCCCCCTAATAAAAATGTATTCATATGTGATGTCTAATTTGTCTTTGTAGTTTTTTTTAATTATACTGCTTTATTCTCAAATTGTCGTGTGGTTTTAGCATAGAATGGATGGATCATCTCTTCCTTTCCCGTGAGTGTCGTAAGAGGCGATTATGGGAACTTAATGGTCGAGGAATAAGTAGCTCTTAGAACACCACCAAAGCCTTACTACAGTTGCTAACCCACATGTCAACCGTAGCAAGTACTGACAAAACCGGTATAAGAAGTTATGGGGTAGGCCTATGTTCAGCAATGGACAGTTAACGGCCGACATGATAATTATCAAATTGGCTAGTCTATACTTTGAACTGCATTAAGATCTGTCTATCTGTCTCTTTGTCTGTCTGCATTAAGATCTTTTTCTCATTCGCGTTTTTATTCCTATACAGTTGTAGTTGCTTGGATTTGTTCATGTTTAAACTTTGATATATGGCAGTAAAAATACTGGGTTTGGTAGTATACCTAACTCCTTTTTCCTCAGAAATGGCCGTACATGTACCATGGGCGGCATAGTGTATCCTGATCACAGGATTTTGAATATAACATATGTACGTCATAGTCTTGTTCATGCCTATAGACGTTGGTTACCACTTGACATCAAGTGAGACGTTTGTTTGTTAATCATTTGGAATTGAATAATAATTGATAATTAAAGATTGTGTCCCACAAAAAACCAATATCAATTGTGACGGCTATCTTCATTTAAAAACAAAACAACTAAACCGTTGTTAATAAAATTTCTATGGCACTAAACAGTAAGACGGAGTTATGAGGTAACAGAAATAAAAAAAAAAAACTACTACGGTAAATTAAACTTCAAAATAAAGCTCCAGTAAAGCACCAAGTAAGATTATGTATTTTTAGAACAATGTATTATTTTTAAGTTTGTTCTATGTCAGATTTTTATAAGACATGTCTCGTATTTTTTCACTAAACTTATTATTTTATATCACAAATACATATATGTTTTATTACTGCATCCTGCTATTTACAACAGTATCTACCTACTTAATAGGTAACTTCTTATTTATGTTCTTTTTGGTTATTATATTTAATATGGCAATTATTATAATTTTTCTTCAAATTACTTAATCTGTGTGCATGACCTTTTTTAGATATTTTTTGTCCAACGATAAAAAGAGATGAGTTAGGTACAAGCGAAGCCAAATCCATGTAAAATAACGTGATCATTTGACATTACAGAATAGGTATTATAATAATTAGTTATGTTTAAGCAAAAACCATGAGTGTATTATATGGTATATTAGTTACGTTGTATTTTACTTTGGGCATGAGATGAAAGGTATTCGTAAATAAAAGACGTTGAGAAATAATCGACGCGTGTTTACAAAACATCACATATTTGACATTCTTGATGGGAAAACCACGTGAATTATGGTGTAACATGAAATTTATAGCATTATTTTTATTTCGACTACAAATGTGCTTATCACTCAAGGAAGAGACAAAACAATTACTCCCAGAGTTGTTTTGAGGAATACTCCGTCTAATATCTTATGAAGATTTATAACATTCAATAAGAAAATCAGCGCCTTAAAATATTTAAAAAGCTAGCAAGATTCTTTTTGTAATTGGTGAAAATGTAATGGCAACCCCACTTGTAAACCCCACAATTGGTATATATACGCTGACGCAATAATAGATGAGGATCAAAGCAGATTAAGTTGGTTTATCGTAACAAAATCATATGATCATTTGTGCTCACCCTTTTTTAATGTTTCTTGCTAATTCCTATCAGTGATAGGAATTTTAAGATTTTTTTTATCTTCTCGGTTTATAAAATGTATTTTCCAAAGGAGATCTGTGAATCATATGTACTGAACGTGTCAAGTACTGTCTCTAAAGTACAAGTGCATAGTACTGTTGATAAATCATTAATCACAGACTCGAACCAGACTCGTAAGAGGATGTACTTCTAGGCCTAGATAGAAATTTGACCTTGTGGCTAAACAATTCAATGACAGTAGACATTTTATTGCTCAGGTGGAAATCGTAAAATATATAGCTCTAAGATATAGCTAGTGATATCATAATCTCTTTTCAGATAAGCCTGTATTTGTACATCATCTTAAATACTATTTAACTATATTATCTATTTAGTATCTTTTAAAATTATCTACATTGTCATCTTATAAGCATAGGTAGTTTCTTTTTACGTTATTAGTCATCCAAATCTGACAAAAGTGGTATTATATGTCATAAACATAAATGTAGTCAGTATTTACTTTAAAATTTTGTTCCGGAAAAAAAACAGCGGCTTCAGTCATGACAATATATTGCAATAAAATATATAAGTTTAAAAAAAGAATCATTAAAGTCGGCGCAGAATTTACGAAGTAGTCTCGTAATGAGCACAAAAAAGATTATCGAATTTAAAAACTCTTATTATTTGTTTTTTTCAAACTGTAATAGATAAACTGACAATTATTTATATTAACATAGAAAAAGTATTCCGTAATGCCTTCAAATTCCAAATCTCAGTTAAATGATTTTATGTTTAGATATTTATTAGTATATTAATTCGAATTAATACCCACTTAAGCAATAAGTACGTTACGTAAATACGTGGTCTGGATAAGTTGTAAATGGTTTTGGCAAACATGTTAAGCCTAATTAGCTTCGTACATACCTAATTACGTACTTGAATGACATCTTTAGTATTTACTTAAGTTGGTAAGTAGTGAGTGTAGTAGGTGGCAGCATAGGTTACTTGCTTCACAAACTAATACTTATAAATTAAAGATATTATATTAGATACTAAGGCTAATAAATTATTACAACTTCTTTTTAAATGGGTCTTCTACCAAAAGCTTGTATGAAAAACGAAAGAAAGCAAAATATAAGGATATGGTTAACAAAGGTGTGACAGATATGTATGTATGTAAGGATAACAAAACAAACTAGTTCTAGATATACAGAGATTTGAATTGATTAAATTGCCTTATGTCTGCCTAAATAAATAAATAAGTAGTCAAAAAAGATCTCTTAAGGGCAAAGCTCTTTTAAGGGCAAAGCAATAAACTGAGCCGTGATCATTTTGTGTTACTATGGCACACGCATGAAGGAATGGTAACAAAGGAGATTGTTAGATTATATATTTTGTTTTTGTATTTTTTTTTTATTTGTGCTTTTTTATTTTTATTCTTTTGTCTCTTTTGCTGTGTATTACGTGTATGTTTTTTTTATTGTAATTTGTGTGCTGTAAGTAATGTAAATAAATTATCTATCTATCTATCAAAAGATCCTGCTATTCTATAGACATTGATAACAAATCTTTGACGATCTGATAAAAATTAAATGTTAGGTTAGTGCATGCGATATTATACGAAAGAATTTGCCTCTACGATACTATGAGACTTGAAGGGTCAAACATCTAGTGACTTGATCCATTCAATTGTTTATAATATGAGGGGAGGAATAAATATAAATGTAAATTTAACTCATTTTCACTAAACCTATCATTTGGGCCATTGTGCGTATGAGTCGTAGCTAGTACAGCTAAACAAACACCGCACAGAGGCACAGAAGCTTTATGGGATCTTCACAGGTCTCACGGAGCGACCTCACTGTTCCGAGAATATCTGAACGTTGAGGGGCCATGACTACATTTTCCGGATTGCATAAGCAGCCGTTTCTTCAGCATCAAAACAGCCTCGACATAGAGGGCTGTCTGTGGCCCCTATTATGTAAGAAAAAAGGAATAAAGAGTGGGCATTAACGACTGCAGTTGAATCATTAAAATCAGTTCAAAATTTAACAATACATCGTGTGAAAAAGACCTCTAGACGAATTAGACATTCACACGTTTTGATGCCACTTTAAATGAGTCTTTTTTCAATGGCCAGTAAACACGACTGTATTCATTACATTTAAATTAAAATGCAGACGTTATTGTGATAATTTACCGAATAATTGAAAAGCCGCGCGTCATACACGTTAAGAGTGAACGGTAAACAAAAGTCTTTTGTATCATTTACTGAGAACAAATTGATAATTAACTGCTAACATATTTTAGATAGAGCTTGTAATACGAATTGTGCAAAGATTTACATCAAAACTGGGTTTACATTTGCATCTATTTTCGGTATTGAAAATATATTAGAAAATTTAAATAACATTGCGCCTTTAGCGAATAATTTTGGAAATCAGAATTTCATACATATCTTCTTACAAATATTATTAACCACTTTGAACAAATACGTGTGAAGTTCTCATAATCTGACGTCAAAGTCATTGTCATGACTTTTATAAAAAGAGACCAAAAAGACAAATAAATTTTTCTACAAAATTGTAGGATTGGAAATTCAAAATTGTTATGTAGTTTTTATAAACGGGCCTAAGGTTAATAAGACCCAGGATACCCACGTTGGAGCCAATTTTTTCTTCTAAATTAGTTCAACCAAGAATGGAACCCATAACAACGACAAAAAATAATTAAAGTCTATAACACTCTTAATGTCGATATTGCAATTATACATATATAATATGTACGTATGTAATTCCCCATAAGGGACTTGGCGTGAAGATAGATAGATATCTTTCTATCTTAGTATATGTGGTGTTTATGCGGTGTAGGCAAAGATAACCGAGTGTCAAAGACATATTTTTGCTTCCTGCACTTCCGTAACGCGTTTCATACATGCAGAATATAATATTTATAGGTAGCAATATTACTATCATTTGAACATTAATGTAGTTTGCTATTAAGTAATTATGTACAGACGTTTATTCATTTCTCAATTGACCGTTAACTACAAGTGTAACCTGTAACATTTGCTATTATTATTGCAAAAGCGATTTGAAAAATTACACAATGGGCTGATAAAACTATTTTGTGTATATTTTAAATAAAAAAAAATGAAACTATAACTTCATCTATGCTAATGGTGTACATTGGCAGGTTACTAGGAAAGTATGATAGGTGAATTCAATTCTGTTGACGCATTGGGGTCGATTCTGAGGTGGCATTTTCTTAAATCAATCTCTAACATTAAAATTTCATTTTGTTGTCACAGCAAAATCTTTATTCTAAGGACAAACATAAACTAAATTTCTAATACATTAAATAAAATAATAAGTGGAGAGGTCAATTTAATTTATATATATAGTCTATTAGTCCGTACTGGCAATCACTTCTAAAATAGAGCTGTATTTGTCAGATTCAATTCAGTCTTCGGTCGATTTTAGGCTGATCTAGGAAATGAATTTTTGAATAGCAGCCCCGGGTCTAATGGCTATAAACATAGTTATGGAAATGGTTGTGTTAACATGATTTTTATTTCTCACACCACATCCTGTGTTACGAGAATTATTTATTGTACAAAGTTAATTAGGTATATCTCTCGGTTTATCAATATACATGGTGGTTTTGTTCTTTAAACTGATGTGTTTTTTTTTTACAATAAAATCGTTATTCTCGACTAACGGCATGAAAATTATCCAAATATTAATTAAATTAATAATTAAAGAAACGTAAAAGTACAAATAAAAAATAAAGTTATGTAGAAGGATGAATTTTGAAATTTTTACGATACCTCAAATGTTCATTTAAGCCCGTATATTTACAGTTTAAGACCAAAAATTTATGAAAACAATAATAAGTATTAAACAAAGGAAACGTCAAATAGAAATATAAATTATGTAGATCGCCTTACTCTTACAAGTTTCAACTCGAATTATGGCCTTTTACGATAGCAGATACGATTACTTGATCCATTACTAGTACCAATTGCCAGCAGCTTTAGGTAGCTGGATATTTTTATATTGATTGACGTTTTATTGACAATACGCTAAAACATTGTATATTTCAGTTTATTGCTTCACAGTATATATAAAAATAATACTTTTTTCTCATTGACAAACGTCTTATAAGTATAATAAATGTTATTGGAGACAAAAATACTATTTCAATTACTCGTACCTGTAAGTTTTTTTTTTTTTCACAAATAAAGAACAACACTCACTATTTCATTCTCACAAACATATAGAAAAACACAAAAGACCACGAAATACTGGCACAGCACAACAATATTGTTGATTTCGCGCGCGAAACTGACAGTAATGCGTGCGGTTCGGTACTGTTCGTTATGTATCTAAAACGATGCGCGCGCGCACCTCGCCGTGCACGCAACACGAGAAGGTCGAAGATATTGAGTTGTCACAGTCACAGACAGCAGTTGCCGGTCCGGGGGCATCATTCAGTCGCAACGACAATAATAATAAAATATTTCATGACTTTTCTTTCAGTTTAGTCCACAAGTGTATTTTAGATATAATACAATGGTATACACACTTGTCGAATATAAATAAAGGTATTTACATTGATATTATATTTATTTGTGAGTGAAGTGGCTGTCTGTATATTTGCAAGCTGATATGGTTTCATTAGCATACAAGTAATAAAAGTCAGATAATAGTTTTTACGTAATCATTAAAATTGGTTTGTCGAAACGATGACAAAATTCACTATACAATTTGAATTAATTTCTGAAGAAATAATAATAGATTCCACTTATTCGTAAATACTTCTTGTCTTGTTTTTTCATGTACATACCAAAAGAATAGAATTCTCTACAACCTTTGTTTTTCTATCTGAACCTCTTCAAAGCTCTATATCCGACTTCATTGTCACTTCTAGTAGTTAATTACAATATCATTCTACAATAAAAGAAAATTCAATCCATTCCAATATCATTTCAGCAAATCAACGTATGTACCTAACATTACCAGTACATATTGGTTAACAAGTAGATACTTCATATAAACAATTGAAAATTAGGTGTAAAGAAATTTAAAGTTGTACAACTCATTATCCTGGTTTATAATACTAATGGCTTTACAAATGACTGCACATAAGAATTAATGCATCACATAGTTTCTTTATTAACAAAAGCATTGCGTGACTAAAAATATTTTATAATAAAAAACAATGTAATAACTCATGATATTACATTGTTTACCCTCCAGAAAACGATCCTGTATCTAACTAAAAAAGTAAAATTATCACTGAGCTGTAGCTTATTTGGTCACCGCGACACACATGGCGAAAACATATTTTCGTATTTTATCTTTTAAAAATAAAAATTAATGACACTTTTTTTTGTAATATAAACATTCATTTAAAAAAAGTGTCAATAATTTTTTGTATGAACTTATTTGTTAATTTGCGTGTGTCATAAATTGCTCAAATAACGTGTTTATCTACCTAAAAATTCTATCAGATAAATTCTCAAACCACCTTTTTGATAAAAAATATCAAACCTCTTATAAAGGCAATTTTTGGTATTGAACTGATTTGTCTCTTTCTTTAGCGCTAAATTCCGAATTTGAAAAAAAGAACAATAGAGTAATGTTTAAAATAGATTTGTAGAAGTTTTTAGTTTCTATATTTAAGGGCATAAGTATACAATCTATTTTTAACGAGGTAATGGCTTGCTAATAGGAACCGTTGCTTGTATACATGAACAACACCATATCACTCAACACAGAATCCTACGGACGTAGGTTATACAGACTTATGATAGCAGTGTTACCAGATTTGGTATTTTCCCTCAATTTTGAGTAAAAAAGTTTGTCTTCACAAAATTTTGGAGAAATGTTTAATGTGGAAAAATTTGGGCAATTTTTGGCAGTTCTGTGAATTTATAAACCACACAACGACATAGTAATAGTTTTCAATAAAATATGCTAATTAAGGTAAAGTGAAAAAGTATAGTGCAAGGCACCAGTTCCATTGCTGGCAATATGTCAGGTCGACCCCACGCGGTTCCCCGTGGAAACCATCATGCTGAATTCCAGGTTTATTTATCACGATGGGCTAACTGACTTGCTTTTTCATTATTCACCTATCATCCCTCATTAGTGTCCCGCCAGCGTATTCTGTTAGCACAGGCGGCGTTACCAATCCATTATCATCCATTAAGAAAAAACCACATACAGATGTGGTTTGTATAATACTCTGTATTTACAGAGATACGTTGTTCTTGTAACATTATGTAGATTCCTGTACCGAGGTCAAAATATGAACGTAATATATACCTATTAATATAGATACTGGCACATGCAAATTAGCATTATTTGCTCAGCATCATCGTTTACATATTATTCGAGAACTTTCACTACTCTAAAGGTGAGGTAAACAGGTTTAACAAGCTCGAAACAGTTGCACAATTTAATTTACTTATAAATAACATTTTTTTTTTCAATAAATGCTTTCCGTCACTATCTAAACAGGTAAACAAAGAGAAGTGAGTTCTTAAGGTGGTGTTTAAAATACGATTCTTATCTTATCCACCCCATAACTATTCTTATGAAATCATAAAATCTAAAATAAATTCTTTGGAGATGCGTAAGTTCGGTAGTCCTGGAGAACAAAAGATAGTAAGAGTCCAAACGAAAGCTGAAAGGTGAAAGCTGATTCGTTTGTAAAGGTACACTTGGTTCATTTACGTGGTCCAATATACTGTAATGATTAACAGAGATTCGAAGCATTTTAAACGATTCATATTAATTATTCAATAATTAATTGAATTGAGAATTGCTTACAAAAACTTGCATAAATAGAATCGAACACAGGTTTGTTAATATTATTAGTCTTATTTTAAAAACTGGGTTTTACCCGCGACGTCATCCGCGTCACCAGGATATATTTATTGATTGGGATGAAATGTAGCCTATATAATTCTCTGTTCCATCTAACAAGTATATACTTTTTATAGTGAGTTTAACCATTAAGGTCCTAAGGGGTAACAAATAAACTCACTCATATTTATAATATTCATAAGGATTAACGGAACGTGGCATTGGTAAAGTATGAGCTTTTTTTAATTAATGTTAATGAAATTGTAACGGTATATACTGGCAGGGCACCAGTAGGGATCATAGGTTAGAATGAAAAGGCAGCCCGTTGTAATGAATAAAATTGAAATTCAGCAGCAAGTTTTCCACGAAAACCACGTGGAGGACTTGACAGGGTACATTGCTAGTACGAATTGTTAACAATCCCTTCCCTCCAGGTATGGACTTAGGCGAATAGACAGCAAAATTTTCTTTCATAACTAGCTGTATTTATAAATAATTGTCAACGGAAGATGCAATCATGAAGTTATTTTCCTACAATTTAACCCTGACACCGCGTTTAACACGCCTCAAGTAACGATTAGCGATAAAAGGACAAACTGCAATAAAACATTGCTTATTTCCAAGCATTAGTTCATGTATTTGGCAATTCGAGAACCCAGCAACAACCTACGTATGAGGTAATCAAACAGAATGCTTTAAAATAAATGCTGTTTGAATAGTATTACGATAACATTAAGATAACATATCGACAATATTCTATTTTTTAACTGACTTAGAGAAGGAGGTTCTTCTTAGTTTTTTTTTTTTTACAACACAGGGGGCAAACGAGCTTGCGGCTCACCTAATGGTAAGTGACTACCGCCGCCCACAATCACCTACAACACCAGCGGCATTGTAGGTGTGCTGCCGGCCTTTTAAAAAGGAATATACTCTTTTCTTGAAGGTTATGTTGTCGTATTGGTTCGGAAATACTGCTGCTGAAAGTTGATTCCAAAGAATGGTTGTGTTCATAATAGTCTGTTTCAATAGGACGTAATGTAAATGTAGGAGTAAACCTTAGATTATATAGATAGAATGTCTCCATACAAATGCTTCGAGAAAAACGGATCAACTTTTTCATAGAGTTTTACGTAATAAATTAATATTTCTGTTATAATGCCTAGAAAATTTGTTTACCATTTTATAAAGTAGCAGTAGAATTTATGTGACTGGGTATTCACTATCTTACCTTTAATTCTATCGTAAATCAGCAATTCGTGTTTCATGTACATGCGGCTTACCTGATGACTACCGCTGCCCATGAGCAGTCGCAACATCGGACGAATTTCAGGTGTGTAACTAGCCTTTTAAATAAGGATATGTTCTTTTCTTGAAGGTTACAAACTCAAATTAGTTTAGAAATACTGCTGCTGGAAGTTTATTTCAAAGCGTAGTTGTACACATGGAAGAGAGTGCTTTGAATTTTTTTTTTATACAACTTAAAATGGCAAACAAGCTGTCGGCCCATCTGATGGAAAGTGGTAACTGTCGCCTATAGACATGAGCAGTACCATGTACATAACAGAGTATACTGTTTCGCCCATGATACCCTCCATGCGTTGCCATTCCTGAGGACTCAGGTGTTGTTCCTCTGTACCCTGTAAATTCACGCCATATCCCACCCTTTAAACTTATTTACTTATTTTTATTTTCTTATTATTGTAATGTATGTTTAATTTTAACTAGGTAATATTGTTTTATTGTTAGTTGTTGTTAGCTGTAGAGTTTTTAATCTGAAACATTATATATTTTTCTTTCAGCTTCTCAAATATTGACTGTATTTTTTTTTAATGTGTACAATGTAATTTATGTAAAATAAAAACTTTACAATACAATACTACTACGTGGCTCTGCCTCCGTGACCGAATCTCATTAAAATACGTACAGTAAGTACATAATCTTTGCGTAAAAAGGTAAAAAACATCCATCCATAGTTACAAATTTTCGTATTTATTATACTAATAGGATCTTCAATGACATAACATTATGAAATTATATGTACATTTAAAAATCGACCATTTTCATACAAGATAATATTTATCTAATAGTTTGCTTGCACTGCGATTTACCATCATATCTGAACAAATTATACATGTACGAGACGATATATGTAATAACAAGCAGGTTAAATTAGTTTATATCACGGCTTACGATTAAAAATGGAATTTTTCTCAGTAAATAATGAACGTTTAGCTTTTTAATTTATTAAATAAATTGAAATCAACTTTGGAGTTTATTATATATAGTTACTTGTTCTATCTCTCGGCTCCGGCCATATGCATCCAAAAAGAATATTGAATACATAAAGTAACCTATGCGCTAAATTAGTGTTTCAGTATGTGCAATTATGTGTAATTTTTTCAGTATCTGCTTATTTAAGTTGTATCTCTCACTATCTAGTATACAAGTGATTCGACTGGTTTAAACCGGATAAAGAATGATGGATGTATCTTATTTTTAGAATATACCTGAATACAATTTGTTTTTTTCTGTTTTGACTAAACTGCGTAAAAATTGATTATAACCACATTTTCATTTAGAAATAGACGCGATCGAAATAATGAAATTATTTAAGAAATAATAAGAGATGTTTTAAATCCGAGACACTATTTCTGTAGCTGTAACACTCTCTTAACCTAATTGTAATAGGTATATATTAATTAATTGTTAATTTTAATTGTAATAATAACTTTAATGAATAAATAAATTAAATAATAAATAAACATTTGATAGATTCGCAAAATTACTGTTTAATGGACTATCATAAATTTATAATAATTTTGACTTATGTGTATAAAAATGTTTTTTGTATTCCATAATATGGTTGGTAAATATTAAAACCTGTTTAATTATGGAGTCTGGTGGACACAGCAAGTAGAACAGAAATTTTGTTCATATTGCTGCTTAGAATGTTCTATATATAGATATCAAATTGAAATTTTAAAATCAGTGATAAATTTCTTTAGTATTTGTGCAAAAGCCGTCTGCAAAGATACCTCTGTCCTAATCGTATTTGTGCCATGAATTGCGCTTTCATAACTGTATTTCAGTTTCAGAGGGCAGGATATGGCAATGAAATTTAAGGGCACGGAGGCGTAACACCTTAATCCTCAGGAATGACAACGAATTAGGGATACTATGGGTTTAATAGTCCATGGTGCTGTTCATGTCTATAGACGACGGTTACTCCCTTCCATCAAATAAGCCGTCAAATTGTTTGCCATTCTAAGTCATAAAAAAAGAGAGAGAGTGCCTCAAAATTGGCTCTATTGTCAATGGTGCTGTTTGCTCGCAGTTCTATGTCGCAAATTTTACACGAAATCTGCATTGACCTTTCCTACTTATAAATGAAATTTGGCAATATTTTGTTGTCTTAGATTGGACTACACATATAAAAAATTTTAACTCGTTACCTTTTATTACAATATATGTAAATCTGCTATATGGGATTTTAATAAAAGCAATAGAAGCCAAAACAATAATTTAAAGATAATTTTATGTCTGTTAGTATGTTTGTTTTAGTATCACGTAAAAACTACTCCACCAGATTGGATGCGGCTCTCACAGTCGCCCCTGAAGATCGATCTTAAAATCTGATATTTTATCTAGAAGTGGTTTCTTTAATTGGTTTTCTTATATCCGACATCTGTCACGTACACAAAATAACGGGAAAATGCTTGATTATATTATTATTTTCTTTTGATACCTTCTATCTTGAATATCTACGTAATCTATTTTGATATACTATGTAACTGACAAGTATAACAATTTTCACTTTGACATACAACTATGTTATTTTGCATGTCGTAGCACTATTTATATTTAAATGACGTTATTTGGTGTATAATTTAATTTTGCATGGCAAAACTAGCCGAATGTGTAGTGGATATATTTGCATTTTCATCTTTGTTAACAACATTTACATACATATATATCTGTCAAGCCTATGTCCCGCCATATTTATTGCAAATAAATAATAATAATTATTATTATAGTGGGAGGGAGACTTCGTACAAAAGTCGATTGCTTGGGTACCTCTGTCCCATTCGTGTTTCTACCGTGAATTTACTGGGTACAGAGGAATAACACCTGAGTCTTCAGGAATGGCAACGCATGGGAGGGATCATGGGCGAAACAGTATACTCTGTTATGTCCATGATACTGCTCATGTCTATAGGCGACGGTTACCACTTTCCTTCAGGTGGGCCGTCAGCTTGTTTGCCATTCTAAGTTGTATAAAAAAAAAATCAAATAAATAATACACATTTTATTTATATAATTCATTTATTTCAATTGTATAGTATTCACATTGTCGCTACGGGTTTCAAGACGTGAAACACCAGCTTTAATGTATAATGAGAACACAATATTCACAAAACTAGGTTTCAGAAAAATGCAGCGGTCGAACAAAAGCCATAAATATAACTAGAGCTTCTGCTATACGTAAATGTAATAGCAAATGAGACTTAGAATTTAACTAAATGTACTTGGCAGTTACCATGATGCGAGCATTGGTGACGTGAACAAAAATGATTAATACTGATCAATGCCAAGTAGACAGCTTATGTGAGGACATTGCTCCAAGTTCAGCGCCGATGAGCAACTAATTACGGTGATGTAAACCTGACAAGCATAAGCTATCACAATTTGAATCCAAAGGCTGATGAATTGACTTGTCTCAGCCCTCACGTTCTCAATGTAAAATTAAAAAAAAAGCTATACAATAATTGACTAAATATCTTAAACCGCTATTAGGGCTTGTGCGTATTCAACAAAGTTTCGCGTCGCGGGAGCTCCGAAACTCAAATTCGTGTGCAAAACTTTGATGATTATGCATTTAGCCCAAAAAAAAAAAAATATAAACTAATGTCATCGCAGTTTGTCAGTACCTAAACGAGATTACTGGAGATTTACCGCGAAAACGTAATTATAATCGTTCGACATAATCGAGGCACAGACATTATGTCTATACTGCCTTGACCAGCGACCCATACATCTCCGTTCGGCGGTAAGCCTGCAGTCCACTGCATAATATTAAACTATTGAGCACAATAATACACGACAGTCAACTTAATACGATTATCAAAATAAAAATGCTACTTTGAGTATGAGATACTGTCAAAGAATAAAATTAATTGTGGTACGGAACCCTCATAAAACGTTTACGTATTTTGTGATGAATAGATGAGATGAAATATATATATATAAATATAATTAAATGTCAATTTTTTATAATAACAATTTTTATAATAATTAATGAAAATATTTAACTAGTCGTTGATAAACTATCTGATGAAGTTCCTGATACTGATAGATAGTGTTCAGACGTTCCATATTATAACATCTGTTGGGATAAAGTTAACTATTTATAAGGACTTACTCTGGGGAGGTATACCTATGTCCTGAATTAGGTAACTATTTCGTCACTAAAAAAGTAAGGAGTACGCTGCTCTTTAAACTTGAGAGTAGGCAGTCATTACAAAAACAGTGGTAGCATTGCCACTTTCGTTTTAATTAATAATTGAACTTAAGAAAAAGAAAACCAACACTCTTTTATAGCTATAATAGATTTATTAGACATTTGAACTTTTTATAAAGGTCAAATTTTAAATTTATCTTTTCTTTTTAAAAAGCGAATGTTATACTTTTCCTTAATATCAAAATAGCATATGTAATATTTTATGGCGATTAAACCATCATTTATGACATTTTTTAAAATTTTTACTAGTAAGAGGGCCTAAAATAAATACTGAGTAACGATTTAAACTGGATGAAACAAAAAATGTATATAAAGACGACCTTTGTCATTCGGTTTTTACAATCTACCGATCCCGTAAACAAGCCGTCGTAAAGATAGATAGTTTATCAACAAATTATGAGAAGGGGGCTCTGTTGATCGTCAATTGTGCGTGTATAGATTTTAATTAATACAATATAATGAATTACAAATGTTTGTGTATGTTTTACGAGGGTTCACCGCTTACAAAAGTGGCAGCTGTAACTAGTCTTTCAATCAACACGTGCATTTCATTTGTTAACCTCAATACATTTATAACACATACATTATGTATATTCCATAGAAAAAGTATTACAATACCTTTTGTTGTCTATGGTATATCGAAAAGAAAAAAAAAAAACACTACAAACTAAAAATAGAAATGCTTTTAGTCGAATATACATATCATAATAGGCCTTTAGTAAAACTTTAAGTAATACAGGAAGACAAAATAAGTGACCAAATCATATTACCAAACATATTGCACCGTTTTATTAATCATTTTGTATATTCGAATGTATTATTTGTATAACAAATGCTCATTTTATTAAGTATATGATAATGTTTTAACACTTTTCTATAACTTATTGCTGTTGTGCTCGACGGTGAAGCATTCCAAATGCTCCAATATGTCCGCGTATAATTAATATGAAAAAATATAAATCATATTTAAGGAACAATAAATGTAAATAGTAAAATAAATTGCGGTTATGATTAATACAATAATAATATGTAACACCATATAACATATTGTATGGCAGTATTTGTATGTACTTAACATTGCCTCTACACACGGTAAGCGCGTATACCAACAAAAGATATTCCACCAACCAAAATATACGAGGCACCACAACATCTATGCTATACTATACTCACAGAAACAAAAATAGCATAGCTTAGCTCTTAAAAATAGCGAAGGCCTTGTAACTAACTACCCTTATATCCTTTAATAATTCCGATTATAAGGTCACCATTTCATTACTAATACAACGTACTATATCACTTGAGAAATTAAAATAACACGACATTGAACTTAGTCAAATTAATTAAAAAAAAAACAAATCTGAATTTGTAGAAAATTATTATGTTATTTAGTCACACACAATAATAGTTTCGCTTAATCTACGGCTTCCAGAGGGAATTTTCTATTTTTTTTTTTAATAAAAGTCATCGCTCTTCGCTACACCGACTCGGGACTTTGTAAGGCCCGAGGCGCGTGTGACCGGGCGTCGCGGCACACTCGTCCACCGATAACATACCTTATAACATTGGCATCGTTAAACTCTAAACATTATAGCATCAACTTAAGGTCTATAATTAAATATCGACTCCATACGTGAACGAGTGCGCGCGCGCCCGCCCTCCCACTTTTGGCGTGACGTACAAAAAATTCAGTTAAAATCTTGTGTAATACGCTGCAAGATTCTACGAATTTAAATATCGAACGCTTTACAACGAAGCGCGAGCGAAAAAATTCAGCTCCCGGAAGCTTACATGTCGTTTCGGTAAAATGATCAAAGAGTTCCCTTAATAGTGGTCGAGGTTCCTAATTCTAAACCAGACTTAGTAGGCACTAACACCGACACATCCGACATCGTACGTCCTTACGTTTACGTTACATGTATAATACATAGAAAACAGTAAAACACGTTATTACTCGCACAATTCCACTAGATGTCCGTTATACTTATTCATAGTCTTTATTTTATTACTGAGATCAATTTTGCCTCTATGCACTAGTTTGGACGCCGGTCGCCGCCGCCTCGCCACGCGCGCCTACAGGTGGACAGGAACAGGGGGGTCGGGCGGGCGGTCGCCCGCGAGGGGCTTGCGTGAACGGAATCGGTTTCGGAGGCAGGAGCGCAGCCTGGCCAGGACGCGGCAGCGCGGCGGGCGCGGCGGGCGCGGCGGCCGCGGCGGCCATCAGACGAGGTGGTCACGGTCGTCGAGCGAGCCGTCCGAGTCGCGGTCGGGCCGCAGCTCGCGCTCCAGGTCGAGGCTGCGCCGCTCCAGCTCCAGCCTCGCGCCACCCGCGCCACCCGCGCCACCCGCGCCACCCGCGCCGCCGCAGCAGCCGGCGCCACCCGCGCCGCCCGTCCGCCGCGGCGCTTCTAGGGACGACACCTGCCGAACAGATACTGTGTTAATGTTATTCTGTTGTCCATTTCAAACTGTTGTACCTGTGGTACAGAGAAACTAGCGATCGATTGTTCTAATCTTTTGACTTTTACAGCTACGAGATACGTTCACGAGAATGAATGCTGAAGGCACCACCCACACACCTGTAAATTCTTAGCAAGAACTTATTTAAATTCTATCGGAATAGAATTTATTTATTTATTTTTTTGGAAAACGTACAGTCGAATTACAGTCAATAGATAATCAAATTTATATCTGTGTTAAGTCATGATTCGTTTTCACATTTGCGTAATGACAGAATTGATCGGTTTTTATATATGCAAAATATATACATACATACATATACACACATACACAATTGGATAGCTTAATTTTATATTGCATAATATGAAATAAATGTATAAAAATTCTTTTGCAAATAAATTGTTTCGTTCCTCCTCCCATAATATGGAACATAGAATATAGTTGCCACTCTTGAAAAATCTAGTATCTAATATCGCAGCTATCTTATTTGTAAATTCCTAGCACACTTAATGTAAAATATAGAATTATTGGCATCGGTGGTATCAATGCATCTTGTCAGGTCGACATCCACCCGGCCTCCTTGAAAACCATCGTGTTTAATTCCTTGTGAAATCATCACAGTGGATCAACGGACCCTGGCTTCATTGTAACCTACAATGTCTCACTACCTGTTCAGCGGGGGGAAAGGGATTGTTAGTAATGGAGACTGAGAATCCCATTGCTAGCAATATACCCAACCAAATCGACCTCCTCGCGGTTCCCCCTGGAAACTATCATGGTTAATTCCTGATAAATTCATCATGATGGGCTAACTGGTCCGTTTTCATTCTCACCTATCACCCTTCACTGGAGCGCCAGCGTATCCCGTTAGCACAGGCGGGGCACCATTTTCACCCATCAAAAAAAAAAAAAACTATCAGTTCAGCATAAACCAATAATACTGACAGAGTTATACTTTATTGTCATCCCTTTAAAAATCTACGGAAAAACACAAGTGTAACACTTCTTCTGGCAAAGTAGGAGTGGGTAATCAAGGCAGTAGGTAAACTGCCTACAGCCGCCACGATGGCAGCGAGGCGTGCAGGCCGCGTGCATACCTTGGCGAGGCGGCGAGCGGAGGGCGGGCGCTAGGAGGGCGCGGGCAGGTGCGGCAGCTTGGCGGCCGCCCAGTACCGCGCGCCGCCCGCCACGCCCGCCACGCCCGCCACGCCCGCCGCCGCGCTCGACGACCCGCTCTCCTCCGACAGGGCAGCTTGAAGTTTCGCTTCTGGAAACAACGCAACGTTTAGCTTACATTAGTAAATCTGACCATAAAATCCATTGCAAAGGATATATGGAAGATATTCTTATCTCTTTACTCATCTGCTTGGAGGAAGCAAAAGAGATCTGTTTGAATCGAAGCATTTGGCGTTCCATTGTTTCTGCCTACCCTAATGGGAGACAGGCGTGACAGATATGTATATATGTATATCTGCTTAGATACACCTTCTCTACTCAAGTTACAGCCACCATGCAGCTGTGCTTTCATGTCTGTATGTTTGTTGAATACACATATACAATACGTGTTTGTAATATATTTATAATATTCCTTATTTTGTAATTTCACTGCCATGTAGGAAACATGGTATTTATTATAAAATGTGAAAGCATAACCTTTAGATCAGCCTTTCCCAAAGTGGGTGATAACGTCCCCTTGTGGGCGCTACAGGTCTAAAGGGGGGCGATAAGAGACCCATAAAAAAAATAGGGGCGTTGTGTAGAGGCTTGGGGGGTGATTTGTTGATCTTGAAGTAATAGTGGTTTTTAAGTAGATGAAAAAATTAGGCGCTAAAAAATAATTTATTCTTAAAGTGGGCAGTAACCAAAATAAATTTGGGAACCACTGCTCTAGGTCTTTTAAATGGCAATGCATGAGGAATATGATGAGCACCACAATGGAGTTATTCTGTGATATCCATGGTCATGTTTATAGGCGACGGGTACAATTTCCCTTTCATATATAAAGAAAGATACTAACTGGCGACGTGCGAGGCATTGAAGGTGACGGGTGTACGGGCGAGGGGAGTTCGCAGCGAACCGCCGCGACCTCCGCTGCCCGCCGCCGCCGCCGCCGCCGCCCCAGCCCCCGCCCCCGCCACCGCCACCGCTACCGCCCCGCCCGCATTGCTCTGCAACCAACACGAGGGACGTGCTAACACCATCATCACTATAATGTATGTATATAAAGATAGAGATTTTTTAAGGTACTGAGCAGATGATGGACAATGATGATATGGATTTTATCTGCGTTGGTCGAACGTTGGATCGAATAGAATTGAATACAAAAAAAATACTACATGAGTAAACCGCTGTAAAATTAATGCTTAGGATACGAACTGTTACAAATAGATAGCTAAAATAAAATAAAATTACCCTGTATATAAAGTACTTCTACTAAGTACATGTACTAACGTACTAATAATATTAATAAATAATAAAATAAATTAATAATAAAATATTAAATATACACAATATGCATATAATTGCACATTGTGTATATTTAGTGTTATACAATTTTAGAGGTTCTATAAGGAATCTTTCTAATACAACTTCTAAAATTGCATGCTTTCTTGTTGGATTTAAAAGTCTTAACAGATTAGGCAAACGTAAAGAAAACTATCTACAAACAAAATGCCCCTCGTCTGAGCAAACGATAGATTTTTTGTTCATCGAACAGATACCACTATCTGCTCTGTATTGTTTGCTCTTTAAGTAAATGATTCATTTTCAGTTATTGCATGGAGCCATTATCGTAAAGACACTCGAAGTGATATTTAATGTAACGCATTCTGTAGTGTATTCAGAACAACAGAGCACACTCTTCATATTGCGTGGAGAAAGGGATTGTTAGTAATGGGGTTTAACTGACATATAGGTCAGTTAAACCCTAGCAATACTAGCTAGCAATACATCCTATCAGGTCGACCTCCACGCGATTCCCTCTGGAAACCATCGTGGTTAATTCTCGTAGAATTCGTCACGATGGGCTAACTGACCTGCTTTCATCGTCACCCACCTCACTTCCACTCGTGCCCCGCCGGCGTATACCGATAACGCGGGCGGGGTTACCATTCCATTATCACTGATTAAAAAAAAACTTTTGATGTTGCATGAAATGTGCACAGTGAATAAAACCGTCCGCCGTCTGAGTGAACATTCCACCTGTGTATTTGTAATAGCTAGTATCCTGAGGGTTTACAACGGATTAATTATATATCAGTATTATTGCATTCGATCTCATTCGATTCAACGTTCGATCGACATAGATAAAACACATATCATCATTGTCCATCGTCTGCTCAGCCCATTAGATGATACAATTTAATGCACCAGCACTATGTGAGCGCGTTAAAACTCATAAAATCGCTCTGCACTGGATCAAAAAAGCGCTCCAGTTCAATGTTTTGCTAATTGAGTAATAGGGTCGATTCTGAGGCCAAATTTTTCTAAGCTTATCTTAAAAATTAAAATTTCAGTTTGATAACGCAACGAAATCTTAGCTTAGGACCTATATGAACTAAATTTTTAATAGATTTTTATCAATGCAGTTTAATGTAATTATAATCCAAAAAATTATGAATAGGATAGGAGGAGATGAGAAAAGCATCTCAGAATCGAGCCTAGCATAATGCAGACTTAAAGAAACTAGCTAGATAGGTAGAAACCTCACTAAGAAAAATACAAAATGTGTCCAAGTGATAGATTATGTTGTAAACAATAAAAAAATTAATCGAGTTTAGTTTTATATTATTTTTTTTGAACAAAAGTTTGTTTTTACAAAATCATGGGAACAAAATTGTATTAGATCAATATGAGAATAAAACGAAATTTTCCTGTACGTTCTAATAATGTACTTTGGACACATTTTGCGTTTAATTGAGATACTAACGCTTATATTGTAGTATGTCAATTCAAATATATGATAGATGAAAAAAAGAATAATAGAAAAGGCAAGAAATTTGTAGAAAATTCAATATTTAACAAATCTACAATGACATTAATTAAAAAAAAAAAAACTAAAATATATTTTAAAAACACAAAAATAAAATTATTAAACGTATATTTACTTCATTTAAAATATAATTCACAAATTTTAATTAATTCAGAAATGAAAATTTCTAGAAGTTCCATAATCATTCTAACTTTGCATATGTTTATTTTGGATTTTTATCATTATGCATATATTTATGTTAATTTTGTACAATAACATTTTTCTAGGAAATATTAGCTATTCTATGTAACAATTTGTAGTTCTGATGTAAAGCAAATTTGATGTTTTTTTATAGTGACAGGTGTTTCTTAAATATAAAATTATAATTTTTTTAACAACGTATGACGCGACATCTACTCGTATGTTCAGCCATTTAACCGGCTTCGTTACAGTTGATTTATTTTTTGTCCATTTGGGCAAATGTATTGTATTTTAGATTCCTCATTTAGAGCTATTACCAATTTATATACTAATCTCGAAGCGAAAATTTATTATCAACAATAGTAGCCATACAGTCAGAGATAACCTGCCCCTTTAGGGGAGGAAGGGATTGTTAGTAATGCGGACTATAAGTCCCATCAAAAATACACCCTAACAGGTCGACCTCCCCATGATCCATCTGGAAACCATCGTGCTGAATTCCAGGTGTATTCATTACGATGGGCTGACCTGCCCTTGCCTTCTTACTTATCGTCCCTCACTGGTGTCTCGCTAGTGAATATTGTTAACGTAGGCGAGATTCCCATCCCATTATCATACCTTAAAAAACCCACCCCTCTATAAATGGCGAATTAATCTACAAATAGGTTTCGGTTAGCGGTCGCATGAAGTAGAACGAGACGCCGGCTGCCGTTCCATTCTATCTCATGGTTGGATAGTGTAAACAATTTCATTGAGTGATTCGTATGCCATATTGAAAAATATTATTACGGATAATATTGTTGTAATATAATAAAATATAAAAAAGATAGATAAATAGAAAAAAAAAAACAATTTATGTATTTAAATTTCAATATGAACACACGATCCGCTATATCCCTTTCAGATCCAAGATTTTTTTTCTTTCAGATTAAATATATTTTCGTGTTTTGGAGCCAATCCATCTTGCCGGCACGCACGAGACTACTGCACCACCTAACCGCTAAAATGATTTCTTATTGGCTGGTTTAGAATCTCACTATCGTGTTATTTTAGCTTCGTGCGTAAAAATGAATTACGCGCGGTTTTAGAATTTTTCAAAGTTACAACTCACGCCCGTATCGTTCAGGTCTGAAAGGGCTATACATGTAGAACGTTATTCTAAACTGTTGAGTTTCTTGCGGGATCTTCTCAACAGATAATAACTTTCTAAACCCTGCAGTAGACTAAAAAAAATTACGATTTAAAAGTATAATGATCTTAAGCGTAACATAATGTTTTTTTTTTTAATCTTTTTTATTTAGAGGCGTAACATAATGTTAGCAATAAATTAAAATTAGAACAAAATTGCAAATCAGCCATGTCATACTATTTATTTACAATGCACATGGAAATAAATAATATTTCAAAGCTAGTGTTAAAAAAAATAGAGCAACTTATAGTAAATATGACAGATGCTTGTAAATGTTGTTTTTAACATAGATAATTGTAGATTTTAACGTTATAGTATTCATGAAAAGAGATTTTTATACTACTATGGTGACAATCAAGCATACGGCCCGACTTATGGTAAACGGGATTACCGTAGCCTGTAACACCAGGGATGTCACATGGTGGATGATGAACTCAGTAAGTAATAATAGTATTATAATGGTCCCTTGTGTATATGAATTCCTTATACCATTATGTATTGCACATATTGTTATAACAAATTCTGCTTTGTTTTTTGTTTTTGAACATAGATAGATAGATACTCTTTATAGTTTCCTCCAAAAGATTACAAAATTAACTTATTATAATTACATAATTAATAATTATAACAAAAAAGAATATATATATAAGATGATATATTGGTCAAGTAAAAATATTTGAAAAACCAAAACGTCTAAATTATGAAAAGCCAATATAGTTCAAACTAGATAGATATATATATATATATATATATATATATATATATATATATATATATATATATATATATATATATATATATATATATATATATATATATATATATATATATATATATATATATATATATATATCAAATGTGTTAAACTATTTTACAGCTCTATTGAAATTTTGTCACGTCAATTAATATTCAATAGAATTGGTGTAATGACCAATTCAAATGACTATAATTAAGTAAGTCCGCAACGATAAAATCTAACAAAACAAACAAACAGTTGTTTTGGCTCCAATTACTGCGGGCACGGCCGCAGCAATTAATGGCTATTCATTTGATTTATTAGACCTTGCCCTGCGAACACTTTACAATTAAGACGTTACAAGCATCTGCGTAAGGTGGAGTCAGACCGAACGAGCGAATCTCTGTTCTTCCAAATTTAATTTTTTAACTTTAATTTCTGACCAATCTAAGAGAATAATTTTATTCGTTTGTTACATTTAATAATACTTTAGAGATCTTCGAGTACAATAAATATGGCTTAAAACCTCTTAAAAATTGAGGACGCCACTTTCACACGAATAAAGTATAGTATTTTGATAAAAAAAAAGACATGGCAATATATTTTATTAAATGCCATGTATAAAATGATTTAAATAGTAACATAGAGTGTAGTGATTATAATTATTAAAAAAAAAAGTCTAATGGTAGATATAAAAATAATTGATAAGAAACTACAAACTATAACACTAGAGGGCGACTTCTTCACGTGAATAACGGTGATATTGTAAAGAAAAAGGATCGTTTATGTCCCGTTCCGCGCACTCCAGTCTAGCTCCACCGTTAGAAAAGGAAAACAAGAAGCGGTATAAACAAACCTATTTGTCTGTGCACTTAGTCTGGGCGAGGCGTTTGACGTGGTGCGCTATACTAACGTGGTTGTGGTTGTGGTTGTGGTTGAGGGCGGGCGGTGCGTCCTCGTCGTGCGGCGGGCGCGGCAGCCGGCGGCGGAGCCACGCGTGCCGGAGTGCCGTCATCGGCGTCAATCGCTTCTCTGGGTCCCATTCTAGGCACCTGTGGAGTTGGACGTTGGTCGGTTAACACAAATGTGCATTACGAGTAGAGGGGGGAGGGGAGGGATTTGTAGTAAATTTATTGTTAGTACTTTTTTTATACAACTTAGAATGGCAAACAAGCTGACGACTCACCTGATGGAAAGTGGTAACCGTCGCCTATAGACATGAGCAGTACCATGGACATAGCAGAGTACACTGTTTCGCCCATGATACCCCCCATGCGTTGCCATTCCTGAGGACTTAGGTGTTATTCCTCTGTACCCAGTAAATTCACGCCATATCCCACCCTTCAAACTGAAACACAGTCATGCAAACACAGCTGCTTCACGGTTGAAACACGAATGGGACAGAGGTACCCAAGCAATCGACTTTTGTACAAAGTCTCCCTCTGGTAAACATACGGATAGAAATACAAATGAAAGTTAATGATCATGCTTATGCAGCATGCTACTTTATAGCGGTAAAATGTGTTAAACCTAATCTCATATCATCTTACTGTACCATATTTTATGCAGAATTTAAATTTAGAATCTTTTCCAACTGATCAAATCATTGACATAAAAAAAATATCTTACCTTCTAATAAAATCAATGAAAAACTTGTCCTGACATCCCTTCAGGGCTGTGACGAAACTCTTGGAGCCTGGTGGACCGCGTGGTTTACCTCTTCTCGACATGCCTGTAATTGAAATTAATATATTATAGTGATAAAATCACAATATAATAATAGTAATCATCTATAATTATTCTAAGAGTTTCTTTGTGAGAGTTTTGAAACTGTGAAATGCAATCGTTGACCATATCTTGCCTCCTGTCCTGTCCTTTGTGACCGTCATCTTGCACGAAGGAGGACCTAAACAAACCAACCAACCAACTGTGCTATGGAAGTTGCTAAGTTCTTGTCCAAATATATTTAGGTTGCCTATTGACTCGAAAGAAGTTTTTTTTTTTCAAATACCACTGTACATATTATACAAAACTAACAAGTTAATAATTAAGGGGAGCTTGTACTATGGATACTAGACTAACGACTCTAATAATCGTTATGACATTTGGTATACACATAGGATTTATAATGAAGAAGTCTACTTTTAATCCCAGTCACACGTAAATATGACAATGAAATTTAGAACTTATAATATTTCCGTATCTCTTGCTTTCTCTCCCTCTTTTTCCCTTTTTTTATTAGTAGGTTATGTAGGTACATAACTTATAAAAACCTTTATCTCTGTGTATAAACACATAATATATTTATTTATTTAAGTTTTTGCCTAAACTGCACGTTTGTCCTATAAACAACCTGAAACCTATTGGCTACGAAACGTTATCGAATGATTCAAGAAAAGTAATACGACGCTAAAAAATAGTGGAATTAAAAAAGCAATAAATCGGGTTAAAAAAATCAACACAGCGCGATTAGATTGAATGTCTCGCGCAATAACTAAGCGGTAACCCAACACCCAGACAGTCGGACAAACAACATCGTATTATCTGAACCGTTAACATTTGGCAGTCAACCAAAAGTATCGACTTTAGGGCCCATTCACAGCGAACGGGCGTAAGTGGCGCCAAAATTTATTGTTACATTAAAACTTAATAGCTGTAATCAGAGTTTTGCAAGAGTGCATTGCACTATTGTTTGTTACTAAAGTTAAAAACGTACGTACGAATGATTTTTTAGAACAGAAATTGTGTTTTATTATTTGAAAGCGGCTTGAGAAAGGTTCTCAATCCAACTGTATTTTTCTGCTGAATTTCAACTTGAAAGGTAAGATATAATAGTGAAGTTATACAGTATGAATGTATAACAACTTAGTCCTCAGGAATGACAACGCATGAGCGTTGGGCGTTAAATTATGTACGTATAAATGACCAGTGAAAAAGAAACAAAAGATAACGAAGAATTTTATTGTTACTAGATCTATTTTATAAATCTAAAGATTTAAAATATATTAACTATTTCTTTTTTTAATATTCTTGGCATGATTATTTATTTTTAGATTTATGAAAAAAAGAAAATATTCTCTCAAAGGGAAAAACAATTAATATCTGAAATATCTCACATAAAGATAAGTGAAATAACGATTACACAAAATTCTCTCGAGATTGCATCCTAACGGTGTAAGCGGCTAGAATCTTCCCATCTATATGCTAATGAGATTTGTTTACTTCATCCATATTCAGCGAAATGCATGCATGCACGTTGATTACATGTGCTTGCCGCATTAACGCCCCCGAAAGCTGAGAACCTGTTTTGAACGTGGCCTACCTAATTAATCAGCAAATGTTTCGCAGCTTCTGCGGTTTCACGAATGAAAGACTCGCAAGTAGAAGGCTAATGGGGTTCTAAATTTTGTTCGTAATTGAATAAGTTGATTAATTTACCACATGAGTAAATATTCAAATGTAGTTCAAGTTTTAGCCATTAGTCGATATTATGGAATGCGGCTTCACTAAATTGTGAATTCGATCACAAATGCACAAGGCTGTTTAATATTTTTCATAATCTTTATATATTTTTCGGGGATCGAAATTAGATAAACTTCAAGATTTATCTTGAAATTTTAAAGAATATTAAAGACGTAAAAAACTAAAGCAAACAGGCTCAAACTCATGACTCTACTAGTAGATAAAAAAAAAAGTTCAGAGATTAATTATTATAACATATTACAATTTCTATGGGCATAACTAGATATCTAATTAACTTTACATATACAGACATAAACACAACAGAATATGAATAGATACTTGAACTATTTCTAAATCAGTACCGTGCAAAATGTTCCAGCGCATAGACAAACAATAAAAGTATCCATCGATACATACGTTTACGTTAGCAATCACATGAGAAAGAACAAGACACCGGACAACATTATCTCGCTTCGATTTGTGTATCTACGAGTACTGTTAGATTTGTTTAACCAATGGTCTAGGGACGGCAGGTGTAAGGGCAATTGTTCTATGTAGACAGCTCCTAACGTACCTACTCACTTCTTTAAATTACAACCTGATTAACACGTTGAGTCATACGTCATCGACTTATTATACCGTTAGTGACGAAAAGCGTGAAGATGCGTAACATAGTGATGTCTGGCGTGGTATTTGTGATTCAGAATGTTTGCATACTGCATCGGTGACGTTGGGAGAAAGTATGTGGTGATAGTGTGGCGTAATTTCATAAACAGTTCTCTGTTTATTTCCAGAGTTATCATCATAGTGTTGATGATGCTCTCGATTTTAAGAAGGCGTTTGTTTATTGATAGTATGGAATTTGAAGGGGGAAAAATAAGATATTTTGATTACATACGAGTATATTGATTCGAATAACAACGTATGAAGAGTACTATGAGTTATCATATCAGCTCTTAACCAACCACTGCTGAATATAAACCTCCTTGGGAGGTTTTGCCAGTACTTGCCATGTTTCGGAAGGCGATTGACAACCACAGTTAGGCTTTAAAGATGTTTTAAGAGGGACGCTGCTGCCTATCCCTTGTCCTCCCTTAGTCGCATCTTACGACCCCCACGAGAAAGGAAGAGGGGGTTGACCTATTCTATGCCGTAACCATACGGCCTATGAGTACTAAGATATATTCTATAATATCCATGGTGTTGTTCGTATCTACAGGCGTCGGTTACCTCTTTAAATCAAGTGAGGTGTCAGCTTGTTTACCATTCCCAGTTGAACAAAAAATATATATTTTACGTTTAATTGAAAATGTAAATCAATCAAGTATGGGACAGATGACGTCAATACTGCTGAATTTTATTCAATCAATTTACGAATACCCTTAAAACTTTGAAGGTTTAATACTAAAGCCTATTTAAAATATCGGTTTTCTCGTCGTACCTGTGATGTGCAATAAGTAATAATAAATACCCTTGGACCTATTGTACAGTGCAATCTAAACACAAACGTAACAGAGTTAGGATTACAAATTCAACTGATAGACATTTCTTTTTTTTGTAAATACATACATGTTATACAGAGAAAATACCTATACTACGGGGGAAAGGGATTGTCAGTAATGGAGACTGAGAATCCCATTGCTAGCAATATACCCAACCAGGTCAACCTCCTCGCGGTTCTCCCTGGAAACTATCATAGTTAATTCCTGATGAATTTATCATGATGGGCTAACTGGCCTGTTTTCATTCTCATCTATCACCCTTCACTGGTGCTCTGCCATCGTATCCCGTTAGCGCAGGGGTTATCATACCATTTTCACCCATAAAAAAAAAAACCTATACTAAGGGAGGAAGTGATTGTTAGTAATGCAGATTACCAATCTCATTACTAGGAATATACCCTGCCAGCTCGACCAACACGTGGTCCCTTCTGGAAACCATCATGCTGAATCTCAAGTGTATTCACCACGATGGCCTAACTGACGTGCCTTTTCATTCTCATCTATCATCGCTCACTGATGCCCCGCCAGTGTATACCATTAGCGTAGACGCGGTTACCATTCCATTATCATCCATTTAAAAATAAACACCTATAATCATGAATAAAAATATTTGCCATAGAATATGGGAATTGAACCCGCGACTATTAGAAGACAACGAGACAGTGTTTATACCGCAAGACCACTAAGGTCGTCAAATATCGACTCGGAATAAATGACAATATTTTATACTCTTACCTCCACTAAGTACCGTGTTCCCGTCTGGCAGAGTAGTGGCCGTACAATATCGCGGGAGGCCCTTACTACTGATGAAGTTCTTGGAACGCTTGCCCTGCTCGATGAGCTTCTGTGGTGGCATTCCTAGAAGTTCGATGATACAGGCCATCTGGTCCGCTTCATCCTCCCCGGGAAGCAACGGAAACCCTGAAACCGGAACAGTCACGAGGTCACATTATTAAGAATTAAAATGTTAAGTTAGGATATAACCTATCCGTGTAACAAATTTAATTCAAATCCATGTTTTTGCATAAAAGAGTAAAAAACACCCATCCGTCATCAAGAATTTTCGCATTTATAATATTAATAGGAATCTATTATTTATATACATAAATAACTAGTGATACATCCAGGATTCGCATGGTTTAAAAAAAAATTTAACACGTTACTTGCTAATCATATAGCTTTCTATTTCAGTATTTATTTTTAATTTTTAAATCCTTTTTTTTTATCTATTACGAACAAACATACAAAAAATTTAATCTTTCCTCTTTTAATAGATTAAATAATAAATTGTAATTTTAACAAGACGATATCTGTACATTGGAAATATTTAATAAATACAAGATGTTGCTATACATATAAAATATAGAGGCCAAAACAATAATTATCGTAATTTTTATCTAACCATTTGTCTGTCACATGTAAAAATTACTATACAAATGGCCAGTTTAAATATACTATTCTACAAAGTCATTATGCATGGATACAGGTGGCTTGGGGCAGTTTCTTATGGCAATATATGTGGGAGGCATATATTCGGTAGTGAACAGATAATAATGATAAATCTAGTCAAGTTGAAAGGTTCTCAAGCGATTACAATTCTCTCACAGCCAACCAGGCTCTATTAAGTAAATATACAGCTCATATTCATCTGTTTTCTAAGGTAAGAGTATTCACTGTAACTACAATTATATGGTCATGTATAAAATCATATATATGATCATGTATACGATCATGTATGTATGTATAACTGACACATATTTTTCACCATATCTGCCCTTCATACGCTTTCTGTTTTTACCCAATGGTTAGCTGGTAGAGAATGCCATATGGCATTAAGGTCACCATTTGTACAAAATTTTACTGTGCAAGAAAGAATAAATAAATAAATAATAAATAAATAAAACACAACAAAAACAAAACTTGCGATGGTACTTCGATATTCGATAACAAATTTCTCAATACATCATTTCCAAATCCATTTCTGATATGTACCATCATCACTGCTTGTGAGCGCTAATGAACTGGGATTAGTTCCTTTTTGCATGCGGTAATGGAAACATATTTATCGATAAATTTGTTTACCATTTGTTTTTTGGTTTCTCTCTTTTTAACATTATAATAATATTAATATAGACTGAAAGTGAAGTACCCACCTGTGAGGAGTTCCGCCAGTATGCAGCCCAGGGACCACATGTCGATGGGCATGCCGTACCTCGCGCCCATCATCACCTCGGGCGCTCTGTAGAACCTCGACTGGATGTACGTGTACACCCGTTGGGTCTCGTAACACGAGCTACCGAAGTCTATCACCTGGGGGCAGAAACAAGAATTACATTAATATTAATTTAAATAAAGAGATATAATGTTAGAAATTAAAACACAACATTTATTTTATGCAACTTAGAATCGCAAACAAGCTGACGTCCAACCTGATGGAAAGTGGTAACCGTCGCCTATAGACATGAACAGTACCATGGACATAACAGAGTTTATTGTTGCCATTCCTGAGGACTCAGGTGTTATTCCTCTATACCCTGTAAATTCACTGCCATATTCCACCGTTCAAACCAAAACACAACCATGCAAACACGACTGTATCACGTTAGAAACACGAATGGGCCCAAGCAAACGACTTTTATACAAAGCCTCTCCTTGGTAGGATACAAGATACAATAGACCTCATACTACACGAACTTTATCGCAAGCGACCGAAAAGTATCAACAATTTACAGCCTGCTACAACAAAAAGCAAGTAGTGGGCGAGTTTTAATACGAAAAGTTCAAAATTGACTTAATAATCTTTATATAAAACATATTAAAAAAATTATAATGTATATTACAAATAACAACAACTGTTTATAACTACTCCTCTCCTTGTAAAGGTTGCTTGGAAGAGATCGCTTTTAGCGATAACGGCGCCCATTGTTTTCTCAATGTGAACATTTCTTGTAACTGTTTGTATATATAATAAATTTACTACTGTTATCTTTTGGAGAAAATAATAAAGTGTATCTATCTATCTATAAATATGATCAGACAAGCCCTAAGTTTATTAAATACGTAAAACTATATAATTATACCAGCTTTTACTATCTAGTCGGATAAAGGCACGAAACAGCAAAAAATCTGTCTATTTCACTGTCTATATTTCACAGATTGTACTTTTATAACTTTTTAATCTTCACGAAACTTCATAAAAAGGCATAGAAGTCACATTAAATACATCATAATATATATTTTAACTTGCAACGTTACGGAGCCCTCAAGACGTGGTTTTTTATTAGGCTCTTAAAATATACGTTCCCGAAGTGCCGAAAGTTTGTCATCTTGTCGTTATATTATCATATCTTACACTGTCGTGTTCTCTTTCCAATTCAATTCTCAATGGAGTTTATTTCCTTTGACAGTATCGATTTTTACAGGGTTGCCCGTTACCTCATCACATATTCAATTGCTTAACAGTTAAAGGCAATAGTGTTGTACTTTTTTTACTTATAAATAATATATCAATAAGCTATGTGGTTCCGGCATAGAATAGGCCACCTCTTCCTTTCCTAACGGTAAGGGAACCTAATGGTCCAGGGATGAGTAGCAGTGTCTTTCTTAAAACACCACCAAAGCCTAATTGCGGTTGTCACCCCACCTGCCAAGCGTGGCGACCACTGGCAAAACCTCCCTTATGGGGGACGCCTATGTTCAACAGTGGGCAGTTAATGACCGATATGATGATGATGACGATGATTATATCAATTGTATTTAAGCGAACCTAATTATCTAAGATGCAATATCGTCAACCACAAACTTAGTGTACGAGTACATTTCTTAAGCGTTATTGTAATTGTATTGGATTAACAGATAAGTGTGTGTATTGCAACTTATGTTTACTGCTTGTGATAACAATACTACGGAAAATTATTTATTGCACTGAGAGAAAAACATATTTCTTTAGAAAAAAAGAAGTATAGCGTTCCGTTTTATTGCTTTGTTAAATCATACAAAAACTAGATATTTATAAAACAAGTTATTTAGCCTGCAATAACTCAGGTGCAGATTTCTTTTACCGTAATGTCATAGTTTTCCCACAATGGATAAAAATATTATGGTTATAATGCGTTAACGGAATGTTAACGATATTATTTTTAAAGATCAAATTCAAATCATCTTTGTTCAAATAGACTTGTTTACAAGAACTTTTAAAACGTTAATTTCGTTTTTATGTATGCAGGCTTATAAAGAAATCAATGAAGAAGTTAAATTAAGCTAAAATTATGAACTTTTATTCATAACAGGTTATGTTATGTCTTAGAAAAATAAGTCAATTTATAAGAATAGTTGTAAGCTATTTTTACAATAAAATATGTACAAAATTATGTATTATAAATTGTAAAAAAAACTAGTAATCTATTAGTAACTATGTATAACGTTTAGTACTGTTATCTGCGTATATATATTTCTTTCAATAAACTCGTATTTAACGTTGTTTACATTAACGCACTAAAAATAGAGCGTTATCTTTTGGCTCAGTATATACATATTCAAGTTTAAATATATTATTGCTATTGTATTTATATATGTATTTATTTCTTTATACTTTTGCACACAAAAATATGTTTACAGGACGGACCTAACGACGACACTTAGTGTCTCTACCAGTCAACCGTATATACATATATATAAGTTAATTAAAGTAAAATCTAATGTAATAGAAAAATAATAATATGATATTAAAAAGAAAAAAATATCGTTAATCATGAAGTTGACCTTTATCCCATTTATCCCATGTCGTCACACAGTATATCTTTCTCTTCCACGGACCCCTATCAGCCAACATGATAAACTAGCTTAGTTGATAGCTAACGAGCTAAATCGATAGAGAAACATCAATTTAGTCGGCTAGGCAATTTTAAGTGAAAGCTTTAATGTGTCGAAATCAAAGCTAATAATCGTTAAAAACTGTACGTAAAATTCGTATAAAATCCAAATGTTATTTCTGTATAATTTGGCATAATACAATTACTCGTAATAACATATGTAAGTTTTAAAATTACGCAATTAGTGCAGACGAACAATCATGTAGTTGAGTGATATTAGATAAGAGGTGGTGAAATTACGTTATTTTTCTTTCTATAAATTGATACGGATACAAATGCACATAATTAGCCATCAACCATAGGGAAAAATAGAAAATTTCGTAGCTATACACCACTGTGTATTTGTCTATATTTTATTAATATCAGTGTGTCAAGCCTGTTTTTTGTTTGTGTCGTATACCTTTGTATGTAAATACCCACTATTTAGGTTGAATCTAAGAGATTGCTTACAGCGATAAGATCGCCTTTCGCAATGCACCTTCTGACATAATGTACATTTATTTTATTCTTTATACACAATAAAGAGTTTGGGCTAATTGAATTCAGTGACAGAAGAGACATGTAGTCTGAAACAATCTATATTAATATTATACAGAGACAAGATTTGATTTTTTGTAATGGATAAACTCATTTTAAAAATTCTTTCACATATAGAAAACTACATTATCAATGAGTAACATAGATGGTATATTATTTTTAAAAATCTATGAAAAATGGCCCTCCCGCCTGCTCATCTGCCAACCCAGGTTAGATCATCCTGGAAACATAAATTTATGAGAGCCAACGATAAAATTTGCGTTTCGTGTCATACCATCCGAAGGGAGAAGGCGTAAGTTTAAAACAGAGAAAAACAAATATGTCACATTAATGACCTGTTTCTCTATATTTAGCACAATTAGTAAACCATCCTAGCATTTTTTTTTATCGAAATGATAGTGTGTTAAATAAACAAACAGCTATCTTATAGACCTAGTTTTCACTTAATAAAGTAAGAATATGATGAAGCGCACTTAATATTTGAAATAAAAAATAAATTTGTTATTTATTGTTTATTTGGTCTATCTTAATATTAAATTTCTAAATTGGACAAATAGATATGTAATAGTTGTTTTCATAGAAAGAAAGGTAAAAATACTCTTAATTCCTATTATCGTACCTTCAGGGAACCATGATATAAATCAAAGAGGATATCCACCTCATCATTGTTATAAGAACGTGAGGTAATAGCGGCATCGCGCCGGTGTGACGCATGTGCGCCGATGGCCCATTGTCTTTGGCAAATATACGAGGTCTGTCCGGAAAGTTCGTATAAAAGTGTTCTGGAATGCGAGAAAGAGGAGTGGGGAGGCCAGGTAAGGTAAGGTTTATTTCATAGAATAATAGGTTACAATTAAAACAAACAATAGAATGGATTCATCCGGAAAGTAACCTCCATTTAACAGAAAAGAATATGGGTTTAGGCGGTTGGCAATGGTATCGGGAAAAATACACATAAAAAATTTACTATTTATTTATAGAACACCCCTTTTTAAAATTGGTTAATAAGTTGTTATATTTTAGGGACTTTTAATAAGGGACACATATTATGATTGACAATGTTTAGTCTCTATTCCCATCAACATCCCACATCATTATTAAAGATCATCAACTTCTAGGTGATTAAAAATTAATAGCACAAACTGTAAACTATCATTATTAAGAAAAAATAAAACATCTTTACCCTTTTGGCAAAGGGAACTCTTGTAACGAGAATCGACTTTACCTCCATTTGATGTCAACGAACTATCCCGTTTTATAAATATTAAAAAAGACTATGAATTAGATGTGTTTCCGAAGAAAACACACTACTAAGCCGAACCCTGGATTCAGAGAATCAATGGCGTAATTGGCTAGGGCCCAATGAGTGCGGCGATGACTCCCGTGTCTGTGACATCGTTGACACGATGACTTCTACATCAATATCATGTAACTGCAGGCTTTTAATATCAAACGTACGTATACTTGAAATGTTTTCCCGGCGTTACCTACTCGTACGCTAGACAGGTCTAGTGACGTATGAATATTTTTAACAAATAACACTTGTAAAACAATAGCGTCTCTTGGCAACGGCACTTTTCATGCTTAAATGAAGGCGCCAGCAATTAGTTTGTTGTTGTTAATTGTATAACCGATATGAAATATATATATATATATATATATGTTTATATATGCTCATGACTATATTCACTAATGGCTGTCCTGTTTGGAGCGATTGTTGGCTGTTGTGTGCTGAACTTTACATTCGACGTACCCACATTTCGTAGAATAAATCAGAACTGAACATGGCAAGAGCATACCGTCGTCACTGTGATTAATTTGATGTGTTATCGGTGTTTTCCATCACTGAAGTGTAAAATCTTTATAATTTTCTTCTACTTTGACGTCAATAAATGCCAATAGGGGTCTTTTTATAACAGTTATTCAGCTATTATATCATAATTCATAATGACACACAATATGTATGTAACTACTTAATTGGTATTAATTTCATGACCTAGTCATTTATCTTGTAAAACATAATGACGATTTGTTATTAAATTACTTTTTATCGTGTAATATTTTATCGTACAGTCTCCTAAAACGTAGCCTTAGTAAGTTTTTTTAGACAGCTCTACTAAAACTTTCACAATTTGTCACAAACTTCATAAGTCTTTAATAGAATCGTACATTCATAACGTATGTATACATACAACTATACGCATCCCACTGGCGCCATGGTTCTGTCCCGCCTCGTCGCCTATGTCATGTGTAGGGAGTATTGACAATAATTTACCTGAACAACAATATCTTACATTTTCACCATAGTAGATATAGACGTATAGTAGTATATATGACACTAGGTGTCCCGTCGTATAGGGAGGTCAAGTACATGGCCTGGGATAGAGCTGGCTGGATGAAGATGCATGAATTAGTTGCACCGACAAGAGGAAACTCATAAATGAAAAGAGAGATATAGACGGAAATCGAAGATGACAAATTTATGAAATACTCGATTATACTAATTAAAAAAATTAAATTTAATTAAGTTTACAGTTGACATATTTATTATACGAATATAAAATTTTGCTGTACATAAATTAGTTTGAAATGAATAGCTACTGATTTTCTCTAGTTATATAATTAGCTATTGATTCTTCTCAGCTGTTAACATTCCCAATTCGGCAGTAAAATCATAAAATAATGATTTAACGGAGCTTGAAAACAAGAATATTTAAATAAAGATGACTTCTAATCTAATTTATGTAATTGTCAAATATGACATTTTCTATGGTATTGCTTATAATACTTCAACATAGCTTGATAATATCCAAACAGCTAAAAAACATTACGCTACTACTTCCGTTGGCAGTCACGAAAGTAAAAAAAAAGGCTGGTAATGCATTGAGTTTTCAAACAAAACTGACTTTGTATCGTATAAACATCGAGGGTGTCATTGATGACAAACATCTATTTCTTCTGCTTTCTGGCAACATTCCTAAAGTTAATTAGCTTGTAAGCGCCGTACCGAAAGACGAATTAGTATTCTATGAATTGACAAGTTCTGCAAATAGAAAAAGAACCAATAGTATGAATAACTTTTTTGTTTCATTTCAAATGGACAACAAATGGGTCCACCATACGATGAAAAGTAGTAACCATCGCCTACAAATACGAAAACCATAGAGTATACGAATACACCGACACCTACCAAGTTCTGCTATTCCTAAGGACTAAGATGTTTTGATGATAAAACTATCACCTCTTTTGACATTATAAAGATAAAGAGAAGTTATAAGATATTGTATTTTTACCATCTTATTTAAAAAAAAAACTTCAATCGAAAGAAAAACTATTTTACTTAAACTAGCGAATGCTGAACCATACTGCGCATAGCACAATAGTAATAGATCGTATCACGTTCCTGATCACGTGTATCCCAAAATATTGTAGCTCCTGTGACGTCACTGCCCATGTCCATCAATCACAAGTCTCCTGTAGTCGTTAGCTGTGACATTTGCACTATTGGTGACCTATTCGAGCGTTCAAAGCAACCACATATCTTCCAGAGTCGATTGAACCAATAAAGACTTTAATGCTATAACCATAAAGGTTCTTAAATTGCATATGAAAGGTGCCGGTGGCTTATTACTAGGTAATGAATGGAATGTCATAACGCACTGCGTTAGTGGTGTTCTGATTGGATCATTAGGCGATCCGCACATACATGTTTAATGAGTTATCGAGAAATGTAACACGAATACTTGTTTGGTCGAATTGAGAAGAGAGTAAAAACCATGATATCCAGTCTAAAGACCGTAGCTACTGCTTTTTACCAGATAGAGCGTTTCTGATTGCCATTCTAAGTGATAAAAAAAAATTATATAAGCTATACTAATAATAAAAACTAATAAAAATAACTATAATGTAATGTAATGTACATGTGTTTGAAATGTTAAATCAGGATTAGTTAACATTTGTATAAAATTTATTTGAAATCTATTCAGACATTTAAGGATGATGAGTATCAAACATCCACGTAATTAATTGAAATTATAAATAGTGCAATGAAGCTATAATATACAGGCACATAACACAACGCTATTACGGCATTTGCCGTAATAGCGTTGTGTTAAACATCTTCAAAACTGACTGCGGTTGCCGATCCGCCTGCCAAGCGTGGCAACTATTGGGAATCCCCCCCCCCCCCCCCCAAGGGGATGCTTATGTTCAGCAGTGGGCGGTTAAAGGATAATATGATGATAACAGTCAAAAATCCATACAGTCTGCCTGAATCATACAGCCTGCCTGATGACAAGCAGGCAAATTGAAAGAGCACGAGTATAAGAAAGTACATTCTTTTGTCTGATCAGAATTCACCTTTAGTTACTCACAACTTCTTCTTCAACTACATATCATAATAAATAAACTGTAACTACTAATGAACTGTCGGTTTTCTCATATTGGGTTTGCTGGAAGAAATCTCTATTGGAGATAAGCTCGCCTTTGTGCACTGTTATGCTTGTTTTTGCATTTTAATAACCTTTTGTGTACAATAAAGAATAAAGAAAGAATAAAATAAATTAAACATTTTTTGTTGTACGTATGTACCATACCTTAAAAACATGACAAAATAAAAGCAAAAAAGAATAATTGACGTAATTGGTTAAGAATCACGGATCTAGAGCGTTCACGCGAACAGCGTATTAAATGCGTTCTAAAACAATAATCTCTAAAGTGAACCGTACACAGCGGATGTTACGCATCATAAACAACTTTACACTAGCATATTGTTTTCCTTATAACTAGTGGAACTCTAGGGAATTTGTACATTCCGTGAAGTGTGTACGCTTTTTTATTCAGTTGTACTTACTTACCAGTCAATTAGATTCCCTGCTGGCAGAGATGTATTAAATTAAAATAAATGATTGGAGAGCACCCCCGGATACGAACGAAGTTTACAGCTATAAAGATATGTCTAAGAGTATCTATATATTTACGGCTTTTTAAAGAGCTAAGCCCTGCTAGAAAATAATCTTAAATTCTGGTGATTCTAAAATGTAACATAAATTTTTTTTATACAACTTAGAATGGCAAACAAGCTGACGGCCCACCTGATAGAAAGTGGTAACCGTCGCCTATACACATGAGCAGTACCATGGACATAACAAAGTATACTGTTTCGCCCATGATACGCCCCATGCGTTGCCATTCCTGAGGACTCAAGTGTTATTCCTCTGTACCCAGTAAATTCACGCCATATCCCACCCTTCAAACTCAAACACAGCCATGCAAACATAACTGCTTCACGGTTGAAACACGAATGGGATAGAGGTATCCAAGCAATCGACTTTTGTACAAAGTCTCCCTCTGGTAATTACTTATTTTCAATAAGTAATGAGGTTTATTAATTTACCAAAATCTGACGTATGATCTCATTACTATTATAAAGATTTCCTTGACAGAACCTGACCTCCTACTATAAATACAATGATTATAATCACGTGACGAACTCACCTGTATTCTGCGAAGCAGAGTACACACTGACCTGGGCAACGTCTGGTTATTTTCAATTCATGCGTTCACTGATCTATAATCTTATAATTAGTACTGTTGTGTAAATTTACTCACGCATTTCGTAGTAAACAGTGTTTTGCTAGAGTAACGTGCAAGTAGAATAGATGCGTGAGTTCACAATGATAGAAAGAATAAGAAGAAGAATGAAGAAACCTATAACTAGCGCCTAGGGCTAAAAGAATTTATATAGAACAATTCTAATATGAATAATAAGAATATAACTTTAAAAATGCACAGAGCATGAGCTTTCAAATTGTGGAAGGATACAATTGTTTTATACTAATATTAATAATATTAGGAATGATGACTCATTTTATTAATTTTTCCCATGAAAATTTTTTCTTAAATGTTGACAATAATCTACCAAGTATCACCAAAATTGTTTCTTTACCTACTCCAAGTGACTTGTAAACATCAAAAGCTAGTTTCCACGTTTATTATTACTGGAGGATCAAACAAAGCTATTTAAAAATGATATTTGGATCATGGTCACATCGTATTTACGAATATAATAGAGTAATCAATTCGCCAACATTGAAATTCAGTCAGCCTAGAAGAGTTGCAGGCGAATGAGTACACATTGGTACTGTGTCATGTGAGAATCCTGGGGGAGACTATGTATAAAACTCATCTACATAGGTAATTTCTGTCGCCAAGCAGCTGTATACATTTATGTATGCTGTATATATGACCCACACAGCATATATATGTCATAGTATACACACCACATGCCATATTCCAATATTCAAACCAAAACCACCAAAGGATGGAATAATGGCAGTGAAATAACAGTACAGGGTAAGGACCCAGTACTATCATCTCTTATGTTTGCGTAGCTCTAATACCTTAGTTTTTAGAGATTGCAGAGCACGTCTATGTAATATTTATGGTATTCTACAGGTCTATTATCCGACGTTTACGACTTTCAATCAGATGAGCCGTCAACTTAACCCTTTAAGTCGTAAAAAAATGTACGTAAATGTAGCCCATAACGAACAGGAAATCTCTGAAGTCTCAGTACACGTACAAGAGTGAACGCATCCGTTGTGTAAGCTTCAACAATCAGCAAACTTCTGACGTGTGCAGAATATCTAATAAGATTATTTATATTAGTTAGCATTCTGCACAAGTCTGTTTCTCTATTGATATGCTAAGAAAGCCTGTGCAATCCCTAACAAAAGAGACATAATAACATAGTTTTTTAGACTTGTCAAATTCTAACTAAACCATTTCACTGTATATTGACGTTTGAACAAACATCCAAACAACTTTTAACGTACAATATCATTAGTATTTAGGGCTAGTGCTCTATAAATATCAACTGTAAAAAGGACAAAGAACTCGCGCACGTAAGTATTTAATGGCTGTATTAAATATGTATATCATGTATTTACTCGTAGTTACAAAGATGATTACGAACAACTAATGGCTTACAAAGGTGTCCACGGCCTTGGCGTGTGATGGAACGGAACAATAGATATCTGCGTATGCGCAACTAGGTTACGAGTTCGATGGTAACGGAACGAATTTTGCCAGTATCACATATATCAAATATTAATGTTATTACAATAGTCTCTAAAAGCCGCGGGATCTGGCATAGTTTGGGTAGAATTTGAACCTACATATGCAGTTAAATATAAGTGCTAAGTTTGATTGTACTTGTCGATTTGCATCAATTAAAAAAGTTAAGCAATATCGTTTAGATGGTCCGATTGAGCGTTTATCTGCTTCGTAGAGGATTTATAAAGGTTCGTCAAGTTAAAATCGTAATCGGACTATATCAATACTCTCTATACTTACTACTTCAAGATAATCTACTTACTGGTTGATTGACTAATCATCAACTCATTTAAAGATACATGGCCCTTTATATAGCAAACAGAGACAGCGCCATTGCTGCTATTCCATTAATATTCGACCATACGCACAACTGATTCCTGCTGGTCACTTGAGGTTGTTGCTCTATTTTATCTTATGCTACGCTTTAACGTCCAAAGAAAATCATTCTTTTTGACGTTTAAAATTGAACTCTTATTTCAAAATCATTAAGTGGAATTTCGTTTTTAACCCAAGGGACCTCATTCGTGAAACATAATATATACGACAAATCAGCTTAAGAAAGTACATGAAACCTCAATATTACGTAAAGCCTGTACAATATTGTTTACTTCAGATCTAGGCCATGGAAATTGATACTGCAGCCAATTTTAGTGAAATGTTATAATTTCTTGGTTTCATTACAATATTATTCGATTTTCAAGAATTCGCAAACGATTACAAAATATTCGCGACTAATTAATATACTGGTATTGTAATGTCTTTTGGAAACCGGGTTAACGAAATTAAAAACTAGAGAAAAGAAACAACCTTCACAAAGAAAAGTCGTCCAGAAAATGGTGGTGAGGACCAAGTTACTCGTACAGTTTTATATGCTGTATTGTATTCGTGGATACGTCTACAGAGTTCAAAATCTTATGAAATAAAATATCTCGCTCGCTGTAAGCATAATGTTGTGTCAGTTATCTGTAGACAGATGTAGGCTGGATTAGGGTTGTCAATTTAGATATTTATTACTATCTGTATTTCGCGGCTTTTCCTAGGTGAATAAAGATAACAAATATCTTATTTATTAAGGCAGCATATAGTCTATAAGTGTACCGAATTTAATTAAAATCTATCGAGAAGTTAACGACTGAATTGTTTCAGTAACAAACATCTAAACATCTTAAGAAACTATCACAGCCATGCATTTTCTGTAAGGTCCAAAACAACAGCAATTCAAAATGTATATCTCCAACTCAAACATCTTTCACATAAAGCTCTTAATATTCCCAAAGTATATGGCAGCCCTAGTCATGGCCCAAATGTATGCATTACGATACGCCACGTAATTAACACAGGCGGTCTTGTCACATGCGAAAAAAGAAACATTTTCGCCAGAAGCGTTGATTTTGAATAATTGATTCCCGTAAAATTCTGTGAACATACAATAGTAAAACGGAACGCAAAAGTAGACGGGGAAGTATTTTAGCCGAGCGCTAGAATTCGAAGCACATGTTTTTGAAATACATATATAACAATATTCTTACAATGTAAATATATATGTATAATGAGACTTTTACATATTTACTATGTTTCTCGTCAATCTCATTTATTATCAGGTGGGCCATCAAATTATTTAGCATTCTAAGTTGTATAATAACAGAGGCATAACACCTTAGTTCTCAGGAATGACAATACATCAAGGGTATCATGGGCGACATAGTACTCTGTTATGTCCATAGTACTGTTTATGTCTATAGGCGACGGTTACTAATTTCCATCAGATCCAATGTCATCAGCTGGATGCCTTTATAAGAACATAAAAAAAAAAAACTGAACACTTTGCTGACCAGGGATTCCGTCATTGTTGAAATCTTTGGAATTAAACTAAAATTATGATAAAAATGTAAATACAAAGAAAAGTTATTTTTGGTCATAAGCGCTTTGTAATCCAAACGGCCTTGCCCGTCGTGGTAGGAGGGCGTACCTACATGCTAGTGAAATGCTGAGTTTACTTGTCACCGGTCAGCAACTTTGGATATAAAAGACGAGTTATCTTTTTTTGTATATACAACTTAGAATGGCAAACAAGCTGACGGCCCACCTGATGGAAAGTGGTAACCGTCGCTTATAGACATGATCAGTACCATGGACATAACAGAGTATACCGTTT
Organism: Galleria mellonella; assembly: GCF_026898425.1. Classification (NCBI taxonomy): domain Eukaryota; kingdom Metazoa; phylum Arthropoda; class Insecta; order Lepidoptera; family Pyralidae; genus Galleria; species Galleria mellonella. Next base: position 3,342,117 of record NW_026442084.1, read on the forward strand.
CGCCCATGATACCCCCATGCGTTGCCATTCCTGAGGACTCAGGTGTTATTCCTCTGTACCCTGTAAATTCACGCCATATCCCACCCTTCAAACCGAAACACAGCTTTGTAAACACAACTGTTTCACGGTAGAAACACCAATGGGACAGAGGTACTTAAGCAATCGACTTTTGTACAAAGTCGTCATCGGTCAGCAAAGTATTAATATTTTAGTTTGTGAGAAAATGTGCATGACAACTTTCAAATTATTACGAAGACCTCCAAAAGGAAACGTACCAAATATAGAACCTTGTAAGTAATTTACATATAAAATTCAGTTCATACTCCGGACTACGCTTGCGGTATTTTCATACATATCAAATGTCAAATAAAGTTTATTCTGGGAGTTCAAGCGGTAGATTGTAATGCATAATTGGACAGAAATCTTACAAATTGATATTAAAAATGCTGATAACTAAACATTGCTTGACTGTTCACAAATAAAGGATATTTTTGGTTCTTGGAATACAGATTTTTTTTCAATGTTTTCTGTAATAGTTACCATTTGCTTGCAATGCTTGATTCATATGAGTATGTTACTGAAATAAAAAAAAAATCTAGATTTATTTTCACATTTCCTCTTTAACAATAACAACAATGTGTGTGTGTTTGTCGTTTCTTTGTCTATAAATAACATCAACAGTGTAATGCAAAAAAAAAAATAGAATAATCATTAGATAATCATCACATTTCGAAAGTGTAGGAAGTGTAACTAATTATTATAGACCTTTTAAAATATATTCCTTTTTTAATATAGGCATATCTACTAAATGTTGTCACAGTTTCTTTGACCTTTATAAGTTCATATTTAAGTAACATTCTGTTTATTATTATAGACTGAGAAAACGATTCATTGTTGAAATATCTTTACAATTGTAAGTAGGTTTATGAGTGAGGTTACGCTTGCAGATACATAGCACCTACCTGGATACAATCATATATCTGCTTACATCATGGAAACCTTTAAATTAATAAAATACAGTTGCGTCTGTGCTGTAAACCACATTTTATTGTAATCGATAAACCGCGTGTAAACAATGCACATAACGTTTACATCTGGACTCTGACTTGCTCCGATAGTTTGCACGTGCGCCTTTACGCAATATATCCGCCTATGCGACAAACATGTACGTCGTATGTCATCGAACGCTTTGTTTACATTTCATGTACTCGTATTTGTGTATTAAATATGACGTTTATTTAATTAATTAATGAGGTAGATAGAATGTTAACTTTATTGCAACAGTAGCGGCGTGAATCCACGTTTGTTTATCAAGAAGCATAAAAAGCATTAACAGACGTATATTACATTATAAATATGCATTAATGCCTAATAAGGCATAAGAATATGTAATATAGGGATCGGATTGCAAGATAAGCAACATATTAATTTAGTTGTTTTTTATTTCATTAGAAGTTAACTGTAAAACGCAATAAACGGAACACACCGAGAAAAACAAAAACACACATCCATATTATATTTATTGTAAAATTTGTGTATTTTGCAAATAAGGAACTTATGTGGTTTGGAAATGTACCGAAGTTTGCAAAGGTGAAAACCTTCAGTGCCGATCGTAAAAAAATATTTACTTTTAATTACAAATAATATTAATATCGACGAAAAATATTTAAAAGGTCTTGTGGTGCATTTACGGCCGTGTACACAGGAATTGAGGTTTCAAAAGCGGATGTTTTTAAGACCCGTCTTTGACCGACATACAATTCGCAATTTCTAAGAAAACCTTACCATAAAAGCCAGGAATCGCCAGAAGTTCGTAAAAAGTCATTTCAATTTAATATATTTTATGTTTTCTTTAACATTTAGGTTAATTAATTCCATGTAATTTATGCACCGCTTTTATATTTCCTAATTATTTTAATGATGCGGTTTCAACATTTAGGTCATCATTTTAGTTCACTTGATGATTGAATAGGCAAAGTAAAATATCAATATTCATTACTGAAGAAAAATCGAAATGGAAGCAAAAAGTTGTGTTAAGTCAACAATGAATTAAAAGTGAATCAAATATAAGATACTGAAAAAGAAAACAAACAAAAAGCACTTACTTAAATGCAACGTATCACGTTTCAAACACAATAAGGTTTTAACAGAGAGCCAAAATACAGAAAGGACAGATAAAACATACCAATATGTGTTTATTATGTAAAAAAATATGAATCAGTGTAACTTAAGCTTTAAAATCATTTTCGAGAAAATGCTAACAGCCATAATTATAATGTTTACAATATGCCGTTTTTAGGTGTGCTTAATCAAAATACAGTTATAATCCCATATTTATATAGTATTTTTTATGCAACATAGAATGCCAAACAAGTTGACGACCTACCTGAAGTTAAGTGATATCTATCGCTTATAAATATAGGAACTCATATCATAAAATTAACCAAATTTGAATCGAATAGCAATCGAAACCGGAATCTCAAGCAAAATAATGCTTCACCATATACCGTTTGTTTTTAATAACAAAGGGTAAAACATCGTAATTCTAAAAAAAACCTTGTAAAACAACAATTCATGGCAGAGATAAAGACAATAGACAAAAATTCCCATAGGAGGAAGTTGTTGGTAAAAAATGAATACGGGACTTGACGGGAAAATATATATTACTATATATAATGTAGGAATTTCAGCGGTGTTGTTACGCTCGTTCTTGGTTTAAGGAAAACTGGTAAGAAAATAACTCGCAATCAACTGTTCTGTATGTAACCTGAAGCGTTGCGTAATATCCTGACAAATAAAAGATCGACCGAGCAGACAGCTGAAACTGTTTCTATGTGTTTAAAATGATGAAATTTCATTTTATTTTTTGCGGTGCTTTATTATCAGCCAATAAAATGTGGGAAAAGACATTTTTAATGACGTGTTTGCCGTTAACAAGATGTATTGTGATTGAATGAGGGCATACTCGTACACGCTCCGGTGGTTGGGAGGAACGCGACTGAGCACAGCTGATTTGATGTGAATCATATTAAAAATGCTTACTTTAAAAGATGTTTACTGGTAACTTTTTAACGATTAATATCGACAACATAAAAGAATTAAAACCATAGACTAATTGTAATCTCAGTGGTGTATTGGCTTACGTACAGCAGTGGAAAGCAATAAGCTGATTATGAAATGACGATGACTAATTTATTACCAATATGAACACGTCATATTCAGCATCTTTGTATACTACTAGGCTGAGTACAATTATAGGAACATTTACCTAAATACTTGTCCTACACCATAAATCCATGTTATATCGATTTTAATAGAATATTGAGATTAGTATTGAAATCCACAAAGATGGGGGGAGGGGGGCAAACACAGAGGCAGCGAGGAGTGGGCATTGTTAAGATGAATCTAACAGCTCCACTGCTAGTCTACCCTATTAACTCAATCACGTGATTCCTCCTCCAGGGGATGATTTTCAAATCATCTTAGGTATTTTTTTATGAAATCGTCATTATGGCACAACTGACTTGTTTCATCCCCACCTATCATCCCTCACTGGTGCCCCGTCAACGAATACCGATAGCGCGTGTAAGTTTATCATTCCATTATCACCCATTAAAAAACACACACAGTCTTTGTTTTTAAATAAAATCTGAAACACAGTTACATAGAAACTGTTGCTTTAAGGAAGAAATAGAAAGACGAAAAACGATATATCACCGCTTTTTCTACACAAGTAATTTAAAACAATAATCGAATAAATGACAAACATTTGAATTACGCTATAGCCGTATATAACACTAAGGTAAATAAGTGTTCATCTTTTTAGCTACATATATAGAACAAAATAAAATATGAAGTCGAAAGAACAATGTAGCGGTGAAAGACATTACCTGCGTTTATCTCACTTTGGCGGGTGTATGTAAAAGGAATGAAATTTCCGTTATTTATGGCCCACCTTAAGATTACAAAGAAGTTTTTTGTTTGTTTCTCGATCTTGATGGTCTTGGTTGATATACTTCTCCCAACTTTCAGTTTAGCAGCCAGTTCTAAGTATGAAGTTGTATTTATTTGAACTTCCCTAATTTATATTATTAAACGTTGTAATCTTTATTCACGTAAACGTCGTGAACCAACTACTAGTTCGTTGAAATAAAAGTAATACTCAGCATGCCCATATTTCATCGAGCAGGTTAGAATACGTGATAGCATGCAAGCCTACCGCCGTCACTTGTATTAATTCGGTTTGTAATCAATATTTTCCATTAATAGATATTTAATCATAAATTTAATTTGACACAAAGTTTTTAGTGTCGACCACGTTCAAACTTACGAATTTAGCACTCTATAAGTTGATGCTTTCAAACTATGTATTACTTAGTCGAAGTCGAAATTAATGTTTTAACCCTTATTTTAATATAAAGCCAGTAGCCGGTGTAACTAGGTTGTAAACAAAACTGACTACTGTTTGCCGGACCAGGCAACGAGAACAAATATTTGTGGGACAAATGTGATTGCGGTAAGGCAAGTCCGTATATTTGTAGTTAAACTCGTGTATAGCCAACAACAAATACAGCTGAACAAAATCTGTGTAGGTGGGATAATTTGGAGTCTTTTCTATTTGTAGGTAATGGCAAACAAGACTGGCCACCTGGTGGAATGTGGTAACCGGCGCCATGTACTTGCATAAGTAGCGTAGATAAAGGGATTCTACACTTCAAAAGTGGATTGCTTGGTTTACTAGATCCTCAGAAAAACCTGTATGAGCTTTTTTTTTTAATACAACTTAGAATGGCAAACAAGCTGACGGCCCACCTGATGAAAAGTAGTAATCGTCGCCTATAGACATGAGCAGTACCATGGACATAACAGAGTATACTGTTTTGCCCATGATAACCCCCATGCGTTGCCATTCCTGAGGACTCAGGTGTTATTCCTCTGTACCCAGTAAATTCACGCCATATCCCACCCTTCAAACCGAAACACAGCCATGCAAACACAACTGCTTCACGGTTGAAACACGAATGGGACAGAGGTACCCAAACAATCGACTTTTGTACAAAGTCTCCTCTGGTGGAGCTACGGCATGTATTATACATTCTATGTACCATCGTATCGCTTGTAATTGAAATCCTTTCAATCCACACTTTGGAAATTAGGAATTATTTAGAATAGAGCAAGTCTTTTCATTTGTTTTTCTTTTTGTGTCTAGCCTTCCTCAGTTTTTATTTGGGACTGGCACTCTCTGTTTTCTTTACCAGGCTTTCTGTTTTGGTTCGTCAAATCGTTTGCTTGGGTCTTCTATAAGTCACTGATAATATCAATATTAGGGATGTAGATGGTATTTCTACAAAATACTATACTATGGAAAGGTATTGTTTCAATTAAGGTACTATCTTCGCGAATGTTTATATTAGGTTGCAAAATGAGCTCCCCAATTCTTAACGAAAATTTCCTAAAGGTTTAACACCTTTCTACAACTCTACTAACAAGGCTTTGAATACAAATATTTAGTAAAAGACTAACGCTAAATCCTACTGATTGCAAAAGAAGTCATCACTGCGATATCTATTTTATCAACTCCAGCGGTACTTATTTAAATAAAAAGATGATAAATGGATAAATAAACATCGGCAACAATATATATATAAACAAATATCGGCATTATCTATTTACATTATTCGATAATATATATTATCAATGTATTCGTTAAATACGGCTACACACTGGGCTGTTAATATAAAACTCGCAGCAAAAGCGTACTTACAAAATATATCAATGTTTGTCAATATAAACAAGTAATAAAATTAAAAATATTAGCGACAACGTCCAATTACATGAAAACTAGTCGGCGAGTAATTACGGATCGTTGTAATTGTGCGACAAGCCAAGATTTCACTTCTCGAAGCCTTATTGTGACTGCGTAAACCGGCCTCTAATTAAACCTGCCATATCGAATAATCGAGCTAAATTGAAATGGCCGGCTATTACTGCACGCGCGGCCGCAATCGGAGGCACTTCTTAAATTTATTACTTCTCATAACGGCGTGGAGTCATTTTTACGACTTTATTCCACTTTTCAATTACTTTTTTTTTTTACTGCTTACATGTCATTGATGTACGATTATACGACAGGTAAATAAATACAAATGCCAAATAATTAGATAAAGTGTTTTAAACTATAACTAATAATTGTGTGATAAATGGCAACACATCTAAATGTTTTATGGTTACAAATTGAAGTCGGTCAACGTATTAGGAATTTAGGATACATGCCAGAAACTGCATTAAAATCTAGGGCATCTTCTTTCGAGGAATTATTTTTTAAACGGGTTTTAATATAATCAAAATTAGTACTGACGACATTTCATAATATTTCTCGAAAAAGAAACTTTAGATAAAAAATTGCAAACAAAAAGTTAAAGAACAAAAAGTCAGAAATAAAAAAAAAAATTCTTGTAACTCGAACTTGAACAAATGTAGATGCAGCCAACATTTTACTGTATGTTAAGTTGTGTTAGTGATGTTTAAAATTGGCCGGGTTATGGCTAATTTTCCTCCGCAGTTCATTAGAAATGATATATCGGGTCGTTGCCAAGCTGTGAAACATGCAGGTCGTTGTTCTGCGAATTGTACGAGCGTCATTCGCTCAGGTACAACTTGCCTAGTAATTCACAATGGTTTTTAAAAGCGTAAACGCTGAAATCTGGTAATGTGTGCTTAATTTGCCAATTTAAAAAAAAATCTAAGTAAAGTTTTAATATATCTGAAAAATTATTAGGTGCCATTATAAGAAACTATTGCCGTGTCCGGCAAAGGCATCCATTTCTGTACCGTGAGTGTCGTATGAGACGACTATGGGAATTAAATGGTCACAAAAGTAAGATAGAGTATATAAAATATTATCTGAGAAATCAAGTTCAAAGTTGATATGCCTGAAGAAGGTAAAAGTCCTTAAAAAATAAAAAAAAAGCAGTGCTACTGTCAATTATAATAAAAATAATAATGATAACAAAGTTTTTAACAATATATAGGCTACTATGAGACTATTGTCATGTCTGTTAACACCCTCAATGGGAATTTCATTTGTATGCGGACAAAATATCCTCCTCTGCGTAGGCTATAAGAAGGATCTAAAGTCATCCAAATTATAAAAAAATCATCAAACTGTATTTGCATGTTTCAACATATCTAAATCTTATTTTTATTGTATATTTAGTATAATCAATTAATTATACATTTATTCCCAATGGACAGGATTTCATATAATTTATAATGTAGTAAAAATATAACTATTTATCATTAATTTAGGTTTCCGTTTGTTATTTAAACAAGCAATTACATTATTATATTCAGGTATTTATTCAGTCAGTACATTTACTGCATGCTTTCTCACTGTACTGGGTTGACTGGAAGGGATACTCTTTCAGAGATGATAAGTACGCCCTTGCTCATAATATATATATATATTACAAGTATTTTATCAGTTTAGTGTATTCATTGATTATTATAATTATTTCGGTTTTTCATTTGATACCCACTATATGTTCGTGACTCCTAAGCATGAACAGACTGTTTGACCCAAAAATTCAGACATAGGCACATGCTTAAAGACATACTCACGAACAACATTACCTTTCTTTCCTAGGCAGTCGGTTAAAAATAGAATTTAAACGTCACTTTCGGAAAGAAAGCCCGTTGAAAACAAAACGTAGCCAAGTGGCGGTTGCAGGTAAGTGGTGGGCGAGCTAATTGGCGGACTGGGGGAAGAGAGCGTGACAGTCCGCCGCGACTTCCGACAGACAATTTATAGTACCTATTGATGAAAATTGAGCACGGTCACGTGTAATCATAAATATTAAACACCTTTGCATCTATTACTTTTATTATTAAAACTTATGTTCATTTTTCTATTACTCATCATCATCATCATATCAGCCTTCAACTGTTCACTGCAGAACATAAGCCTCCCCCTTGGGGAGTTTGCCAGTAGTTGTCACGTTTGGCAGGCGGATTGACAACCACAGACAGGCTTAAGAGATATTTTAAGAGGGACGATGCTGCCCATCCCTCGCCCTCCCTTAGTCTGTTCTTACGACACCCGCGGGATAGGAAAAGGTGGCCTATTCTATGCCGGGACTACACGGCCATGCTGAGACCACATGTAATTAATATTTTTAATATGAAAATGATATTGTTTGTCACTTATAAGTATATTAACCGTTCAACTAATCTTCTTGAAATTTCACGTACCTACACACAGCATTAGGGATGAAGTAGGACACAGCTGCATTTTGCGGTTAATCAGTATAAAGTTACACGGACGAAATCGCGGGTAAAAACTAGTATGAGTATGTTGCAGGCAATAAAGATACCAGGGATTTGTAACATCTCAAGTATACTCACTTACTGAGACAATAAGAATGCCAATCAGGCATACGATCTGTCGATGGCAAGCTGCGGTAGATCGTATGCCTAATACCTATATACCTTATACATCCTTCCCCTTAAGGGATTGTTAGTAATTCGGACTATCAGTTTCAATACTACCTACTAATACAATATACCCTTCCAGGTCGACCTTCACGTTCTTCGTCCTGGAAACATTTATGTTGAATTCCAGGTGTATTCATCACGATGGGTTAACTGATCTGCCTTTTCATTCTCATCTATCATCTCTCATCGGTGCTCCAGCTCATCAGTGCCAGCGTATACTGACAGCGCAGGTGGAGTTACTATTCCATTATCATCCATAAAAAATAGCTAAATATAATAACAAGCGCTAGTTCTGCTATTATTATTGCGAGTATAACACTAGAGGCATAACTAGTGCGTTGATATAAAGATCTTGTATCATTAGTATTATATACTAATATTTATTTTATTTATTTATTCATTAGTACAAATACGTGTACATGGCGGACTTAATGCTAAAAGCATTCTCTCCCAGTCAACCATAGGGAAGTGTCAGAAAACTCGAATGCGGTACTACTAATTATTGATATACATACATACTAAAATTACATATATAAACGAATAAATATATATGAATAACAAATATACTTACACATATATGATAGGTATATACTATATTATACACGAAATTGAGAATAATATAAAGCACTTACTGCTCGGATAAAGATAAAAAGTGAGCGTGAACGCTTTTTTTGAAAGGCGGTTTAGTCGGTAGTCTCTTAATGGCATCAGGAAGCGCGTTCCAGAGTCATGAAGAATGTAGGAGAAAAGAGTTTGAAGCGTAACCAGTATGGTGAGAGGGGAAAGATAATTGTAGAGTATTATTGGAATGAAGGTTACGTTCGTGAGTTTCAAAAAGGTACTCGAATTTACTCTTTAAGTAGTTAGGAGACTGGGGGTTTTGAAGAAGAGTGTAGAGGGTACAAAGAGTTATATTTACCAGGGTAAGACTGTACAAAAGCATTTTGTTGGGTATCACTATCAAAGCAGTTGTATACATTGCTGTGTCTCTGTTTGAAAGGTGCGATGTGGAAATGAAATTATAGGGTACAGAGGCATAAAACTTTAATCCTTAGGAATGTCAACACATGAAGGATATCATGGGCGATACAGTACACTTTGTTTTATCCATGGTCATGTCTATAATCGACGTTTACCACTTTCCAGGCGTCAACTCGTTTGTCATTTTAAGTTGTACAAAAAAATATTATTTAGTAGTTTTACTACTATTATTTCACCGCAATATTATATCATAAATTCTACGTCTTCACATACATTTAAATTTTTGTGAATAATAAAACAACGTTAAACACAAACTTCGTTACATTACAATCATATTTATAAACAAAATGTGAGCTAAGGTTGTACATTAGTATTTTATTTTTACTGTTTCCTGGTTCATGCATGCCGATTTACTTATGACGTCATATCATACTCGTATTTGTAAACTGTAAAATACCTTTACTTTAAAACTAACTTTTACCCATGACTTCGATTGCGTGATCGGAATATTGGAAATCGTTTGCTTGGATACCTCTGTTCCTTTCGTATTTCTACCGTGAAGCAGTTGTTTTGCATGACTGTGTTTCGTTTGGATTATGGAACATGGCAGTGAATTTACAGGGTACAGAAGTATAAACTCCTTAGTCCTCGGGAATGGCGTCGAATGGGGGTATTATGGGCGAAACAGTATACACTGTTATGTCAATGGTACAGTTCATGTCTATAGGAAACGATTACCATTTTCCATCAGGTGGGGCGTCAGCTTGTTTACCATTGTAAATTGCTTAAAAAATACGTTTATTGGTCTGGATAAAAAGTAGCCTTAATTCTTCTCCATTACATGTAACGTCTACACCAAATTTCATAATGATTGGTGAAGTCGATATGGTGCTATAAGGTAACAAACAAACAAACTCACTTTTACATTTATAATATTACTAGCGTTTATCCGCGACTTCGCCATCGTGACAGAGATAAAAAGTCTATATCCTTCTCGATCTTATACATGCTACACGTACTATACGTATATACCCAATTTCATAGTGATTGGTTAAGTCACTAAGGGATTGATTATAAGGTAACAAACAAACACACTTTCACATTTATAATATTAGTACGGATAGTCAAAATAACACTTAGTTTTGCTACGTCAATCTTTAAGGTAAGTACAGACATAATGCATTACATTTTTTTTTATAGAACTACGATGATGTCTACCCTATAATTTTACCCCCAAATCCCTTAAACCAAACTATCCAAGCAAACACAGCTGTTTCAAGACAGAACACTAGTGGAACAAAAATACACAAGCAGACGACTTTGTATTATACAATGGACTATTCTTGAAAACTTATCCATAACAGTTCACAATTAATAAATTTCCAAATATCCAATTTATAAATGTTTACAAAAGAAATATCCTAAAAACTTAATTTAAACAACTTGAATATATTTGATGCGAACATGATAAACTCATTTCCAAGAAATTACACAGACTTAAGAGATCATCTTCCGCGAAGCTCGTAATGGCATAATGATTAACCACGGCTACAGTCATAGCCTAATTTCAGAGTTCTATTCCTGAGTCGGAATACAAATGCATATGTATTACCACAGATAATATAATGCTATACTAGTGTATTACTGATCGTTTATCATCGCTAGTCCTGACAAACAGACAGACCTTTGTTTATATTACAGAAGAAAAGAAATAACTAGTTTTTACCCGCGACTTCGTCCACATGACTGAGACATATTAATTGACTGGGATATAAAGTGGTCTCTTCATTCCAAATGTTATATAGGTTTCAAATCTTATGATTCTTGATTGATCAGTTCAGGCGCTATGAGGTAATAAACAAATAAAATTACTTTCACATTTTATAAGTAAGGAATTTACGAATAAAATATTGTCTATAAAAATAGCAAAACGGGATATAAAAATCAATAAGAAAATTATCATCGAAATCTGTTCAGAAAATAAAATACAACCAAATTATCTCCTGCTTATTGAAGTCATTTAAAATAATAATAAAATAACACAGTTACACTTACACAACAAGTTATCAAAGGAACAGTTTCATTTTAAGCGTCATAAAAAAACCACAACAACCTTGGAGGATTTGGAGGATTTGTATAATATTGTCCAAGAAACCATAAGGAAAACATATGGTAACAAACAATAAACAAAAATACAACCGAAATGAGAACCTTCATATCTTTTAAAGTCAGTTGAAATCATATAGAGACAAATCATTAACCTCTATTTAGAAATTGTTTAAAAATATAAGTTATATTTTGGTATCCTGGAGGATAAATATCCTCTACGAAAAAATTATATATTTCTCTTGATGAGCGTTTACTAAACTACTTGTTTACTAAATAATTTATTAAATTACTTGTTGTAATGTAATGACTAATTTAAAATATAGGAAGTCGTTTTGGTAGCATTTAACAGTTAATATACATTTTATATTATACAATTACAAAATTTCACTACTTCAAATTACACAATAAATACATTTACTAAAAAAGTTTAAGTATAAGGAGTTATCAAAATAACAGAATTTAACTTTCTTTTTTGTTTTCTGAATCTATTTTTACGTTTTTATTTTTTTTCCATTATTAATAAAAAAAGGACATATAGTTAAGTTCATCAAATAAATTGACTGTGTTCCACAAATAAAAAAAACTGAATTAAATCGTGGGAAAACCAGTTAGTTTTAAACTTTAAAAACTAAACTTAAACCGATTTTGTTAAAATTTCTGTGGGACCAATTTAAAAGTTCTTTTAGATAAAAACAAATTTTCCTAAACGTTTTTTAAATAATGGAATGATGAGGCCAACAATACATAAAATATACAATCAAATTGAGAACCGCTTCCTTTTTTAAGTCGGTTGATTACTAGTTTTGATTTTGCGAATTCGTACCCCTAAGCTGTGACTATTGTTAATCCACTACCGTCCATTTCAACCACTAAACACGCCCAGATAATACAATACGCCTCATCCAGAGCCGTGCACGCGTTCACCAGAAGGGTCAACTCGATAAGTAGGTCAATATATTATTTATAGTTCACACGTCAGCAACGCCGTAATCTGTGCGCGACTGTACACGTAACTCCCAACCGTTACGTTTCGTTAGCGCCGGCGGGGACGGGTAGTCGGCGATGTTATGATTTTTATATAAATAAATAAATAAATATCACTGTAACATATTATATCAGCTGATAATTGTCCATTGCTGAACATAGTCCATCCCCCTGGGGGATTTCCCAATAGTTGTTACGTTTTGCAGTCGCAGTTAGGCTTTAGTGATGTTTTAAGAGGTACGCTGCCACCTATCCCTCGACCATTAAGTTCCCTTAGTTGCCTCTTGCGAAACTCACGGAAAGGAAATGTTTTTATTGTGCGGTAATCAAACTTACGAAGGTAAAGATCACCGACCACTAAACCACCAAGGTCTTCATTTTATATAGTATACACACTGTAAAAACAGTGTGTAAACACAAAAAGGACGTATTGCAATTGGACTGTATTTTTATTAGGTATGTGAAAAGACATTTTGGACGATACTGAATTGATATTAATGATTCTTATTGCATTCAATATGGTCCACTCACGTGTTTGGTCTCATTCTAATTTTGTCGCGTTCGAATTTGATTTTTTTTTTATGGAAACGATCGTAATTTTGAACGTTACATTTTCTTTACTGAAGAGAAATGTTCATTGTTATTTAAGAGACCTTCAAATATACAAAAAAATGTTCATAATATCCAAGAAAAAAAAAACTTTAATGAAAACAAAAAAGAAACAATATTTTTTTTTTTATTTCTAAACACAAATTCAATTATTCTTTTGAACAATGTTATGGTTGGATTCAGCCCAATAAATTAAATACATATGAAATAAACTACCACATTTGTGTAAAACAATTGTTATATACCTTTTTCCTCTCATAGCAATATTAATAAAGGACCAATATAGGAGTAAATCCTATTGATTGTAAACACAATTATAAAAAAAAAAAGTTTAAAATTTAACTATTAACATACACGAAAAAAAAAATGGGCGAATTTTACAATATATGTTAACTTCTCGCTTTTGAAGTCATCAGAGGTTAAGGATTAGTTTCACTTCAGTGGTACTTACTCGAAATATTTTATATGGTACGAGCAAACAAACAAACAATTTATTATGCTCAAGTAAGGCGTTCGTGAAACATAAATCTGAATGAAAACTGACAACAATACTGAACTCACGCCACCAGGGTTCCCTTTTGTATGTTTTGGTAAACATCAGTGTAAGGGATTTATCACACTATCATATATACATTGGATCATATGTATATGAAATGAGTATATTACACTACAAAATATCTACAATATTGACATTCCTGAGGACTAATAATGTTATACCTAGTTTAGAAATGATTGTATATGTAACAATAAATATTATTGTTGATTACAACAAAAAATGTAGTAATAAAACAAATTGCATTACAGTTTACAAATCTCATATTGGACGACGGTGTCAATAGCTTCATAAAATGATCTACATATGATCATATACATATGATAGTGTAGTGAGCCCCTAATTCATCACAGCTGTATACAATGTCATTGTTGGATACAACATAAAGTGATAGAAATAAAGAAATTACATGAATTATAAACCCCATATTGGACGAAATCCAAATCACTGTACAAACAATAAAAGCTCTGTGATTAATTGAGCCGTAAGTACATTAAATTAATTGTTGGCAAATAGCGTTTAGTAAATGGTCGTGGTCAAATTTTAATGGACGTTTAAAGTTATAATAAAGATAACTTTCAAGTTCTGTTACGGGTTAACCGGTGACTTGGTTATTATATAAATCCTATCTTAACATCTATTCATTACACTCATACGAGTATATGTTTTAAAATTTATTTACATAAACACAACTTTCTTATTACTTTTTTATTATTTAAAGGTGTAAGACATAAAACTAAGAAGGCAAGAAAGTTGTGGTCTCAAAAAGAACAACAGAAGTCTGTACTATATAAAATAAACCAACAAGCTCGGTCGCGGGTTCTCAAAAAATTAAGACAAATAATTTAATAGAATAATAAGAACTGATTATATCATATATAATAATCAAACTTTTAATAGTATATACCTATGAAAAAAAAATCGACGTTAGTAACTTGCGAAAGTCTATTACGTTTTTACAGCTAAATTATAAACGTAAGATTCGTATGACGTCATCGAAGATTTCACGTGGGTAAAGTCGCGGATGTTTAGTATACTATAAAAAATTGCTCCAATAAATTATAACAAAGCATTGTAAGGCGTAACGCAATAATTTGACGTCATAAACGCATTTGCTCCAAAAACGTAACGTCATGTGGATACATTACGAGCTTTCATTGCAAAACTAAGCTCTAATGGATTCTAGTAAACGCACATCGCGTAAACGCGTTTCAGTTTTATGAAAACAATAAGGTAAAATTTGTTTTAAAACAACTTAGAAAAAACTCCATTCCACTGAAAGTAATTCCGTTATTTTAGATCGGAAGTTTATTTAGATTTATGTACTTATTTATATTTCAAGAGCTATTGCTGTCGGCATGGTTCACATGAGTTAAAAATACACATGTATTTTTGTACCACGTTTAGAATTTACAGGGATATGGTAAAGGAAAACGACTTAGGCATAGTTTCTTAAGAAAACAAAGAAATAAAAAAGATTATTATCACAAATGCAATGCAAAAACAATTATGATGACAAAAGGATTGGTGATGTTATAGAGAGTAAACTTTTGTAATAACATAGAAAAACAAAGAAATAAAAAAAGAAATCAAGATTCTCCTGAAGCAGAATGTGAGCATAAAATGAATTATGTACCTATAGATAAAGATGCCACTTCTGTAATATGTTTACCTCTTAATGGACTTGCTATGAAGATAGAGACAGATAACAAACCGATGCATTATGACTAAGTACTATGATTGGACGGTTTTACACGAAAATCACTGTTTTCACCCGATCCTGAAATAGTTGAAGTATTTTGAGCATCCTTATTGCATATTCAGAATAATGTCAAAAAGGTTTTTGTATTTGTTAGAAATAATGCAAATATTCGAGTCCATATAATTATCATCATATTAGAATTTAACTATCCACTGCAGAACATAAGCCTTCCTCTTGAGTGGTTTTGCCACCAGTCGTCACGCTTGGCAGGTGGGTTGGCAACCGCAGTTAGGCTTTGGATATGTTTTGAGAGGCTATTGCAACACCCACGGGAGGGGAAGGAATAGGAATATGCCCTATTCTATGCCGGGACCACTCGGCAAATCCATATAGTGTGCAATACAAAATAAAATTTAACACACACACAGATAACACTTTTCAATCATAATTTATAAGCCCAACTGCATAAACTAAAGTTGACTGCCGCACGTTACGACATCAGTAAATACTTGTATTCATGCGGTTAATCGGAGTCAACGCATATTCACAGTAGACAAAAATAGATACAGTACTACAAACAAGTCATTAACAGTCGCAATTAATTCAATTAACAAGTAATCTATTCTACAGAATAGACGAGCCAAGTCCCTTAGGAAAATAAACGATGCGGTCAGGGCGACGACTTGTTTCGTTAAAGCATCTGATACAACAGCAAGTAAAACTGCGAAATTCTACTAAGTTTAAAGCAATATGGTTAAATTATTATTCAATAACGCCATTGACATTATTGATCATGTAAAAATGAGCCAAAGTAAAAATTATAAAGATGATGGGATACCAGCAATTGTAAACTTTGAAACACAAAGTAAGAAATGAGGATCTTAAATCTATTTACAGCCAGATTTTATGGTGCAATCAAAGGCCTACGTTCGATTGGCGTATAATGACGTCAATGTGACTCGAGTGTATCCTGTACTTTATTTAAGTTAGTGCATCTAACACTTAACGGGTAGAGTAATAAAGTGAAACAAATTTAGTAAATGTTTCAATGAAATATAGATATTCCAAAATATGATATTATAACATTATGACGTTGAAAGGTTTCAACGTTAATAACAATTAAATCAAATATAATCAACCTGACGATATAATATTCAAGTTAAAGTAATTTATTTGTGAAATTAAGTAGTTCATAATTTAATCAATTTAAAAACCATTTTCTTACTCGAGTTACTATAACTATGCTATTATATACTCGTATGCGATAATTTTTTAAATGGATGATAATGGAATGGTAACCCTACCCGCGCTATCGGTATACACCGGCGGGGCACCAATGAAGGATGATAGGTGAGGATGAAGCAGGTCAGTTAGCCCATCGTGACGAATTCAACAAGAATTATTCACGATGGTTTCCAGGGGGAACCACGTGGAGGTTGTCCTAATAAGGCATATTGCTAGCAATGGGGCTGTCAAACTCCATTGCTAACAATCCTTTTCCCCCCCCCGTATGCGATAATTGACGTATCTAAAAACTATCAAGACATATGTTCGAGGTTCAATTTCATTGTTAACTCATGTCGATGAGTCGAAAAGAATCGAATCGAAAGAATCATATATATCATCGCTTTAGGCATAATATAGTAAAAACAGAAACATGTATAAATAAACTTGTATAAATAATATTGTGATAAACTTCTATCGTAGTATGCCGGGTCGCAGGATTTAAATATTCAAGAAATTAATTTAATTGACAAAGAAAATGACACGCTAATTTTCAAAATTGTTTTCTAAATACGATTCATGTATAACGATTGTTGATTGATAGTTTAGTTTATAATAGAGTACACATCGATCGAATAGAAATTATAATCAATAGTTCTAATCTTTTTTTTTTCAACAAGAAGTTTTTTCATGATGTTTTGAAGATACATTATTGTATATAACATCTCACTTATCTGGAAATCTAAACGGAAGATTTACCCATGTTATAAAAAAGGAAGTATAAACTATTGAAAGATGATATATTCTCAGAATTATTATCCCTAAGATATGTGACATAGTTCTATAAACAAAAAGGAAATTAAGTAGGGTGCACCACCCCGAGGCACTTTTAGCTGGCGTTCCTCGAAGTACCTGCCTTAAAATAAGGCACTCTGACAACGTGTTAAGTGGAAACCACTGAGGAAGCGTCTTCCTGTAACCCGCCCTCTTTCGTGTAGCCACTATAAATACAAGTCTGAAACAATTTCGGCTTCAGTCGTTCAGGGAAGAGCGCAGCGAACGTGTGCCAAATACATACTACTCCCGAGTGACAACGTGATTACTCCCGCGTCTAACAACATTACCTAATACTATTTCGTAAAGTTGGACGCATATCAAAATAAAAACTTTGAACTGTGTTGTGTTTGTTACTGAAGGGATTTTGGTGTCTCAACATGTTGGACAAGTCTATCCTTGGTGGTAGTTGGGAGAGCGTGGTAAGTAACTTACTGAAATTCTTAATAAGTAAAATACATCTGTAATTTCTTATTACGAGAGGAATACAACTTATTTTCAAGTTTAGTATCTATTTATTACTATAATGATTAATTACTGAAAGCAAGATTCTTCAAGATGGAATCAAATAAAGAGTAGTATAATTAAGACAAAAGCTATAGAAATTCGTAATTTATAATCTTGTAATTTAAAAACTCGTAAATTTATAATCGTGTGAAAAGCATAAAACCATAAACAACTTAGTTTCATATATTTGATTACGGAATACGGTCTGTGGACCGGCCGGCGACTATTACGCAAAGTGCATGGCCAGTTTAATGTGCTTAAAAGGCAACTAGCTTGTCTATGCTCGCTGTCATTGAACTGCAGCGCGTGCGTGCCCCGTGTTTGAATATGGAATTACGTCTTTTTGTGGTAAAGCTCTTGACATTGCCGCTCTTGGTACGCTCAACGGTTACTGACTCTCACAGCTCTCTCTTCGAAGTTTAAATTTCAAATTAATCTACGACAATCGATATTCTATGTTTGATTAAAACGTTCGATATTAATCATAAAGATTGATATCTGAAGTTTCTAATTTAATACAGCTTAAAGGTCATTTCAATCTAGATCGATAGCAGCCTTGACAGATTTTGATATTAGGTAACAGATTTTATTAAATTAAGATGCTTAAATCACTTTGAGTTTAATTTAGATATTAATTGCTATTAATAAATTATTAAGTTAAAACATCTAAATTCAGTAATTCAACAACGGTTTAAACAAGTCATTAAACAGTCAATTAAATAAAACAACTTAAAATATTTACACTAAATTATAAAGATATCAATAACATAATCAAGCAATTATAACGAACACTTGATTATTTTATGTTATAATTGCATATTCTAATAAGTTAAATTTATATTCAAATGCAGATATTTTTATTGATGGTTAAGAACATTGGATTTAAGAGATTTATAAGTTCCCTTTCATCCTTAATGACCAATTCCCACAATCGTAAAAACGGAACAAACCACTTTGTACTATAAATATTCTCTTTGTCTATGCTTATGCGGATTGACTTTGATTTTCAAAAATGGAACTGTCATTTTTGATTCTGTTGCAACACGCCTTAAACCGGTCATTATAGTACGGCACACGATAATAAAAATAAAATTAGAAAGTGTTTGCCATAATACGCTGTCATAACATCTGATAGATGTGTCGATTGTCAATTCGGGTTTTGCCTTCGACATTTGTGATTCGCGAACCGGTCTTAGCGAATTTTTTTGCACTTTCACCGACGGTAGGGGAGGCTAATGTACCTAGACTTGACATGTTGGTACTTAGGCATCGTGTTGCAACAATCACACTAATAGTTGTCATAGTTATTCCGGTTCATGATTTCGAAAGCTGGGACCGAGAGCATATAGATCAGATAAATACAAATCACGTTTTATAAAATGAAACGAATTGTGTGGAATGTGATAGATTAACATGGTCGTTGGAGTCATCGTTATAAATGTTAAACATGAGTCTAGAAAAAATATACACGAACACTATATTAATTTGTCAACTTCTTGAAGAAACATTTTTTTATCATTCTAATATTTTATTGATAGTCTTTGTATTGAAAACAAACAAACTAGAAATCAAATGAATGTGAATGTTAATAATTTTGATAATTCGATAAATCATACTAATTCATATATGAAAATTAGCTAGTAAGATAACAAATTAGAATGTTTATCTATATGACTGTTTTTCAATCACACTGAAATTTATTTGGATGTATTATTTATACAAGAGTACGCGAGGAAAAGATGGGTGCGACCTAAATACTTATAAGTTATTGAACTGTCTTTGATTGAGTATTATAATCAATGAACCACGTCATAACTGTGGTGCAATATTAAAGATAAAAAAAATTGATTACTCATCGTAAAATGAAGATGTTAGGGAAAAATGCGCGTGGGCACACAAATGGTTAGTCAGGAAGATTTCAATGTCTCATTCGTAGTACGTAATAACTATTTTTGATTGTCGCCGATAGATTAGAAATCGGTTGACGACCTTAGCGTTGACCACTGTCGTGTCCAAGGTGTTACATATTATTTACACATGTTTGTATGTGTTCGTCACTATCTAAATGTTGATTTAATCTAAAACAAACGTAAAAAACAAGATTTCTACTTATCAAATAGATTGAGATTGAAATAACTCAAGAACGAACGAAATTAATTGTGAATGCAGCTGATAATTTAGTTAAAAACAAAGAGTAAAGACCTAGATATATTAGAAAGGTTTAGACTAAATATATGCTTTAAAGCAAGAATGAATAAAACAGATAATAAAGTTAAGAAAACAAAACAAATATTTTAATGACCCACAACTAGATCTCTCTCCATTAAATGAGAATATTAACTTGCTATTTGCTTGATATTGATTTTTTTTATCGAGTTTTAAATATCTATTTCTTTACCAAAAAATAGCTGTTCTAAGTTTCTCTTTTTACATTCTAGAGATGAAAAGAACTAGTAACACTATGTCTCTATCGTTACACAGAGAAAGAATGTACTTAATAATTTCTTAACACGTCTACATTAGACGTTTTAATAAAAAATTGTAATGAAATAAAAATTTACTCCATTGAACCGAAGCCAGTTTAAGTTCTTCCATAAGTTGCAGCATTCTCCTCCATTAACGTCCACTTGAGCTACAAAGGATAATAGTTTAAAATCCTCCCATTACTTCTAAATCCGGAGACTTCTGAGTCTTTGGTATCACGAGACACCCCCTTAATTACGTTACGATATTGAATAAATTTATTTAACATCTAATAAATTAAACCATAACCCTGAGAGATTGCTCTAAAAAAGAGATACGTGACCCGATCCACGGTACATTTTCACAACGCTATATTTATACTTGGCGATTCAATGTCAATAATAGGAATTGACATATGAAAGTGAATTTAATTCTGAAATAGTAATACATTTCTATAAATATACGGTAAAATATGTGTTAATAACTTTGATTGTATTTAAGTGAAACAGTATCCGCGTATGTATTATTTACGCACGTGAGTTATCAAAAGTACGTTTGCTCGTACGTCACTGATGACGTCATTTGCTCATATTCAATCAATTCATTTATAAATATACCAATAATTAGCGGTTCATTACGTTGTTGGCTACTTTATAAAAATAAATAGGAGTTTTTCAAATTTACGTATATACCTAGTTCAGTTTTCGAAAATTTACTTCGCTGTCGAATGATCCGTTCAATGATTTTACACAATACAGATTATCTATAAGAAATATAAAAATGTATGGAATTAAATTTTAAATGACTATTCAAAAGTGCTTCAATGTAAGTTTATTTGAATAAATGATTTTCTATTCTATTCTATTCTAAATCTAACACTGAATTATATCCAGTAACATTATAAATGTAAAAGTAAGTTTGTTTGTCACCTTATAGCGTCTAAACGGCTTAACCAATCCCTATGAAATTTGGTGAGACTCGTGAAATGGATAAGGATATAAGGATACTTTTTATCCCGGTTAGACGGACGAAGTTATGAGTAAATATTACATAACAAAAATTTATATTGTTGACTTTTGTCACTATCGGCATAACCGTTTTTTTAAGTACCTATAATTTATCAATAAATATTACAGTAGATTATCAAAATTAAATAACAATCGACTTAAGTCTAGATAAAACATACATATATAAGTGAAGAGTGAATTCATATGTATATGTAGCTGTAAATTAAAAAAATCTGTGCCGAGTGTAATATTTTTTTGTTCGAAATATGGACTAACGGTGTTGAAAAATTAGGCATTGAAACATTCATACAGACATGAGCTTTAAGTCGAAACTAAGAGAGTCGCTTTTGATTTTGGCCTGTCCTATACTGGGGCACTAAAAATCTATTTGAATAATTTATGCGCGCTGTACTGACGTGTATAATATCAGGTCATGAATTATTATGCACTATAGACAAATATTGTAAGGTATATAGTACACGTATAGTACTAGGCTTAACACTTGGTTAGTTAACTTACTTGCATTAACAATTAGAAATGTTTAACCGACTGAAAGAAAAGTCATTAATTTTTCAAACACGAATGGTATTCTAAAATTTAAACTTGGAGATTAGACACAAAATATAACTCTAAAACCGAAGATTAAGTTATTAAATCAATATAACATAGCTTATTAAATTATTGCTTTAAACAACAAAATTTTATATTTATTTCGAAATGTGTAACAAAATTTGTATTAAGAATAGTTTCAATCTTGTTAAACATAAATCGCTAGCAAATGCAGTGTTTATAATAATACGTAATATGTTTAGAATATGTAAACATATGCAACACGTTGGATAATAATAGAATTGCATTGAAAACTCAAGTATTGTCCAAAATAACTCGGGACAAATTTAACTGTCGTTATCACCTTCAGTCCTATAATAACGGGCTACAAATAAACCGGACTATGCACGTTAGTAAGTACAAAACCACTATATATACGTATATTTATTTTAACGCGATATCACAGTACTGGCGAATGAAATAGAATACGATGTAGAAACGGCACGAAAAAAATATGTATATACTGTAAAACTCACCCATTTTAGATACACTCGGTCGAATGGTCAAAATAAATTACCTGTAAACAAAAACACAAGGTTAAAAGTTGCAAAATATTAAAAATAAAAAAATATCGCAGCCTAGATACGGACAAGTTAATTCGCCATTTTAATTAGACCGTGTTAACTAACTCTGCTAATAGAACAACTATTTCAAAGTGACCCATTTAACGAGCCGACCCGAATTCGCAGTGCACTGTTATTTTTTTTACGGTAACACATTAAAAATAATGTTACACAACACGAGCTGTCAAAACACAGACTGAGCAGATTTGTCGTGTCAGTAACAACAGACACCCAAGCATCTCGTTTCTTCAAGGTGTAACACTTTCTTTTTGAATTAGCTGAACACAATATGCACAGACAATCAAAATGTAGAAGAAATCTCACAAATGTCTTCAGTTACATATAACATTAAGAATAAATAATAACTTCTAAATGGATTAGATATTTTTTAAAACAATTTCTCTAGTTTTATTTCGAATGAAGAAAAAGAAACTAATCACTGGTTTTATAATAACATTTTTAGAAAAAACAATCAGTACTAAAATTAGCACTAATAAAAACTTGCATAATTTTCTATCAGTGAATATACATCATGTTCTAATGAAATCCAATAATAAACAGTCTATTTCAGTTTGACCTATTATCTGACCAGTGGCCGACAACGTAGCGGAATTTCAAGAAAAGCCCCATAAAATATTGCACAATATCAAAAGACTTAAAACTAAACACAACGTAACTAAATGACCACTCTGAGGTTGTGCAACGAGTTTCCAACGAAGTCATTAAATTGAAAAGCTTTTGCACTATAAAACAAACTATTTAAGTTTTGCCTAACAAATCACTGTTCAAATTTTCTGCTTTCTTTAACTTTTATCGAATTAAAAATTGATTAGAGTTTGGGTAACATATCAACTTTTTGTCGACTGATTTTTAATTTTTGTAATCTCTTAAACATTAACCAAAAATTATGTTAATGATGTGCGTTTGCGTTTTGATGATGAACAGATGATGATGATGATGATGAATAAATACACCTAGTATTTGAAGCGATTTAACTAGGGTAAATAAAATAGATAATAATTTGAAGCGTTGATGTAATATACTCGTAAATTTGATGTAATGCGTTGAAGTTTTGTTTAATCTCTCTTGTTTAAAATGGGTGAAAAGAACATAAAATACAATGCATTCCTAATCAATAATTGATCAAAGACCTTCTCTTGCTCTAAAGAAACAAATATACCTCCGTTAGAAATGTAAATCACCTAAAAACGTTTATTCGCTTTTTACAACGAAGCCTTGATTGATACATAAATCATTTTTAACGATGGATCTTCTAACCAACTTCCTGACATTTCATTGTTAAAAAAATACGTATTACGAACATTTGCCAATGACTTCCAGAGTGATCAAAGCATATGGCGGGAGCGACAGGTGTTGGTAGACATGTGGGCACCGTTCGAAGGGCTCCAATGTCGAACTAGAGAGGGATAGAGCACTAAACAACCGACATTAGAAAGGGACAGTCTACCGAGCCTTAAGATTGCGTCTATGATGTCACGTACGATATTTATGTTATTGCTACTTTGAATAATCCCCAAGATCTTTCGTGGTTCATGAGACATTACGAAATATCAACAATGATTTTGTTTAACCATGTATATTGTATACAACTGATGGCATATTTATCTGGTTTCAGGTGTCGAGAGATGACTACGAGATTGACTACAGCCCGAGCCCAAGAGGGTCTCCGTTGAAAGACACATCCAACATTCAAGATGATCAACCATACTGCATCAGCCGTCACAATCCAAATAAAACATTCCGTCGCGAGTCTGTCATTGCATCGTGGAAGAGTTTGAAGAAAGAAAGAGAGCAGGCATTAGGAAAACGTATTATATACGTCGATGCTGACAATTACCAGGATTACTATGGACGGAATAAAGTCAAGCGATGCAAAAGTGAAAGGACTGCCAATGCTCCTCGAGTACCGAAGAAAGTGAAACGTACTTACTCTGTTCTCTACAGATATGACCCCAGAGAAGAGAAGGTGGTTAAAGAATATAAATATCAGTTACCCAAGGAGCCAGATATGCCAGTTCATACTCCTTTACAAAAATCATTTTCGGAACCATTCCTGGGACCAGAGAGGACGCCGAAGAAAAAAGTCAAGCGGTCGTTTACAACGTTGCTAAACATCAAAACCAAATTTCTTAATATCTTCACGTCGAAGAGTTAAAATAGTTCAGTATTTACAATAGGAATAGTTGCTCAATTTAATGCATTTTATATATAGGCGTATATTTCTCAATGAAATAAAATTCGCCGTACTAGTCAAAATTATGGCTTATGTTAGAAATATCTGATGATTCTACTCATGTTGTGCAAAATATGAATTGTATAATTGCTAATTTATACTATCGTTAATACTGCAATACCTAGCAATACATACATATACGACATAAAAAAAAATACATAATACCAGATGTTTTCCAAATAAATATGTTTTTAAGTTTCACCATTTTTTGACATGTAATAAACTGAAATATCAACGACGATGTATAAACGTCTAGAATTTGCTATTTTAGATCTTATACAATTCAACATCTATATATAAATTTATAGCTTTTTATAAAATTATATATACTATATGCACAGACCTATAAACTGATAGTAGTCTCTGATTGTACCAATTGTATTTCAATATAATAATAGTTGCTATATTATGATAATTTGTGATATTTTGTGTGTTGTGATAGATTAATATTTAAGTTAAGAAAAATGTCTCTGAATTGTACGTGAACCTTTACTTACAATAACTGATGACAAATAGATCCCCGTCAATTCTTTTTTATTTTACTTTTATTATTTATATAAAAGAACTTAAAGACAAATAAAAATGAGAAAATAATTAGAAATAATTAGAGAAATTAAATAATATTAAGCAGTTTATATAATTTTTTACATATTTTTAATTTGAATTCACAGTATCTATAAAGTAAATGATAAATTGTAAAATAAAAGAATGGAGAGGGTGTAGCAATTTTAAGGCACGACTGTTTTTTACACTGAAAGTGTAGTTGTCACTTTATTGACATCTGTCAAAACATCATGTCAAGTTTGACAAGTTATTTTACAATGACAGCTATCTTTCGCAATAAAAACTGTTAGTTGCTTAAAGTTATATTAGTCTTACCAAATATAATCTTTTATAATTAATCAATGTAATCTCATTGTTTAGTTTATAATAATTGTTTATAAAATGGTAATGTGACTATTCAAATACATCCTCTTACTTATAAACGCTAAATAAAGTTACGTCATTAATAAAAGATTTTTTTTTTATGGATTTGACATTAAATATTAAATAGTCATTATCGTAACTAAAATTATACAACTAATAACAAAAATTAGTCTATAAATTAAATTATTGAGTAGCGAGATTCTTATAAGTAGGAGGAAGCATATGATATTGCAATAAGGAATTTTATATATTTTAAAATAAATATATATTAAGTACATTTATTGTTATATCCAAGGTTTCATTCCTATATTTTTTAGTTTGTAAAATAATAGACATAATGTACTCGTATCTAGTCGCTATAAGTCGTTTCAAATTATAAGTATTATAAATTTAGATATATTAGCTTCAAATATTAATTTAAGTATATTTTAATGCTATCCCTCAATTAAATTATAATACTATATAAACAATTTACTATTACAGTATTTGTAACATATAATTAGTTTACATAATAAAAATTATTTAATTTTATATCTTACATAAATTATACTGCAAAATTATATTGAAATAAAAGAGTATTTTCAATTTTCTTTTTGTATTTTAAATATTTTTATTAAGTACAAAACAATACTATACATTATTTATAACGTTAAAAAAATAATAAAAAAATGTGGAAATTGGAAAAGATTTTTATATGTTTGTTATTCAATCACACTCGACAAAGACAATCCATCAAGTACCTTTCAAATGCATGTTTAAATATTGAAGCGTGATTAGTTCATAATATTAAGAGGATTAATTATATTTAGATTTATTATGGTGGCATAATAGAACAAAATATGAAAACCGTGTCAAGTGCAACTGTGGGCCCGCATGGCACGTCTCCATTGTTCATTATATTTATCTGAAGGCTAAAAGATAATGCTATTGTGAGAATATTATATGCGGGGGTTACGAACATCAAACAGTAATTCGTGTTAAAAATACAAGCGTCTAGAGATAATGGCAATGATGAAGACTGTAGCAAGAATCTTCACTTACAATTAACTGTCCATTGCTGAATATAAGCCTTCTCCATAAGGAAGGTTTTATTATTAGTTGCCAAGCTTGGTAGATGGGTAGGTAATTGCAGTTAGGCTTATTTTATTAGGCATATTTTAAAAGGGACGCTGCTGCTCATCCCTCGACCATTAAGTTCCTTTAATCGCCTTTTAGGACACACAAGAAAGGGTGGCCCATTCTTTGTCGGGACCACAGTGCATTTAATTTTAAATACACGTAAATAAATAACATTAGACATGACACAGCGCCATCTAGTTTTGAACTAATCAGAGCTCATACTGTGAGTACTAGGCACCTGTTATTTCCATGGTACTGCTCATGTCTATAGGCGACGGTTACCACTTTCCATCAGGTGGGCCGTCAGCTTGTTTGCCATTCTACGTTGTATAAAAAAAACCTGATATTTTAAACAGATTTTAATCATAAACACATATACAGAGTAAAATCCAAATAGCCGTACGTAAATTTAAGTCTACCCCTTATGGTTAACGGGTAGAGAATGCCATATAGCATTAAACTCGTTATTTGTAAATTTTTTTATTGTGCAATAAAGGATAAATTAAATAAATCTACCCATAGTACAGAATATAAGACAGACATTTTGTGAATCAGAAATTCGAAAACGGTAAAAATTTCAAGTTTCCCATACTAATTTAAAAACAGCTTGATGCCACATGTGAACATGAGAGACGCAAATTTTTATTTGCCCCATGTTTTTTTGGTGAAAGTATTCAATTTTACTCATAGAACACTCCCTTAAAGGCATGCTAATAATTTCTATTCTAACCTGTATATATAGTTTTTTTTAAATGCATGCTACATGACAAAACATTGAGTTTTTCTATAAATGCGAATTCGAATGAAATTGACACTTTTTCTTATATTAACAGTAATTATGTTATATTACATACATAATTGTTCTGTTAATGCAAATTACTTTTCTGTCTCTCATTATATTCGAGGTAATTTATTCTGTAGGCTTCCTCGTAAATCGACATTTTAATATAAAGACCCAAAGTCATTTGGGTTGGGTCCAGATGTAATTTTAAAAAGGAGAGGATTTGTTTGCTGGTCTACCTAAAATGACAAAACGACTAAATACAAATTAAGCTTGGAAATATAACGAGAACCTTCAAGGAAAGATTTTCTGCAGAATTTGAATGCTTGATGTCTTGATAAATTAAATAACATAGGCAATACGTATGACTGGATTTGTATTCTATTGAAGAAGGTTTCAACTTGATTTATTCTAAATAAAAAAGTACAGTCTTCTGATGTATTTTTTGTAGTATAATCCATTAGTTTCGTTACCTATAATTTTGAGGCTCAGAATAAAAAAAATATAATGAATATAGTTGGTATACATAACATATTTACATATACATCACGCCTGTTTCTTAATGGGGTGGGCAGAAACAATATAATGCCAAATGCTTCGATCCAAACAGACCTCTTTCCTCTACATTTATAAATCTCACGTACACATACACGTTCGCCAGTTATGGGTACATTAAATTTTTCAGCACGTTGCTTACGAGTATTTGGTTAATATCTACATACATCTAGGGCGACCTCTACCGACGTTCACACATATCAGTGCTAATATAAATAAATAATTATAATTGGAACGACTCGCATCACGATAGTTGTTAGTTATTAATTAACTATCATTAATTGACTTTATCATCAATCAAATTTATTCACTTAACGCATTAATAAATAAGTTATTGCTTGTATATAAAGATTTCAAGGTTAAATTAAGTTTCAATGAAAATTCATAATAATAATAATAGATTGAAATGACCTGGAATCGTATAAAATCCTATCTATCGCAATCAAGTACTCCCATGGGATAATTCGCACTGCAACTTTGAATAAAGTGCTACTTACATGTTCACGTTGAACTTGCAAGCTAGCATTTAATTATTTAAGATTTGCTCCAAAATACCTTCAATTAAACGCTTTTAATCTCCGATATCGTGGATGTGTGTGTATCGTGGACTTTATTATCGAAGGCGAATTTGTGTCTTCATGCAATTAAATGTATTTCTTTTTCATTTTCATTATACTGGTACGATAAAGACATAACAATGATGGCTAATAAGGCAAGCCATATCTTATTAGAAATATACCAACGGCCAGTAATTGGATGTTAATGGACTGTTATTGTGTTGTATTTATGATAAAATAATGTCGTGCCACGTTATGGTACGTTAAGTTATAACATTTTGCTTAGCAAAAAAAAAACAGCTACGTCAATCTACACCGACAAAATATTTCATAGACACATTAGATTGAAAATGTTAAAATTTAGAACACGAAATCGAGTTTTTACGAAAACATTTTGTTTTACAATAAGTTGCTACACAAAGAAAAACATAAACTTCAATCGACACAAAATAAATATGGGATCAAAATAGAAGTGAACCCTACTGATTGCAAAAATATTATCAAATTCGGTCCAGGATTGACAATGTAATAAATTGACAGGTACAAATAAAAAATAGAATAGTCCTCCCTGGAAGTCTTTTAAAAGCCACCGTTGATTAAAACAAACAAAAACCGTACACGAATATTGTTGAAGCACGAAACAATAACGATGTTTGTAGGGATTTAGGGCAATGACATGCAGAATTATCCCTAAAGTGGGCGTGGGTGAGAGGTAGAGAGAAGTACGGTTGCGTGCCCCCTTATATTACGTAATTTGTGTACTCATCAATATACTTAGCTCTTCATAAGCGACTGTAGTATTCATGTTAATAGGGATGTTAAAACTAGAAATTGTAGCTGAATATTCTAGTTTTCCCCAGTGCCTTCGTTCGAGACGTAGATATATTGATTGACCTGGACAAAAAGTCTATGTGCCTTTCCATCTCAAATATCATATATATACCAAATTTCCGACCAACATTAAGCCGTTAAGGCGCCAAGAGTAACAAACAAACAAACTTACTTTCACATTTATAAAATCAGTAATTATAAAGCAATTTATTAATAATGATACTTTAAAGTGACAGATATAGCCCGAAGGTTAAGCAAACCGAAGTGGCAATTAACCGGTTATAAAACCGGACTACCGGTAGGGAAAAAAGGTTCTTCAGTGGCGACCCCGTATAGGCAAACATAGAGTAAAATATTCCATCTCAAATATGCTGCAGAAAATTAGTGGATGGAAGAATATATATTATTTTATTTACAATTCATCTCATTCATGCATAACGTTGCTTTAATAGACTTAATACTAACTAGGATAGCAATATGCGATGTGAATCTGTTTACCCTTATACGTTTTTAAGCTTGAATTATTCAATTTGGAGCAAAAATTTAATAGAAAAATATCCAAGGATGAACACAGGATATGAGAGTACTTTATGCTGTATATTTATAAAAGCCAAAATTGAAAATCCTGCAATAAGTAAACACTGAATGGCCCATACCTGGCGCAACGCGTGGGAATTGGTAGCGATACGGTCCGAAATTTAAATAAATAATGAGTGTGCTTCAGCTCAATCTGGGCTTCGAACGGTCATATTTTCGTGCTATGTCCTGTTCAATTGGACTACGTTTTACAAGCTCCTATTTAAAAGTAGGTCTTTCCGATTTAAACTTTGTAACATTTTATTTTACAGTTGAAGCTAATCGCAAAAAAAGCTCTCGTATTTTTAAGGGAATCTTACATGTCAATTCGTCTATATTTTTTTTATTTTATTATACGTGTACTAGCATTTATCTGCGACTTCGTTCGAGTGACCAAGATATGTTTACTGACCGAGATAAAAAGTAGTCTAAATACCTGTCCATCCTATATAGTAGGTACATGTATATCAAATTTTATAGTGATTTGTTAAGCCATTAAGGTGCCTTATAGGTAACAAACAAACTCAGTTTCACATTTATAATATTAATAAGGATTATGCGATTACGTCGCTAATTCTGAACCAATTTTGAAAATTACTTTTTGCAATTGATAGAGTTTTCTTCCATATCGTTTTCATATTAATTTTATGTATACATATCGTTTTTATATATACATGATCAGCATTCTAAATTGAAACATTTTCAGTCTAATATCTAGTAATTCCCAGATACTTTGTCACGATTGAATAGGTTGTTTTAATTCAGTGAGCAACCTTCATATTTCTCAAAATTTAACTAAAATAAATCTTATCTAGATCACCATTCTCAAATAAGCACCAACATTTGTGTATATGCAAACTGAGTGACCGGCATAAGGCCCTCGGTATGTTTCCTTATCGCTTGACAACTCACAGCATTTGTAACATAATAAGCACAAAATATTACACGGATGTGAACTAAATTGTCTGCAAGAGAGATCACATTTATCTCGGGTCGATTGCTCCGCTATTTAGACAACTTGATGATACTGTTTATTTGGACTTATCACTATGATATATTAACTGAGTCAGTAGGTCGCATTTGTGTTCATAACAGTCGATTTCTTTTTAGGCATAATAACATTAAAATATGCGAATCGTATACGAGTACATTCGTCGGCAGTCCCCATTTCTTAGATTAATACAGAACGTTATAAAATATTTATTTTTTGCTTATTACTATATACTAGTGATCCGACCCGGCTTTACACGTGTACATAAGAAAATAATGTATAGCCTATGTCATCGCTTATAATGTTGCTTTCTACAGATGATGGAGTAGTTTTTAAGTCTATCCATTTATCATATTGATCATATGTATTATTCTTTAAGTGGTGCAATAAAGAGTTTATTAAATAAAAAAATATCAACCGTTAATTGCCGGTTGCTGAACATAGGCCTCCCTATATTGGGAGGTTTATCCATTACAAAGAAACAATTAAATATTTCCTCTTAAGTAACATTACAGTTATATTTCTGAAAAGATTGAATACGTTTAATTTACAAATGTAGAAAAAGTAAAAGAGGCATGTAAGATACGAGATTACTAGATACGAAGGCCTTAATCCTGAATATTGTCAACGTAGGAGGGTTACTTTGGATATCACATTATATGACCATGGGGTGATGTTCACATCTATACATGGCACGTCTAGCTGATATGGTAGTTTGAGAAGCTGTACTCGTATCGTTTATTGATCCATGTATCATCAGAAAAAGTATCCAGTTTCACTGATAGAAAATTACTTTGATTTTGCTAATGAATTATCCACTTAATTATAAAAACTAAAACCTTTTACAAACCTATTTTAACAATTACACAGTTTTGTCACTTTCTTTCAAATTGGAAATTTAGCACAAAAGAAAGAGACAAAACAGTTCAAGAGCTAAAAGAAGTTTATGAGAAGTTCGACGTTTTTATGAATAAGGGGGTTAAATTTCAACATGTATATTACTTTACTTACTTAAGTTACATGAAACCGTCTCGTCACTATTCAATAAGCTGTCACGATACCACCTTGAACTTAACCCTCGTAACTTAACTATAACTTAAGGCTGATTTATAACTTAACTGCGTCGACATGATAACATTGATTAATTGACTATCTGTCTCCACTTTATCCATTATAATATTATATGGAGTAATTAAGACAGAATATAACAGTTGCATCCTTACTAATACCCTATTAATATAACAAATGCGAAAGTTTGTAACAATGAATGGATAGATAGATGGATATTTGTTACTCTTTTATGCAAAAATTACTGAACGGATTTAAATGAAATTTGGTACACGGGTATTTTATATCGTAACTTAGCAAATACGCACACAGATAAAGCCGCGGGATACAGATAGTTAAGAATATGAGAGTGATTTTTTTATTATCTATTAGCGCTTTAACCAAACCAGTCATCATTTAATTAGGTTTAAGTATTTTACATGTGACGTAGAAGAATATAGGGTTATTTATTTATTTATTTTCTCGATTAATCGATACATAATTACGTGGAAATCGCGGGTATAGGCAAAATTTAATATAAGTAACTATTTTCACTGTCGGGTACAAACATTTTACAAAGATATCGCGAATCGAATATAAAGGACACGCTGACTTTGTATTAGAAAATTTATTGTTAATTTTATTATGTAAGGAAATTTAAAAATAAAATAAGAAGTATGTAAACACCGAACGATATCTTACAAACTAGTGAACTTATTTGGAAAAACATCGTTTTATTGAAATAACTGTGCATAAATAAACAAATAGCTAATAACAATGGAATTTTTGAATTAATCGATTCTATAGTTATTGCGTATTATTTACTTTTCAATCTGCTTTTATTAAATATGACTAAATTCGACAAAAAGATATGTTAAAATTGTTAACCAGTTGTCCCAAGTATAGAAAAACAATAGATAGACTTTCATGCTGGAAATGGATATAGATATGCGACAAACAATATACGTCAAACAATATACATACTTATTTGCATTCATAATCGTATTAATGACTACTTTGTAGTTTCCATCCAATTTTAGTATACGGTAAAAATAGATAAAATGAAAAACAAAAAACAATTATTAAATGCATTTATTTATAAGTATATAAAGGTTTGGCTGTGTGGTCCTGGCATAGAATAGGCCACTCCTTCCTTTCTCGTAGTGTTGTAAGAGGCGTCTAAGGAAGGGCGAGGGATGGGTAGCAGCGTCCCTCTTAAAATATCTCTAAAGCCTAACTGCAGCTACCAATCTGCCTACCAAGCGTGGCAACTACTGGCATACCGTGCGACCGGGATAAAATGTAGTCTACCTATATCCTTCTCCATCTTACACAGTATGTGCGTACCAAATTTCAAGACGTTACGACGCTATAAGGTAACAAACAAATTCACTTTCACATTTATAATATTAGTAAGGATTCTTGTACATCGATTTATAATAAGCAGTATCCTTTATTTATTTCCGTGACAGTTTCGCCGATCTGGTCAACATTGAAATTGCTTACTTTGTAAAAATATTAAAATATCATGTAACATATAGACGTACTGACTGTATTTATTTACATATGCATTTTATATTACATACGTTTCATTCGATATCATAATTGTAATTATCTGTGCAATACGAGTATGTAGTAATAACAATTGGTGGCCGAATTAAAATCCAACGTCAATTAATGATAATAGCGATAATAACAGGAAAGGTCAAGGATTGCATTCAATGCAACTGTAGCCGATTGGTAGTTTACAATCTATACATTTATGCCATGTCCTTTGTGGGACAGGCAGAGAGAACTGACGAACACGTTCAATTCCAATTAATGTTTTTGATGTTGTAATTTAAAACATAATAGCATATCACTATTTATTAGCGTTGTATATAATCAATTAAAATTATTCAAGGTTAATTAATCGCGCCGTAATAAGGCTTTATTGTACCACCGACGACATTGACTTTAATAATGTACATAAAGGAATCGAACCTTGTGAATTCGTGACGAGATCCATTGCAATTGCTACACAGTGTTCGCTTAATAATGGTTGTCACTCGTGTGACAATGCATGACGAAACCATTACTATCATGTCTTTCCGTTTTAAGGGGTTTATGGGACTTCCTTATATCCTTAATTTATTTAAGGTACATTATACATGAACTATTTAAATTTTAAGACCTTGTATAACGAACACTAAACAGAATATTAAAAAAAAATATTTAATTTCATAAACAAAAAGGTCCTTTCTAATATTATTACTTTCGTATATGTAAAAATGTGTTTACCTGTTTGTTACCTATCGACATTTTAGCGGCTCATAACATTTAATATATAAGCACCAAATGGAGAAAGATATAGGCATTCATTCCAATCAATCTACATATGTCATTCAAGTTGACGAAGTCAGGTAAAACTAGTTGACATTAAGAAAATAGTTTGTTACGTATGTTAGGCAATTCTATACAATTTGTTTTATTCTTTTTATAGTTGTGTTAGTCCTGTATTAATTACGTCATGACTGAATATATATATATATATATATATATATATATATATATATATATATATATATATATATATATATATATATATATATATATATATATATATATATATATATATATATATATATATACGTACTTTTTTTCTGTTTGCCCCATGATCGCCTAGTAGAGAACGCTTTTAGGTGTTATATCCGTCACGTATTTGTTATGTACTTACTTGAAAGTTATATTAATATTATTTATTTATTGCGGCACGTAAAATTATACATTTAAATTTAATATTTTATTATAATGTGATGGTAACATCGTGGGATATCGTGTCGTAATGTGGTAAATTATAAATAAATGCATTTAATGACATTATATATTTATGTTATATTTCCTCCTTATGGCGTCGTATTTCATTATTTAGTTATACACTCTATACACAGTTCTACGCCCTTTAATTAGGTTGTACATGATAATATATATTATCAACAGGTCATAGGGCTTTCACTGAGATATCAAAGTGCACTATGTGCATGTTCGTTCATAACAATGTAGGCGGGTCAATAGTTTACATTCAGTTTTTAAAACAGGCGGAAGTTTTCAATTCATCTGTATCTGTAGTGTGTATATTGCGCTATATTTTTTGTCATTCTGTTTAGATCACAAAAATTCACTGTTTACTCTCCTGTGTTCATCCCATGTTAATTTTGTGACGACTGAAGATGATGATGAAGATTTTTTTGGAGCACAATTCTGTTCAATATCTACTTACAAGTATACGATACGGTTATAAATTCAAATATTTTCCACTAACTTCAAAAGAGGGATGCTCACAGATTGGCCCAATAGAAATTTTATCGAAATACATTCAGTTTGTAAATCAAAATAATAGGTTTTGCCAGAAGTGAATTAGGTTCTTTTTGTGGAAGATAGTCTTATTTATGTAATGTAATGTGTCTATTAAACATCTCATCGAATATCTGTACGTTTTATTCGTTTTATAATAAGTAAGAATAATGGAATAATTGAATACGGAACTGAATATTTTTTATTACTAATATTAATTTAATAAAAATATATACGAAGCTAGTTTTTTGACAAAATATTTTTATGCGGAAATATAACGAGACGAAATATTAGCAGCTAGCTACCTTTAATATATGAAAAAATTAACACTCAAAATTTTGACAATTACAATAATAGACAACATCACATCATTTAAAAATAAAAAAAAAGTAAAAAAAAAAAAACATAAAAATTATAGTTTCCAGCAGTTTCTTTTTGTTAAAAATATTAACTTGAACTTTAGTGTGTTTTACATTCTTTGTAAGTTAAGTGTAAAATTAAACATACTGTTTGCACTATGCTATGAGTGAAGGTTTTTGGAATCGCATAATATTATAAGTACCATTAGTTAATAAATAAACATAATATCCTATGCACAGATTTACTAGAATATATTCGAAAATTTAAGTTGTAACCAGCTTTCACTCTTTAAGAGAGAGTTCAAGAGTCGTTAAGGTTGGGACGATTTGTGGTATACTTGATGTCACTTTAGTTATATCACAATGATGCATTGACGGGTCATCAACATTACGTATGTTAATTTTGATAATGATTCGAAAATATCAAGTGTTTGTAGTTTTAAGAGGAAAAGTATCAGTTCGAATAAATCTATGGAATTTAATAGAGATACTATGTTTGTCATTTCGAACAACTATTTCGACTTTATCTGAAAGACTTCATCAGGATGAGTAGTATTTACGTCACAGCATCTGGTCTCGAACTAATAAAAAAATTTATTAAAATCTTCAATAAAATCCTTACTAATATTATAACGCGAAATCGCATGTGGTCCCAACATAATAGGCCACCCCTTCTTTTTCCGTGGGTGTCGTAAAAGGCGACTAAGGGAGGGCGAGGGATGAGTAGCGTTCCTCTCAAAACATTTCCAAATCCTAACTGCGGTTGCCAATTCGTCTGCCAAGCGTGGCAACTACTGGCAAAAAGCTTATTTTCAGCAGTAAAGAGTTAAGGGCTGATCTGATGATAATGATTATAAACGCGAAATTGAGTTTGTTTCTACCTTTAGACTCCTTAACGATTCAAAGAATTACGATAAAATTTTGTATACATGCAGCATTTTTATAAATAAGTATATTTTCGTAATAATATTTATTATATACGATTCATTTAACGAATTTAGGCTAAAGCGATTCCCACGGTACATATATAAATAAATCCGTTTATAAATAAGCTAAAAATTATTATTTTGACACGTAAAAAATATCATATAGGGATCCTAAATGGTACGGAACTCATAATAAAACCAAAAATGATTTGTTTATTTACAAGGTCTATAAAATTCGACATTTAACAATTTACAAATTAACCTCTTTCCGAATGTAGAAGTATCGTAAGTAGATTTATGAAATTTTCCCGATTAGGCAGTTATTAAAGATATAAAAGCTTATAAATACAATTAATAAAGACCGTTATATGCGTGAACCGGTATGAATATGCGTCATTGTTACGGAGCTGTTATATATGAATATTCATTTGACAAGAGACATCTTAATAGGCAATTTAATATGAATATTTTGAATAAAAACAGATCCAGTCTGAAGTCACTTTGGAGTTATTCAGCAAATACGCTAATTTAGTTTTCATGTATGTGTGTATGTTTGGTTGTGTATTTATATGTATGTATTATAAGTATTTATTTATACTGTTTATCAGTATTGTTATATTTGTAAATTTTAAGCATGATATTTATGTACCTTCTTATTTAGAATATTAGAAGTGTTATGCATAGAGATATAAGCCTTTTAGATATATTAGGAATTATTTAGATGTATTATGTTGTTTAGTATTAATGTTATTCTCATGTTCTAATTGTAACATCTATTATTTTTCTATATTTTTAATTCATTTTTTTTGTCTCCACCAATTCACAATTTCTATCAGACATTCAAAGGTTGACTGGAAGAGATCCCTTTTGTGGGATAAGTCCGCAATTGTACAAATTTTTTCTTAAACACTCTGTTTCCATAATTTAAATCTTTACTGTACAATACAGTGTTATGAACAAACAAACAAAAAACAAATTTTCCCATAAATAAATGAACTATTACTCAAATCCCCAGTTTAATATTACCGTTTGATTTAGTTTCATACATCAAACTCTACGAGGCTTGGTTAATGTTCGTGGTATACTCTTATATTGTGTAGATCATAATTGTGTAATATTAAATTTAAAATCTTACCACGTAGTAACTGCACGTATACACGTTCTACTATTTTCCTTTTATATCTTACCTGTGAACAAAAAAGTCATTATGAAATACATGATACTTCTTTTAAAGTAGAGAACAGTTTTTTTTTTTATGGATGATAATGGAATGGTTACCCCGCCTGCGCAATCGGTATACGCTAGCGGGACATCAGTGATAGATGACAGATGAGGATGAAAGCAGGTTAGTTAGCCAATCGTGTCACAAGAATTAACCACGATGGTTTCCAGGGGGAACCACGTGGAGTTCGACCTGATAGGGTATATTGTTAGTAATGGGGCTGTCAGATCCCATTATTAACAATCCCTTCCCCCCCAGTAAAAACAGTTTTATCTACATACATCTAGAGAGTCGATCGTAGTAATGACATGATAGTACACAAGTACAAAAAAATAAATGCAAACAAGTAGGGTATCGCAAGGGTTTCAGTCATTTCTTAAACTCATTAAAAATCAAGAATTTTTAATGAGTTTGAGAAATGAAATTAACACTAGCTAATATTATATACGTACTAGCATCCAGCCTGGCTTCGCACTGTTATATAAAAATTAATATATAGCCTGTATTACTCGCAGATAATGTAGCTTACTATAAGTGAAAGAATTTTTAGAGTCGGTTACGAAGTTTTTAAATTTAGTCATTACAATCAAACAAAAAACAACCAAATCTTTCCTCTTTATAATATTACTATAGATAAACACTTCTCATTTCTATTATAATACAAATCGTTATAATTTTTAGTACAATTCCGCCCTTTTTAGCGTTTCCATCAATATCAATTCTCAGTATTAACATATGTTATACATAATATACATTTATTTGCTAGAACATTATTTTACAGATCTTGATTTATTGTGAAGTAAAAATAGTCAAAACATGCAAAAATAATTGATAAGTAGGTACAAGTTATTATACTTAACAATTTCAATATTACGTTAATTATTAATTCGGTTAACAATAATAAAATCATAGTAGCATGTTAAAGAATCAATCAATAAAGATAGAAATTTAATAAACAAACTAAGATGTACAATTTAATAGATAAGTAGGTTATACTAAGGCTTGTCAAGTCAGACAATAAATCTACAAGTTATTAACCTAATGAGATTACTATATTTTTACCATCAACACACCTTCAATCAAGTTCGTTTATTTGTAAAATTTCACCGTAAAAATTGATTAAACATGCAGAGATGGTCCAAATTGATAACCCAAGGATTGACAGAGGACGTGATGACGTCTTTATATAAGGAGAAAACGCGGTCAAAGAATTGGTTTAATTGATAAATATTTACTCTAAATGAGTTTGTCTTAATAAAATAAATCAAGTCTATCTTTAGGCGTATAAACTTTTACACCACTTTATTTCTTATAGTTACAATACAATAAAGATTTTAATCACCTATTAGTTTTTTTTTATTGTGTTGATCTTAAAAATATTACAGCCTCATTTAATACTATAACATAATTAACTTTAATAGCTTTTAGCATAGCTGTTACAAGACTATTCAATGGAAATTTATGGAGATTTTGCATAACCCGTTACTAACGTACTAGCGTCATTTTTTCTTATACAACTTAGAATGGCAAACAAGCTGATGGTCCACTTGATATAAAGTGATAACCGCCGCCCATAGACATGAGCAATGTCATGGACATAACAGAGTATACTGTTTCGCCCATGATTACCCCCATACGTTGCCATTCCTGAGGACTCCGGTGTTATTCATCTGTACCAAGTAAATTCACGGCATATCCCACCCTTCAAACCGAAACACAGCCATGCAAACACAACTGCTTCACGGTTGAAACACGAAAGGGACAGAGGTACCCAAGCAATCGACTTTTGTACAAAGTATCCCTCTAGTAATATACTACTGACGATAATTCGGTACGACTGTTATTAAACAAACCCCTAAAATGTGCATTTTAAATAGATTGTTAAAGTATTTTCTTCTTTGAAAACTACTATCCATTCCTACTAATACAGATTTGTACAAGGGTAGCAAGCAAGGGTATATAAAACTTTAAACATCCCCAGTATTCCTACTAATATTTGATGTGAATTTTTTTTAAGAAGTTTGGATGTTATTTAATTATGCATAGTTATCCAAGAAACTCTAGCTATGCTATCATTTGTGCCAAGATAAAGTCGAAGACATTCTTCATACTACTTAAATAAATAAGACTAAGTTAAGTATTTCAACTTATTATTAGATCAGAAACTAAATAAAATAAAAAAATATATTAGATACAAAAACGTATGAATCATAAGCCACAGACAACAATGAAGAGATCGGCACTTCTGCAGTAGCATCGAGTGACCTTTCTCGGCCTTGAGGGATTGCCATCACGTCTACCCAGGTAACTATACAATGAAAGAATAAAAGAACGGCACAAGCCTAATCTTAACATATAACATTCTAAGGCTAAATAAACACATAGTTGAGTATAAATATATTGTAACGAATTACTATGTAAAATATATACAAACATCTAAACATACAAACTTTCTAATTTATATTAAAGGTAGTAAGTAGGAAGTAAGATGTTATTTAATATCATCAATATGTTTGTCATTCACATTAAAATATTATTAATTTTAATTAATTAAACTTGTGTGCCACAAAAAAAATACTTTTATTATGACAAAACCAGTGTTTTTTGATTTAGAAACTAAACTACTGAACCTTCTCTATTAGTAAAATTTTGATTAAAATTTTATGGTACTAATAAGAAAATAAATCCTTTCAGACAAAATAAAGAATTTTTCAAATCGGTTCATAAATGACGCAGTTATAAAGTAACAAACATAAAAGAACACAGCCGAATTGAAAAACCTTAAGTTTTGCAGTCGGTCGAAAACCTTTGCAAATTAAAAAAAATATTCTACCATACATTGAACATAACTTTCCCAATTATTGGCCAATAACCAACGAAATATATATGGTCATGAATATAGATTGAAAGTTGTAGAAAATACTTGGAATTGCAAGGAAACGTCTAGTCTAGACCACTAAATATCTGTCAGGGTAACAACGGCTCTCCACCAGACCGTATTAAACTTGATACCTTGAACTCTTAGTGAGAACGAAATGTAGATATTTGAATTTACGTGTCGTCTCTCTCACTCGCAGTGACGAATTCAACTGCTTATGACCGATTCGCACAATACAACCTGTATCAACCTGTCTGGACTTGGATGAGTAATGTTCAGCAAGTTTTCTGGATAATAATCAATAGCCCGTTTGGTAGCTATAAAGATTTTTCGATAATATTTTGTTTACATGATGATATACAAATTCGTTTTTTACTAAAATTTCCTAGATTCTGTAGATACAAAATTTAAGAAAATAGTCACTAAATTCATATATTAATTAATATAAGGAAAAATCTATCGATAGGAAAATGATTGCCTAAAACAGTTCAGAATTGGTGACGCTTTGAAGGGAACGTTTTGAAACATTTGAAGTCATGAAATTACAGTCTGAGGGCAAAACTTAGATATCTAAGAAGTTAATTGTTCCAAACTTATGTGACCAGAGTCAATGCCTCATTTGCCTGAAAAAGTGTTTCATCATGATGCTACAAAGAATAAAGCCACTTGATAGGAAGACATGTAAATAAAGATGAAAGAGATTTCAAGTAAAGATTATTAAAGTTGAAACAAATACGACGAAAGAGATTTCATTTTTTAGTTGGTTCATTTATTCGGAACGCTTGGGAAATATCACACCCGGTTTCCACGTTGTTTCTATGAAAAGAAAGTGAGAGCAAATAACAGAAATTTGTTTATCCATAGATCTTAATATCTATTCTTATGAAGGTGAAATTTAGGAAATTGCTGGCAATAGAATGCAATATGTTGTAATAGCTGAGTTTGATACTTGTTTTTACAATATTATTATTTGTTATCATCTTTCTAAAGAAATTACCACAATAATCTTGTTTTAAAGAATAAAAGTTTATATCTAATGTTATACGTAGATTCAATTTTAGCGTTTTAGTAAATTTTAAACATATTTAAAAAAAATAGAAGTACGTTTTGACTGCATTATTTCTGTATGTTCTTCTATCTTCATTTGATAACATATTGGACTAATTTTCATACTTATTTTTATTTAAGGAGTTTACTTTTTTAAGATTTAATACATATGGATCTTTGTTTAAATCCCACGATCAGAAGCTCAACAGGTATTTAGTAATACAAACGGAAAGCGTTACAGTGATCTGGTTGCAAATTAGCATAACAAAGACTGCAAAGCCCCAGCGTTGTTTAGATGTCGTCGTTTCCCGTAGCGACGGAGTAATTAAATTCTTGACTTACGCTTGTTTATCGTTAGTGTTCATATAAAATTCATAATTAACTAAAACGTAAATACCTAAGGAGTCGTGTAATTAACACAACGATGAAATAATAGACAGTAGTCATTTTTAAATTGTTTAATTCCAAACTGAAATAATTATTTCTAGATTATTGAGATCAATCTTACCAATTTCAATGTGTTTTGATTATGTTTCTCTTCGTAATTTAACATCATCTATTATTTTCTTATTTTTCATTAGCTACATTTTCTTCTTTTATTTCTGTCAATTCACAATTTCTATCAAACATTTAAGATTGACTAGAATAAATCCATTTTATGGGATAAGCCCTCTATTGTCTTCATTTATTTCTTAAGAACTCTGTATTCTTTAATTAAGAAATTACTGTATAGTAAAGAATTACAAACAAACAAACATGCGTAGAAAATTCTCAATTCGTTAGTATTTTTCATGTGTTAACACAGTATAATTTTTGCAATCGATAAGGTATATTTTTCTGGTCCCATACATCCCAAAAACATTTATAATTTTGTCATATTTCAAGTCGGGTTTTCTGTAAAAGAAAATCTTAAAATACACTTTAATGATTCATTCTAGAATCTTTGTGACCAAAGCAGACAAGAATATACTTAAAACATTGTGGAGTGTTATAAACGGCTAGAATATGTAAAATAACTTACAAATATGACGTGCACACAACAATAAAGCTATAGTCCTTCCAAACAAAGGGGCAGACATACATACAAAGGCATACACGCCCCTGGACCATTGCCAAGAGTCCACACCGACAGACAGACACGTCATTGTAAGATGGACGATTAACACTTAATAAAAAATTGGAATGATTCGTACAAGACCGTTTTTTTGGTATAACATAATACTTGTATCGTCATGATAGATTTTGCAGATGCAACTCAAAACAACATGTAAATTAACGGCCTATTTTATGAAAAGTACACGTAATCACTTACGTCGTTAGCCCATGGCATCCTGCGTTGACATTCTTGATGATCGACTAGCATAACTTCATCCTTATCGTTTTTTTCTCCGCTGGTGTTTTATATTTTACCATTGTATAGGTGGATGTGTGATTCCATCTTTACTCTTAAAAAAACCCGCATGAATAACTTTGAGTGGGGCATTGCAGTGATGTTACAGAACACGAAAGCGCAATATGATAGTACATAAAAATGAGAACACATGACAAAAACTCCATAGTTTTTGCCCCACTCAAAGTTATTCATACGAGCTTTTTTTAGAGTAAAGATAGAATGACTGAGAAATGAATGGAACGTCCATACGTTACAGTATATTTTGCAATAATGCTTTTCATGTTTATAGGCTACGGTTACAACTTTTCACTGAGTGGATCGTTAGCTTGTAATCACGACGATTTCTAGACTACATGGAGGTCGATCTAGTGGGTTATTGCTAGCAAAGGGGCCGTTAACTCGTATTACAAGCAGTTCTTGCCCTCCTCGGACAAACGGTTGAAAGGATATGGATGAAGCTTCACAAATGTCATGGATTTACGCATATTTTTATTCCATTAATGGGGTTTCCGTGGCATAAATTATATGAAGTCCTACAAAAGTCGCGGACAAAAATGAATACATACGAGTTACAAAGCTGATGGTGACTATAAAATAAAACAAGACCTATAAGAGTAAGACATTAAACATGTGCTAGCAATTTAGAGCATACTGAAACTATAAACAAAAAGTAAATTTTGCTCTACAAAAAAATGACGCCAATCGTGAACGCATGCACCCATTTCAGACGTTACATTAAAAATATTTCAAATTAAAATACCAGAGGGAGACTTTGTATAAAAGTCGTTTGCTTGGGCACCTCTGTTTCATTCGTGTTTCTACCGTGAAACAGTTATTTACATGGCTGTGTTTCGGTTTGGAGGATGCGATATGGCATTGAATTTACAGGGTGCGGAGGAATAACATCAGAGTCCTCAAACCGGACGCTAAATCTTAAAATTAAAATTTATTCAAGTATTGATACAATTTGCCATAAAAAACAAGCACATCCATCTCTCTAATAGAAATAACATTTATTTACTGAGCTTTTTTACTACGTTTTTAATAACTTATTTGTTCTATTTGTTTGAGAAAAACTGCTTTAAACAAAGCAATCGCGAAAAAACGAATCGCTTCTTCACTGAGGCCGGAAGCGTTTTATTTACATTGGTAATAAATTATTTTCAATGCGAACCCACTTTTTTTTCAAACAATTGTCCTCATGCAATCCCTTGTCCCGTGGGAACTACTCCTAATAATATTTTTTTCGATAACCACTTACCAGTTATTGCCTAATATTTTATTGTGCGTTTCCATTCCCTGAATGAATTGATACAATAAAGTTATCGTTTCAATAATACTTTGGTTTATATAAATAGTGTGAAAGTTTATATATAAAAATCCTTTTAATATTTTGTATAGGATCTTTCTTTAA
The DNA here is from genome assembly GCF_026898425.1 of Galleria mellonella. Classification (NCBI taxonomy): domain Eukaryota; kingdom Metazoa; phylum Arthropoda; class Insecta; order Lepidoptera; family Pyralidae; genus Galleria; species Galleria mellonella. The sequence goes on from NW_026442084.1 coordinate 3,386,965, forward strand.
CTTTTTAGTAAATAATATACAAAGAAAATATAAATATACAAAGTATATATTAGCTATTATTTAGCTCGAGTTAAAACAATTTAAGACATACAAAATATAACAGAGACAATATAGTAATTTCCAATAATTTAATATTGTGTTTTACAAAAAAAAAAAAAAAAACACCAACTTCGATTGTGGCAAAAACAGTCATTTTGATTAAATACTAAACGTTAAATTAATTTTGATAAAATCTCTATGGGGAAAATCTGTGAGTATATCTTTAAAGATAAATAAAAATCCAACTCGGTTTATAACTGACGAAGTTATAATCAAACAAACAAGAAAAAATTTAAAACGTCCTCTTTTTATGAAAGCGGTTAGAAAAATTAATTCTATAAAACAAAGTCATCGGTAATTTTTAAAAATGTATTCTAATAACATAGTATTTTGAGATATCAACTCATTGAAACTCACTGTAACAATTAACCCTTGATTGTTTAAACTTTAAACTTTCGTCGGGAAATAACGGTTCATTCGTTCGCAACAATGGAAACGCGACTGAACAAATCATTTTAAGTATTCGCTCACTCTCCCTTTCGTAATAACTATTACAAACGGCATGTAGGGTGTTCGTTAGTTTATTATATTGTATTCTCTTCCAATCGTTTAGTATAGAAATAATACAGTATTGTTAAATTAAATGGGGAAAAATATTTTTTTTTTATATTTATGACTTTGGATTTTAATATTTATTTATTTCGAATTAGGCACACCAACAGTATACATATTATACATAAATTAAATAACATTTTTTTGTGTAGCATGCTGATATACATACCAATAGCAGGCGTACACAACATTGACTACAGATTACTATATATTCTTTATTGCACTTGTATGTTACATATAAATGTCATAATATAATTAATATATAATAATAAATTAAATTTATAAATACATATTTTATGTTACATAATTCAATACAAATATAAAGCAAGAATAGCCAATACTATCAAATCTACATAGTCTTCAGTACCTTACCGCGAAACACTGCCAACAAGTCATGGCGTAATATGTTCTGTGAAATATAAATATGTTAAATTTTACATTATTCTTAGCAGTAAATCTTGTCCTTACCAATATTATAAAGGAATGAATTTACAGGGTACAGAGGAATAACATCTGAGTCCTCAGGAATGGCAACGCATGGGGGGTATCATGGGCGAAACAGTATACTCTGTTATGTCCATGGTACTGCTCATGTCTATAGGCGACTGTATACCACTTTCCATCAGGTGGACCGTCAGCTTGTTCGCCATTCTAAGTTGTATAAAAAAAAAATGAGAAAGTAAATTTGTCTGTTTATTTGTAACTTTATAATCGGTAAAAACTAGTGTAAATAAAAATCTAAAACATTTGAAAGGTAAAACACTCTTGTTTAGTTTTTATGTCTACCTCTCTCGCTTCCATTGCTATGAAGGTACATTATGTGTGTTTGTAATATGTAATAGTTATGTAACATCACATATAAAGTAATTATTAAAAGTGATATAGGATATTATATGTTACGTAATAGTTTTCACAATTATTAAACATAACAACATAATTACGAATACATACGAATTAGTTGCCCCGACAAGAGGAAACTCTAAAATTGTAAAGGAGAATTACGAAGTACGTTTACGACATTATACAAAACAATTAGATTTCTAAACATTTAGTTACATATTCTAAAAATACATATATAATTGCATAATTGTTTAATTGTATATATATTATTATTGGATTTACATAACTAGCTTTTCTATTATTTGCATTAAAATGAATGCATATTTATATTTTTATGAATGCATATTCTTTTTTTTTATACAACTTAGAATGGCAAATAAGCTGACGGCCCACCTGATGGAAAGTGGTAACCGTCACCTATAGACATGTGCAGTACCATGGTGATAACAGAGTATACTGTTACGCCCATGATACCCCCATGCGTTACTATTCCTGAGGACTCAGATGTTATTCCTCTGTACCCTGTAAATTCACGCCATATCCTACCCTTCAAACCGAAACACAGCCATGTAAACACATCTGTTTCACGGTAGAAACACGAATGGGACAGAGGTACCCAAGCAATCGACTTTTGTACAAAGTCTCCCTCTGGTGAAATTATGAGTCCATTTGCATTCGGAATATTTTTCTTTTTAGAGGATGAAAATATAATGGCGACCCTGTTTGCGCCACTAGTACTTATCACCCTTCAAACCGAGTCAGTCATGCAAGCGTAGTTTGACGGTAGCAACACGAATGGGACAGCTGTACCCAAGCAGACCACTTTTGTACAGTCTCTCTGGTAAAATAACATTAGTGAGATTACTATACTATTAGTTGAGTATAAAGTACATCAATGAAACGATACGTGCTTGCGTGGATCCACAGTTAAATCTTCTATTTCTTGAGTATTAATCGATTTAAAAATAAATGAATAATCGATTGTAATATGCAATACAAATGTGCAGTGAACGATTTGAGCGGAGACGCGTGATGTTATCAAACGTGAGGTGAGAACAAAGATGTTATTTTTTTTTATATTAAGGCAAGTGTACATTTAGTGGATGGATAAATTCAAAACAAAAAGTTTAATATAATATAATGAACAAACACGTATGACTAAGTCATAAAAACACGATTGTTTTCAGTAATGTAATTTTCGAAAGTTTTTTGTAAAACATTATACAACAATACGGAAGTAATCCCTACATTGCAAAAAAAATAATAAATCAAGTAGCTTTTGTTACACAAACAAAAATATCCACATACATAAAAACCAAATTACCGAATCGATTTTAATAAAATTTTTATGAGAGCAATCTGGAAGTATAATCCTAAATATATATATATATATATATATATATATATATATATATATATATATATATATATATATATATATATATATATATATATATATATATATATATATATATATATATATATATATATATATATATATATATATATTACTTTATAAACGACGGAGTTCTCAGGTAACAAATATAACTTTTTTTTTTATTATTAATTAAAATTCTCCTTTCTTGAAAAGTCTAAAGTCTAAAGCTAGTTCTAAAGTCACCAAAATAATAAATAAAACAATCAAATTAAGAGTCTCCATCTATTTTGAAATCGGTTAAAATTTTAACCGGTTCCAGCAGTGTAGACCAGTCTTTGCAAATTGCAAGAATTATACGTGTCGTAATCTATACAATACCTACTCTTTCTATCGTGCAGTAAGCTTAATATTGGCTAATGTTACTATAAAATATACAAGGCACTACACCTTAGATGACTAAGACAACATATGAACACAATGGGTATGTGCAAATCCATCCTTTAGACAATTTATGAGGTAATATAAACCTACTCGTATAACGATTAGATAGACCGTATTCTATATGAGAAAGTCAAGAGTCTTCAGAACCATCGTGCATCGATGAGATGAATTATGGAAATGGATGAATCAATAGCTATAAGGATAGAGGTATGCACTCGATTCTCTAACATCATCATCAGAACTCTATAATCCATCATTGTTCCACAGCTGGGCAAGGGAATCTTCACATATTATGAAACTGTTAGGTTACTAAGCCACGCTCACGAAGGTTCAGGAAAATTCCTGTAACCTGTATATTAAATTTACTTGTTAGTCCAGTCGCCACTTACGATAACACAATGAAGAAAAAAAGTGATGACACATTATTCTTATTCGACACAAACATGGCCATTTAGGTTATCGGAAACAATAAACAACGGAACCATTAAAATAAATACCTGTTTAATAAATTAACAGTTATACGAAAACATAAAACGCAATTCAATATACTGTCGATGATAAAATAACGATTTATCATCGCTCGGCGCAGGATTCCACGAAGGACGAGCTGCGTGTGCGCACGTTCGTCTAAATATGGCGGTCTTTGTTCCCTCCATTTGTTAATCATGTCACACATTTCGTATGGGATAAAAGGTTGTTTATGTTATTTTTTTGTAATAGTCTTTAACCTGTTAAAACATGCTTTTCGGATTTAGATATGGGTGCTTTTATTAATAATAATAGGGAACCAATTCAATTTCTCCACGTTTTTATAAACTTGTTGTCTCGTCTCCATACCAATGATTGTCTTTTTAATCGATCATATAATCTCGACTTACGAATACCTCTGTCATTAGATTTCGATTTTTTATTTATAATTACATAAACAAATGAAACTAAAACAATTAAAATAAAGATTATCTTGAAACGGAAACAACATAGTTATTGTCCGTTTTGTTTCATTTAAATTACAAATGTTATTAACAAATAACGATTTATGTAGTAGGAAGAACTGGCCGTTCTAACACATTGAAATTTTAATAAGATTGAAACAACGCGACCACAAACTACTAACCAACTAAAAAAGAGGAACTTTTAATTACTATTGCATTTTGAGACTTCTCTCAAAAAAGAGATTTTTATTTCGCGTGAGAATTCAGAAGCATTTTTTTTTATAGAAAAATCAAATAAGCCGTTTTACACAATGCCCTTAACAATCGCAACATCTATTCAAATCAATATCTGCGCCTCGTGATAATGAACACGCACTATCACGGCTCCATTTATCAGCGGTCCGTGGGGTGTGTAATGTAAACAAATAGTAAGCACCTACATGCGAGCGAAACCCTCCACAATATTGCTTCTAACTCAGCAAAATTGAAATGGTTATGAAACAGCTCTTACATTCACGCCTATATGAGAATGGGGTGAATATATTAGGAATAATATCAAATCTCAGCAAATACATTTTCGATATTATTGACGATAACCAGTTTAGTGGTAAATACGTGTGACTGACACGCGAGCAGTCTTCTAGTCAGATTACTACATAATTCTTTTTTTCTTACTTTAAAAAAATCCTAACTAATAGTTGAAAGAAAGTCATTTAAAAAATGAGTATTCAAAAGTGCTACAAAATTTAATGTATAAATTAATATATAAATTTTCTATAATACTAATATAATAAATACATTAACAGTAATATTTCTAAATGTTTGTACTCGTATTATGTAAATCGAAATAATACAATAAATGAATAAAATAAAATAAAACCGAATTAAGGAGTTCCATCTATTCTGAAATCAGTTGAAAATTAATATATTTTACTCAGATTCCTTTAAACCTGATACGAGTATCTTTGCTCCTTTCATATTTGATTTCATTTTCCCGTTAGATAACCGGGTTATCAAACGGGTCTCCTTTTTCTTCGTACGTAACTAATTATATATTTTGCTTATCTGCGTAGAATATTTTTATCAGTATGACTGTTAATAAATTAAACTAAACAAAAAGTAATATAAATTTTCAAATTGATAAAACAAGATAACCCACTAAAGTCCTACGCGAGATTCCGTTTCATTAATGCCGCAATGTTCCACAATAAATCGAATTAAGCTATCAGTGGCGAATACATTGTCTTCACTTAATGAGGACGTCCTGTAATACCGTAAGCCCTTTGTCAGAACGCTTCTAAAAGCTGTTACTATATGCCCCTACCAGAGAATATACCTTACTAATCCTTACTAATTTTAATAAATGTGAATGCGAGTTTGTCGGTTACCTTTTAGAGCTGTAACGGCCTAAGCAATTCTCTAGTTCGCCAGACATATACCATTTGGATAGAGTTGTACAAAGCCAACCTTTTATCCCTGACAAACAAAATATCCTTGTAAGACCGACGAAGTCCTACATAAAAACTAGTTAACATAATATTGCTTTTTACATTTTATATTATATTCTATAACCTCTACTACCTGGATAAATAGTAATACAATATTTACAGGGTTATCACAAGTTATGTGGTTGGAATATACAATTGTCCTGATCGACAAAGTTCGAATTCTATGACATTAGTCATAGCAGAATACCTATTTACTTAGTGGACAAAATAATTGTTCCTATTTGATTTTACTATATTAGCAACTAGGTATAGAATTTCCTGTTATGATTATTTAGTATTATTCGAGGAATTTATTATGGTCGTCGAACATTGTTTTTATGATAAAAAGAGGAAACGTTCAAAGGACACAATAGATGCATGATATACGTAAAACCAAGTGTAGTTTATTTTTGTTTAGCAGTCACTGTAATATATAATAAACACTATATTATCGGAAGCAATTTTTTAAATTAACCTATATATGTTAATAATACTCAATTGTGTATGTATACAATTTATATTACAAAAATATTTTTTACACATAGATTTCCACTTCAACAAAACCCAATCGATTGGAGAAATAATCATCAAAACCGATTCCAAATTGACGAAGATATCGCATAACATACAAAAAGCCAGTCGACTTGAAAACTGCTTTTCGCTCGATAAAATGCTTGTGTATCTATGCACCAATAGTAGGGGTGAAAACTTACCTAACAACTCGGCATTATTCGTGAGGTCAGTCGAGACATCTCAATTCATTCGTTCGTTTTAATATCGCCTTCTTTGTTGTCTCGCCTCTGAATTAACTTACAAAGGAATTATAAATTGATACTGAACAGTAGAAACGTACTGTTAGAATATGTTGATAATCTGTATCGTTTTGTTTGCAGTCGAATCGAATCTGAAAGGGCGCAATTCGAATACCTTAATTTAAAAACATACTTAAGTATTAGCTGTATTCCGCCCTCGCTAATCATTACATAACGTATCCTATATGCTAAGTTAGAATACGTTGGACAGATGTACTAAATTTCGTTCAAACTCATTCCGTGAAAGAGTAACAAACATGCATCCATCCATAATTATGAACTTTCGCATTCATAATATTGACACGATAAGTATTAAATTCATTTCTAGTTACAATAACAATTTGAAAAGATGAATTAATATATCATATAACAGAATTACTATTTATAAATTTATCCATAGAGTTTGTTGTAGAATAAACTGCTCATGTCTATAGGCGACGGTTACCACTTTCCATCAGGTGGGCCGTCAGCTTGTTTGCCATTCTAATTTGCATAAAAAAAATTATTACAATCGGTTCACAATAATATTATTAAAGATAAAAATACAAATAAATGAAAATTTTCTTTTAAAAGCTTGTTATAAAACCGGTAAAGAGCACATCGGATACATATAAATAGAATTTTTTTAAGGATGATAATGGAATGGCAACCCAGTCTGCGCTATCGGTATATAATATATACGTTGGTGGGGCATACGGTATATTTGCTAGCAATGAATGAATATTAAGTCCCCAAAACTAATGATCCCTTTCTCTTCTCATTAATAGGATTCTGTAATCTTCTGTAGCTGCTTTGTGGTTTTTATCAGTCATCTCTGAGTATCATAAGAAGTCATTTTAGTATTGGAAAAATACGTAAATTACCAGAGACATTTCATGAAAAGCTCAAGAAGGTTTTGCGTTCAGATTTCATTTTAAATAGGGCTTATATTCAAGCTAACTCATTTTCGTGTAATTAAGTAAATGAGGTTCATTCAACCAGGTGCTCGTTTGTGAAAGTTCTAAAGTTAAGACTTGCTTGCGCAATTAATATTAATTAATAGCCTTGCTTGCGAATACCTTTAATTTGGTGGAATAAAGTGTCCCAAACGTTGACATAGTATATTATGATATATAATATATAAGGCCACAAGCAATTCCTCTTATGTTGCAGGTGTTCATGTGGTGTGGTAGTCGCTTTCCAACAGGTAGACAGTTTGTTTGTTTACCTCCCTAACAATAGAAATAAAAACTACGATTTCACCGATCCTTGGATGTATTTGTACATACAAACAATATCTAAATAACAGTAAAATCTATATTAAAATCTACTGTGAGAATTAGAAAAATCAAGCGGAGAAACAACCGATTTATTTTTTATAGAGATAAGATAAAAAAAAGTAAAAATATTTATTGGACAGAAAGTAATTATAGATTATTGTAACCAAATTTAACGTTAAAATTGGATTAGCAAACAATTTAAGTATTTTGTTGTACAAAAAAAAAATCAATTAAGAAAAAAAAATTATAATACAGCTGACCCTTTACGATTACCACTTATTAGGTGAAGGGAAATAGTAATTATTGCCTAAGGACATATGGGTTCCTCACTAATAGAAGTACCTCACTAGAAGAGTGTACATATATGTATTGAGGCAGTTCAATTTTGTGATGACATAGAATAGAATAATTAAGAGATATTAAACATTTTTAGTGGGAGGACCATAAAGGACTTGATCGCGTTAGATAAAATAATAGTGACACTATCCTGAGTACATTAGATAAGCGGTAAGCCATTGTCGTCTACTTAAATAGTTAAGATTAAGATATATCTGTCTATACGGGTCTATGACCTACGTCACTACTGGAGTAGTCGACAAAGTAAAATAATCAAAGAAAACGTCCATGTAGAGAACTATTAACGATTAACCGATTCTTAGTGTCTATGAAATCGGTTTATCGATTTCACTCTCGGCCGTATACGATCAATATATTCGAATTAGTAATAATGTCGTTGACTTAGTAAGGTCATTGACCGCGGAGTGTATTTACAATGTTAATATAAGTTTGACTACAAATTTCAATAACACAATTTCATTGGTGCCAATGGTTATGAATCGATTTATTTTTCATTTCCATATAGAAATGAACGAGTTCGATTCCGCACTGGGTTTGTTTGAAATAGCTCAGTATTTTTCAGCAATATCTAAAAGGGGAGGTTTTTAATTAGTTTGATTTTTTTTTGTTGCTGTGACACGTAAAGTTCGACCTAACCCTATTGTACATTTACCCTGTATTGCAAGCAATGGGGCTGTTAGATTCTATTGCTAACAATTTCTTTCCCCAATGTTATGATATTACATATACAATGGGTTTTAATAATTCTTTTAAAATCTATAGGATCAATATAATAAAAAAATGTATCTCTATCGATAAGGTTATACTTCAAATTCAACAAAAATGTAATAAAAAATACAATATTGATTTTTCTTCACAGCAAGCAGTTCTTTGCTCCTTAATTTATTTTTAATTATTATTTTTATATATGTTAATTTATTCTGTACTATAAATTTATTACGAACTGTCTCTAGTTCAGTTATCAAATTATATAATGATATCTCATTACCATTTATAAATAAGGATGTACGAAGGTTGGTATATACGTATTTTGCGTCATGAATCTAATCAGTGTAGTTGTCAACTCTTATAACAGCGCGTCACGCGATATAAACGGGTATATATTATATATATTCCTGAGGAGCCTAGTAATAGTTTGATTAATATTTGTGACCTATATCAGGGCTGCGCTGTGACGTCACACGTCTGCGACGTGGAGCCATCATCTAGAAAATGTCTGGCCATTATTTTTTATTTGTCCATTCTACATTAACATGTCTAACAACATTAATAGTTGAGGGGAAAAGAATTGTTAAAAATGGCGTCTTTATTGCTAGCAATATACCCTCCTATCAGGTCGACCATCACCCGGTTTCAGCTAGACACCATTGTGATAAATTTTTTGGGGAATTCGTGATGATGGGCTAACCGATATGGTTTCATCCTCACCCATCATGTCACTGGTGCCTCGCCAGTGTAAACCGATAGCGCAGGCAGGGCAGCCATTCCATTTTCATTCGTTAAAAAACAGTAATAGTATTAATATACGCTTATATCCTTATGTTCACATTTAGAATTTTTTTTCTCTGTCGTTCATTTCAAAGTTGGTATATTTGAATTTTTTTTTTTTAGGTTCGAGATTTAGTCTTCAGTTCTGAATCTTTTTGCTTCAATACTTTTTTAATATTTCTTTGCTGAGAATAAAAATACCTATATTAAAAAATACTGGGTTTAGACAACATCCCATTGTTAATTAAAGTGTGCATGTTCACAATTCATAGATTGATAGATAGATGATACTTTTTATTGTTTCCTCCAAAAGATAACAATAGAAAACTTATTATAAATATAAACAATTACAAGAAATAATCACAGTGAAAAAACAATGAACAACGTACGAATTAAAGTAGTATTTGTAGTGTAAAATATGCTGTGTGAATTGTACTTTTTTAAATATTATTAAAAAAATTACTTGTAAAGAATGTACCAAGTAAAAAATTTCCATAAGTATCAATAGTATATATTTCACAACCCTCCCTTAATCCCCATTTTTAAATTCATAAGGGTGTTCACAAATAAAGCCCTATTCATAATTTAACTAACAAGAATCATTAAAATCAGATAACACTGGATTGAACATATTATTTTTTATTATAACACATCTTCCCTCCCTCACTTTTCGAAGTCAGGAAAAACAACTTTATATTCAAGATACATTCTCTGATGTCCATATATTAGAGAATATATTTATAAGTGACAACAAAACTATTTCTATATGTAAAACCAAACTAAAATTCCATCAAGCACCAACAATCTCCAGCACAAATAGACTATTGGTGAACGTTCCTTATTTTTTCGTAGGTACCATATAACATCTAGCTTGTTTTGTAACTATCTTGCTCTATAGCCAGCAAAACAATTTTTTGTTGCCTAGCCAAATACCACCTCGTCCGGAGCGGCGAACGAAACTTCTTTATTTTTTGTCAAGTCCTCGCTCCGAGATAGCAGTTTCCGAGTAGCAGCTATATTGTTACGCTTGTTTGATGGAGTTTTTAAAAGAATAAGTAACAGAATATTTAATAACTTTATCTATATTAATATAATGAGACTTTTTTATAAAACAGGGAATGGTAAATAAGCTGATAGTCTTGCCATTAAAAGTGGTAGTCGTCACAATATAATATTGGATTAATATTAACATAGGAATAAGTCCTATAACCGTGTAGCTCCTAGTATGTAATTGACTACCCCTTCCTTCCTCTTGGGTATCGTAAAAAGCGACTAAGGAAGCTTATGGTAGAGGAATAGGTAGCAACATCCACCTAAATACATCACTGACCAAACTGCGGTTGCCAACTCCTGCCTGCCTGCCAAGACCTCCCTTACGGGGGAATACTATGTTCAGCAATGGACAGTTAACGGCTGATAAAATAACAAGTCCTATACATTTCAAAAATAATTATAATTATGTAACAAATCTAAAAAAAAACAATACTAAATTGAGAACTTCCTTCCTTTGAGAGTCGCTTAAATAGAAAGCGTATAATTATTATAATATAAACTAAATATAATTTAACACATTTAGACCGCAGAAACAGAATTAAATTATACTAAACAGAAACCATCCATTACGAAGTCCGTAACTATTAATTATTATATTATATTTTGAAGCTGACGACCAACTGGGACGGTGTGAAATTTTAAAAATTATCTAAAATATTTAATAAAAAAAGTATAAATACAAATTACCATAGGAACGGAAACGTTTACGGCTACTGACACGGGACGTTGCGCACGAGTTCAATAAACGGACCACGAATATAATGAAACTGTCAGATTAGCACGATGGCTCCATTTCGGTTCCCATAGAATTTAAACATTTATTTGAAAAAATACTAAATATAATAAAGATCGAAATGTTTGTAGGGGTAGTCAGAGACATCTCTCGACCATGGTGAACGTAACATTCAACATGCACATATTTTGTCCCATATACTCTGAATCGCAATGAGCGATCTTACCGCCATCACTCCAATTAATTTAGTTTATTTATGATATTTCCTAACACTGAAGGGCTAGCCGGAAATGGAAACAAATAAACAAAAATTTTTGTCATTGGCTAGAATCGAACTAAAGTGATATAATTTTTACTATAAAGATAACAGAGACTCTTAGGCAATAACAGTGATAACAGCCCAGAGTAAATTATCATTTTCTTGCCTATTATACATATACCAATAAACATTTCTGAATTAAAAACGAAATGAAATCCCAGAAACATTAAATTTTGCAAATTCAACATTGAGTAATTTAAAAATTACTGTCACTTGGTTGTGCCTATGTCATGTTAGTGGCCATGTGGGTCAGTTGTCTTTGCGGACTAGATAAATATTACTTTTATGAGAAATTAATGACTTAACTGAACAAGATAAGTTGGTTTTACTTATTACTAAGAGTTTCAAAGTTGTCTCGTTTTAAGAGTGCTGTCCTGTCATTGAGTTCGTCATAAAATGAACAAGGTGTAAGGTAAATACAGTAATAGCCATACATTGTATATAGAAAGCTTGTAAGCAGCTATGACAACTTTCCATACATAAAAAGGCGACAATCAAACAAATAATCTATCACTCGCTTTCTTTACATTAGCGAAACCAGTTTTGTTGAGTAACAACTGTTAATAAACATATACACAGTTTCTTTTGAACTTGACCATTTTAAAATTGCGTGATACCTTATCTAATTAAAATATAAACATTATATCAATAAAGTTTTAACTTTTTTAATTACAAAATAAAATGTAATTTTATTATATTTTTAAAAGGCATGCTGATAAATAATGAGACGTTTCATAGATACGATAGGTCGATTTAAAATATTTAAATTTAGAACTTCACGTTCTAAATTCCAATATTTCCAATCGACTTAATCTCTATATGCAAGTAAAAAATAGATAATTTTTTTATACAACTGGGGTAGCAAACAAGCATACGACCCACCTGATGGTAAACTGTTACCGTAATTTATGAACGCCTACAATACCAGGGGTATAACACGCAGTATAGACAATGAGTACCACATCCTTTTAGAAGTCAAAAGAGCAAAAATATAACTTTCACCAATTAAATTTTAATGTTACATACGCTGAAATAAATTCACCGGTGAAAGAACTGTAAGATTAGAAATTAAATAAATATTAAATTGTGTAAACTTCTGTAAACTTTTACTGAATCACTAAACTATCTATTCAAACCGCTTTTAAACTTTTACTATGTTGGTGACATAAAAAAATAATTAGCTAATAAAACGTGAAACTTCAACTAGTCTCTTGTTGCGGTAGTATTTTATTGCCTAATAAGATATAAAATTGGTGTATACATATACAATGGTTGCCTATGAACCGTTTAATGTAAAATATCTTAACCTCCGTGAGAGTCAAGTCATAAAAACGAAATTAAAACGTACATATAGCGTATAAAGCAGCGTCACTATAAGCATGTTCTACATTAAAACCACAGCTAAATGTGTGGATATGTGTGCGTGTGTGATGCATCTAGGGTTATCAAAGGGTATATATACATTTGTGATTGATAGTTCTTTGTCGGGAAGAAACAACCGGAACTAGTCGTATACTTTATGGCGTGAGTAGATTAGGGTGTGCTAGTTTTTCATAACTCTTATAAGTCTTTATTCTTACCATGATGTATATTCATATATGTATACGCGTTCAAATTTAATAATAAAAAATAACGGTAAAAATATAAAACCAATGACTCCGTGAGATGTGAGACATCCGACATAGTTATCTCACACACTGTCAACGATTCCATCAATGATCGCTTGTATCTAGAAGTGAAGGGAGATCTAAGTAATAAATTAGAACTGACTGATACTACTAGTAAAATTCTGGAAATAATGATCTCAAACGCCCTCAACTAAAGTAATTATTAGTATATTCTCTATTTTGCGTCTTCTTTCATCATGTATATGGGCATGAAATGGAACTCTCTCCCTGATTATGTATAAATAATCTATTAATGGGCCAGCGCGTTCCGGATTGGACTACATTATTGCTTTCAATCAGTTGATATCATGATCAATCGCGGGCCCCATTAATAATAAAAAAAAAACTCGTTTAAGTGGGGACAAGTCAGTTTCACAGTGACCACAACTGTAACAACTGACTTTACCATTAATTTATTATATATATATATATATATATATATATATATATATATATATATATATATATATATATATATATATATATATATATATATACTTTTTTTTCTTTTCCAGGAAAATGAAGTAGTATAAAAGCAGGGGAAATTGAGTGATACTATACGAGTAGTCCATTAGATTTATATTCGTATATGTACTAGCTTTTACCCGCGAGTTCGTCCGCGTTACCGCGATATGTTTACTGAAAAGGATAAAAAGTAGCATATATCCTTCTCCATCCCATATAATACGTGTATATCCATTTAAAGTGTCTGGTTAAGCCGTTAAGGAGTTGTACGGTAACAAAAAACAAACACTTTTACATTTATAATATTAGTCCATCACTAGGAGTATCGTATATTTTATTTATTTATTTACACTTTACTAGTTGTTTAGCGCGGCATGACTCGACTGAAATCTGTGTTCTCTGTTCAAGAGAAAATTTCATGTAGGCTTCCGTGAAAATATACAGTACCCTATGTGTTGATGATCCTAGTGATATAGTTTATCATTTTGAAGTGTATTTTATTGAAATCTGTTCAGCTGTTCAATAATGATTTATAAATGTAGTAAGATTTTAAAAGACTTGGAATTTTATAATATTTTATTAGGACAACAATAACAAAGACTTCTGAAACTGATCGTTAGCATCAGCGACGCAGCGATTCTATCGCAAAAAAAAGGCAAATTAAATCCAGCAAGAGGACAGACAGGGTTTGAAAGCAGAGAGAGAGCGAGACGACCTTATCAGATCCTGACGGTATCATGGCACGTTAAAGCGGGACAAATCGATTTGAGACCAGACACAAAGTTGTTGAGAGAGGTGACCGAGAGTCCTGCGGGAGCAAAAGTGACGCCATGCACAGTGCACTCCGAACGGGACGGTAAAGGTCATTGCCGTGTAAACAGAAAAAAATGAAGTAAGATCTTTTGTAAGAGATTAACCGAAAATAAGGAGTAGGCACATTTTGGCAGGCAACGATGGTCTGTTTAAATACATAAAATACTTAAAAATCTCATTTCGACCGAGAAGCATAATTTTCAACCGATTTCAAAAAGTTGTAGAGGTGTGTAGACGTGGGCTTGATGATATTTATATATAGATTCAGAAGGAGTGAGAGAAAGAAAGATTTAGTACGAGATTGTATAATTAATAATATTTACAGTAAATTATTCCAGATATAATAAGTCGCGATACAAAATATAGTTCGGTAAAATTGCTAAGCAAGAAGATTGTCAAGAACGTCACTATTTACTTTTCTACAACTATGTAGGTTTGAAAGAGGTTGGTAGCCTACAAAGTACTGATTTTAAAATTGTATTTTTTTTTTATTTATTAATTTATAATTCCGTCAGTTGCAAACCGATTTGGAAAATTCTTTACCTGTAAGAATATACTTACAATCTGTAAGTCCCACAGATGTTATATCAAAATTGGTTTAGTGGTTTTTTTTTAAACAATTTTAATTACGCTACTAATTTTATGAACATAAAACTGAGTTTGTTACTTTTTTATACCTTAATGGCTTACCTAATTGTTATGAAATTTGGCATACATGTAGTGTTTGGCGTAGAAAAGGTCATAGGCTATTTTTTATCCTGATCACGCGAACCATGTAGCGGTCAGGGCTAATAATAAACAAAAGAAAACAAAAGTATAACAAACACGCGGCAATTACTATCAAAATGGCGATTTCGAATTTACGTAAATAATATAAACATAGAAGGTAGTGAGAGGGGCCTTTGCCAAGTATTGGGACATCAAGGGTTAAAATAGAAGAAATCATATATAAGCAAATTCTCATTTTTCTGAAAATTAGTATCAACCTGCGTAGTTCTAAATGTTCAGCATCCTACTTCTAACGTCACTCACAATCATCATCATTTCGTAAGGTGATCGATCCACGATAACCAATGCTAGGGAAGACAAATCTCTCGAATCTATAAAATAAAAAAAAAAAACACGTATTTTACTCAGCAGTCAAGTCACTTTTCTCTGCCTACCCCATAAATGAAGCTTAATAAAAACAATATACCGTATTACACCTTTGTGCCATGACGTAATGGGGTTAGCGACACCCTATGTTATGGGGTATAATAAGATAGATTTACCGAGGGTTAGGTGGTCGATATTGATTTAGGATTATTTATATCAACTGAACACAAATGTGTGACTCCATATATATATTAAAGTATCTATAAAATCATTTTAATGGTAATGTTAAAAATGAATCGCAAAAATACTGGGTTCTTTTTATAACATAGGGAGTAAATGAGCATGTGATCACCTCCTGGTAAGTGATTATCGCGGCCCATAAATATTACATGCAACATAAGAAAAATTGCGGATGTGTTGTGAGATATCTATCTCACAACGCTTGTGAGATATATACTCTTTATTGTTGCCTCCAAAGATTGCAAATAGTAAACTTATTATAGATACAAATAATTATAAAAAATAATCGCTGATAAGTGTGAGTTTCAACTGTATCGGCTTTTAAAGCCTAAATAATCATTAAAAAAAAGTTTGTCAATATTTTTCCTGGTTCCTCTACAAATAAAACAATATTTATTAATATTACAACAAACTAGGGTCGATGAATTACGTGGGGCCTTTGACAATACGCGACATTTTTGAGCAAACCGCAAATGCATACAATTACGAATAAAACAGACACGATATAGATAGATTCCCCAATAGTACGAGCTTGGACTCATTCAAAACCTTGTATCACAACACGCGATTTAAACAATATTCAAAAAGAGGAGCTTCCTATTTCGTCTGTATTTTTTGTGTGTCAATGTTATGCTGTATCTCCACCAACTCTGGTTGATTTTAAAAATTTTTCAAACAATTGTTTTGGACTCATATTAATATTGTGATGTTTGAAACATTCATTTACACACATGTTTCTTCGTTCTAAAATATTTTCATTCTTGTGCGTTTACGAGATATCTTGCCATACATCGGTGGGTTTTATTATAAATAACTATTTTCGTGGAGCAAAACTTATTATAGATATAGAAAACTGAGGTGTCTGTGAAAAGGTAGAGCAAATTCAGGACTGCTGAAAAATATGGACGTATACAAACCCTTTTAGTTAAATTTGTCAATTTACATACATACATTTACGCCACGTTGGCTTCTCCAATTAATTCTCGTATCCAAGAATCTTAAATGTAGGAGCTTTTAAAATATTCACAACTTGACTCTTGAACAACTGTAATACTAGGGGAATTTGAAGCATTTAATTTGTACAACAAAAGAGAAACACTATATAAATCTTATTAATTGTTGTTCAGCATATTTCAGGGGTGTTCATTTCGTCTCAAAGCTGTTGCTGAAACTTTGAAGAATCCACTCTTGGGAAGTTAATTCGCTTTCGAGGGCCAACTTCGCATTAATTTTCTATAATTTATCTTGAAACTCGAAAGAGTTCAAGTGTTTTGGACCAATAAATATTTGAAATTTGCTTTGTTTTATACAATTTTTAAGATTCATTATGTTTTTTATATATAAATATATATGAAGAAACTTATTTACAGAATAACGCACGACCGCGACTGGTTGTTTGTATATTGTAAGAGAGCAGTAAGAAAGGTTTTTTGGAAATTCCCACAGAAACGTGGAATACCGGGTTCACGCGGATGAAACTGTGGGAAATACTTAGTATGCATAATTTACTATTTGTGTTGTAACTTTTTAATACAGTACATTTTAAAAAACAGTTGAATAAAGTACAAATATTATGTGTATTAAATAAATAAAAAAAAATAAAGGTAATATACCGCCGTCGTAGTCAATCTGTACTGTGTTAGAATATTTGCAAAATATTCTAACACGCAAGGCAAAATTCGAGATAACCCTATTTGAATTGAATTATCCGGACCGAGTTTACCCTGGAACCTTATTCATACAAAGTGCTTACTACTACACTATGGTCGTAATAAACTTCTCACAGAAATTACATAGCATGGAGTTCCAACTATATATCTGTCGAATACTAGTTGGCTTAGTAATTGCATCACGTCATTTTTACTCCGATTATTTATAGCCTATTATTTTAAACTGTATAATTAGTTATCTACTGCAAACAATGTCAAATGTCAGAATTTATGACGTTACGCAAGTCACCCAGTTTCAGTTGAAAAGTGATTTACAAACATAAATAATAGTACAATACACCGAATGACTGAGATGACTGATGATCAAACTATAAAACTAACAATTAAGAAAGTAAATAATCGAAATAAAACAAAAACAATTTGTGTGTTAAAATTTGACAATATTTTAAATGTAATAGTGAGTCTATTTGTTTGTGTGTTACCTCCTGACATCGTAAGGGCTTAACCAACGGTCACATAATATGGTACATACGTATTATTTGGGATGGAGAAGAATATATGCTTTTAATATTTATCTTGATTAATCATCTCGTACATAGCAATGTAGACGATGCCGCGGGTAAAAGCTAATTGGAAATATAAAAAATAGAAACATATTAATTATTACATAA
This sequence comes from Galleria mellonella, assembly GCF_026898425.1. Taxonomy (NCBI): domain Eukaryota; kingdom Metazoa; phylum Arthropoda; class Insecta; order Lepidoptera; family Pyralidae; genus Galleria; species Galleria mellonella. Next base: position 3,405,336 of record NW_026442084.1, read on the forward strand.
TCCACGGGACGTGCGACTACGTCAAAGTCTCGTGGAAGACTAGCCTAGTAATGGTAACACGTGATTTTTAATCTGATTATTTATAGACGGTAACTGCGCGGACGCAGCGTTGTCTAAAATAGATCTATCCTGTAGTGATGCCGGGTGTCGATAATACGTTATCCATATAACGATAACGAATAAATTTCTAAATGATTTTTTTTTTGCAAAAACAACCACAGTAACATATCAGACGAAGTGAATATTAGCGTAGCAATAATGCATATTGAATAATATCCAATGTGTGAGTTCTCTTATTTGTAACAATTGAAATCCTAATCTTATTAGATCAAATATGAGTATTATATTTTAGGCAAAAATTCTAACGTTTCAGAAATTCGGATTTAGATTGATTGATTATTTGATAATTCTCAACCAACTTTAAAAAGAAAGAGGTTCTCAATATCGATTTTTATGTTTTTACCTCATAACTATAAACCGATTTGGGAAAAATTTTCCAAATCGATTTACTTAATTGAAAGGATATACTTCCATATTGGTCACATAGAAATTTATCGAAATCGGTTTAGTAGTTTAGTTTTGAGATCAAAATAACTGATTTTGGCACAATTGAAACTTCAAAAAACTGACTAGTTTTTTTGTAACATAACCTTAATTTATAATATTGGCAGAACCGATGATATCACTATGACTAATTTATCTATCTTCAGGTGAAGTTACTTGCGGGAAAAAGGGATTAAGAGGCTGCCAAAGAATGATTAGTCTAAAACAATTATATATATATATATATATATATATATATATATATATATATATATATATATATATATATATATATATATATATATATATATAACATTGTTTTCTACTCATAGTTTAACCAATCATCTGGTGTGACATCTGGCACTTGCAACAGCTTAAAAAAATAGCTTTTGAAGTGCTTCGGTGACTTTGTAGTTAAAATTACATTATTATCCGTGAAGAAAATATGCAACACTATTGATACGCATTGTGAGCATGATGTAAATACTAACCCATGTGTCCAGTTACTTCTCAATTCACAAAGAACTACTAGCTCTTACTCAAAGTGCAGTTTGTAAATTTTTGTCATTATATCTTCAATCTGTTGCAAAACTTGTAAATTAATGTATTATCGTTAATAAGATTAAAAAAAAATACAATGAGTACCAAGTTATGGCAAAGCGTACGCATTTCGTTGATACACATTTATACAACAAAATCAAAACGAAAACTTGAAATCGAAGTGCAACAATCGCGTTATACAACCGGTTGCCGCTATTACAACATCCAGAGGTCGTCTGTCTGAACCTAATCTATTATTAGACCATGATGGTATAGTATAATAAAAAACCTTATTTGTGTAATGTTTAGTTCAATTTAAGTAAGTACAGTTAGTTTCTTTTTATCACGTTTTCTTCTTTTGTTTGACTTATAATTTAAACACGTCTCTGGTCATCTGTATGATCGTCATGGTAGCATAACTTATGTAGTCTAATTACAGACATTATAGTTTACGTAAGCTCGAGTCCGACCATCATTAAACTTTAAAATAAGTATTATATAGATTATTATACTAAAAAGTTAAAATAAACTTTTTTAGATATAATTTCTATCGTTCTACAGAAGAAGAACGTTTAAATAGTCAAAACTTTTAAAGTCGTTTAATAACGATTGGAAAAGTAAGGACTTATTTATTTACTAGTTTCTACATGCGATTTTATCCGCGTGACTGGAATATGTTGACTGGCCAGAATAAAAAATAGCCTACATCATTCTTCATCCCATATAGTAACTCCACTTACTGTATCAATTTTCATAGTAATTAAGTCATTAAGGCGCTAAAATGTAATAAAAAAATAAACTCACTTTCATATTTATAATATTAATAAGGAAAGGATATGACGCAGAGAACCTTAGCGTAGGTGAAAAAATATATAGAAAAATATAAGAATAAGACTGTCTTAAAAGTATAAATTGAGTAGTCCTTTTTAAAATTAATTTACACAAAACTTCCTACGGTTACCACTTTCTTCCCGAGTACCATCAGCTTATTCGACATCTCAAGTTGTGTGAAAAAACATAAAAGCCCTTTGGCTTTTATGTTTTAAATATTGATATTTTCATTACTATTTAAAATAATCACCAAATCTCTGGAATCAAATATAGATTGCATAAACATTGTTTATGCATTATTTAAAATATTTTAAAGAAATATCTGAGAAAGGACAAAAATTGGATAAAGTTATCGATAAAAAAATATATATATTAATCGATACTAGAACAACTCTACTTCTAAAATTACACTCAGTCTGCCCGCAGATCTCCTACAAAACAAACCTGTGCGGCTCTCATTCAGCTAAAAATTTTAAATGATCACATTTTATAGAACATGCGTCGAATATTTGGCAGAGATTTGAAGCTATTGAAATTTTGAATCAATCGAATTTTTTTTGAAGTTATGTGTATGATGATAATGAACGAAACGAAAGAACTACAGAATAACTAGCTAGAGAGTTGAAATTATCAGTGCCTAATTATTTTAATATAAATTTTTGGATGTAATGAAAGTTTAAAGTACAGGACCAAGTTGGTCTTTTTTATCAAAATTAAATAATTAGAAAGTTTGTATCCACCCTCTGATTCACTCAAAAACTATTTAAATAATTTTAAAAAAATATTTCATTTATAGAAAGCTACATTATTATGAAGTAAGATATATCCATAATTCTAATCTATGCATGCGAAGCCAGATTGGATCGCTAGTGTATAATATATTAATGATAAAATATGGGTAATATATAAAATATAATAATAATATATTTTAATATAAAAAAAGCAAAAAAGAACATAGATGATACATTAAGTACTTGACGGCATAGATAATAAACATAAGGAACTACATAATATAAAAATAGAGTTCGAAGTTCCGCACCCCAGATATCCGGTGTGCTCACGCTATTGTTTTATCCGTGATATATTCACCGATGTAACGAAAGGGTCTGGTAGTTGACATGAAATAGTCTAATGGCTCAGTAGCATTTCTATAAAATTTACAATGCAAAATTTACCGTGTTCACTTTTTATTGAAATAAGTAATAATTTAGGACTTAAAAGTAAAGAAATAAACGCTAATAATACATTAAAAGGCAATGTTTATGATGATATTTTTTATGTATACTTATGAAATCGTTTATCCTGATTTTTGACAACCAAAACTCCGTTAAATCTAGTCTGGTCTGCTAAGTCTAAGTTGAAACTTGGAACATAGGATTATTTTATAATATTAGCATCCGCTAAGAAAAGGTTTTTTTTTTTTTTAATTAGGAAGGAATCACGACGCCACGCGTGCAAAGTTGTGAGCAATCGCTTGTATTTAGATAAGATCGTTGATTTACTGATACTGATTAATGCAATACTTTTTAGAGAGCCTTTTATCCCGACCACGCGTTCCTATAGGATAATTAACAGGCATTCAAGGTCGTTAGATGTCATAAATAAATGTCAACCATCATGGATAGTTTAGCTTGTTTTCCATTTGTAAAAATATATTCTTATTACTTTATGAATTATTTCTATATGAAGAAAATCTGTCCAGGACGACATGATATATAAATGAATTTAAATGATATATGAATTTTATATACTATCTCTCGACATCCACTCTTGCATAAATCTCAGTCCAATTGTCTAAATGTCATTTTGCAAACTTTATAAGTTTGTTGTTTTTTGCGGCAATGCTAGATGGCGCTACGGTTAGCAATTTTCAATTTTGGGCTCATTTTAAATATAGGTTTTTATAAAATGTGTGTTGAACAAATGACATGTGTATCTTGATTATAAAAAGTTATTCTTAATTTTATTAACATTGAAAGAAACCCTTATACTTGTAGATATAACTGTCAAAATTACTTTAAAATTGGCGAGATAGTCGTGCCATATACAAATACAGACATAAAAAAATATATATCCGAATTTAAAACTTTTTTGAAAAAAGCAACAGCTGTGTTTTTTAATAGTTCTTCTTGGCTGAAATTGCGTTACTAATAGGCTGAAATGAATAAAATTATAAAAAAATGACTATCCAGAAATGGTTAAAGTTACTTGAATAAAAATAATTCTTTCTACTTATTTCTTTCTTAAAAAACGGAATACAAATAATATTATTATTCTGCATTCAGTTAACAACACAAACAACCCGCGAGCTACACCAGGTCATCATATTCGGTGATCGATGGCGATAAATATTTTTAGTATTTGAGAACAGGGGCAGGTAGGGCGTTGCCATGGGCCATTTATATTCAGATGTGACCGATATTCCGGTCCATCGATCGGGACGTTATTAGATTTATTGGACGGCCAGATGTGGAATACATATTGATATACAGTGACATCGTAACAAAATATTTGAGAGTAGTAAAACAATGGTGTACAAACGTGTTCTGTTTAGTGACCGATTAAAAAATAAGAATACAATGTGCCATCACTGTTTTTCAACATCACCACGATGTTGTAAGAAGCACCTAAGGGAACAATACTCCAGTGCAAGTTTTCCTTCTCTTTTATTTGAAGTAATTTCACATACTCGACTGTGTACCGTCTGACTAGTATGATAATAATAGGTAACAAACTATGTCGTATGCCTCGCTTCCAACCATCGTAATCATCATCAACAAACCATCTATCGTCCACTGTTGAACATAGGTAGAAACATAAGTTGAATATCTCATATTTCACCAAAGAATTTGATCCTGCGCCACTTATATTTCCTTGTAACACTTTTGAGGCCGTCACTCTATCTCATGTCGATCTATATACACTACGATTACCTGAATAGGAATTAAGAATCATTCCCTTCAATCATTCCCATAGATTACCGGTATTACCGCCTTTATATTAGTTGTAAAATTAATAACTACATTAAAATAAATTTCCCGGATATCATTAAAAAACATGTAAATGAACTGTAGCGTCAGACAAATAATTTATCACCGAGATACAAAATACAATATATCTGTCGTACCTACATAACTTATGACAGGAGTTTAAATCAGTTAGTCGTATATGTTTGTTAAGTATTGTATTCAATATATTACAGATTACAGTGTTGTAAATAGTTGTTTCTCCTTGGTAACTTGTAAACAAGTTCTGTGCGGTTTTCCTGTATTAATTACTGTACAATATATGACATATAGTGACGCGAGAAAGCGAATAATCGATTACTATAATTAATTATAGACATCTGCAACTGACCTTTGTAAAGCACAATGTCCTGTAATTCGAAAAATAATGACGGTAGGTACTTTTCAATACACTAAAAATACAGAATTGACTTTGATGATTCTTTTAACATAGATCTACTTTTGGTGAATTATGTATAATACTTTTATAACACTCAGAATGGCAATCAAGCTGACGGCATCTGATGGAAAGTTGTAACCGTCGCTTATAGAAATTAACAGCACCATGAATAATACAGAATACACTGTGATGCCCATAGTACCCTTCATGAGTTACCACTTTTAAAGACAAGGGTGTTATGCCTCTGCACAATACAATTTCACTGCAATATCTAACCCGTTAAAACGAAACACAATCAAGCAAGCCAGTTGCTTCACAGCATACACTCGGGTAAGACAGAGGTACCCATGCAAACGATTTTACAATCTTTGTCTCTAGTGAAATAATGATGTTTACAAGTGGTCATGAGATGAATTATATATTCATGAATTATATTTCATCATAGTAGAGCAAACACATTTGAAACAATGACAATATGCGTCCAAAAGTGAGATGTGTCGAAGCGGATGGTACACAATACCCAACTCACAATGCGTGAACAACTTTCCATCTTGCGTAATTTCTATACAATATTTTGAGTGAATGCGAGTTCTAAAATCCATATCATAAATGTGAATGCTATGTTTTCAAGGTCAGACTATTTTTTATAAAACAAACTACGGAGTGACATTTTCTTTTCGTGTCTTATATTTCGGATCGAAATATGGATTTATACGGAAAGTACGTATAAAAGTTTTTTAAAAATTTTATTTTACAATTATTCAGGTAAATCAATTTTATCCCCTTCTACTCCCCCTGTGACATAATGCACTTGTGCCAAATGTTTCCAATGAGAAGGCTCCTTGAAAGTCCTCTGGTTGTAGGTTTCTAAGCTGCCCCGTCGTAGCTTTTTTTATCTCATTTATGTCCCCCAAATGCCGCCCCCGAAGTACCAATTTGGTTTTTGGGAACAAGAAGAAGAAGAGCTCACACGGGGCCAAATCCGGCGAATAGGGGGTGTTCGGTGACCGTAATGGAATTTTTACTCAAAAACTCACGGACAACAAGAGAGGTGTGGGCAGGGGCATTGTCGTGGTGAAGAATCCAACGCCCCTCTCGCGCCAATTCTGGACGAACTCGTGCCACACGAGCTTTGATATGAGCACATCGACATAGAATTTTCCATCAACTGTCTGGCCTGGAGGGACGAATTCTTGATGGACAATCCCCCGAACATCGAAAAAAACAATCAACATTGTCTCGGCCCTCTCTGAATCTTTTTAGCCACTTGTGGACGGTTGGTTCCTTCACAGCATCATCCCCATAAACTGTTCTGAGATCGGCAAAAATTTCACGGCCATTCTTGCCGAGTTTCGAGAGAAACTTGATTACGACGCGCTGCTCTTCAACGGAAGCGGGCTCCATGCCGACGGGGTTTCGTTAGGTAACTTCACAGATGGCGTGACAAGCCACTAAAACCGTTCGCTACAGTAACTTGTACATTTTCGTCCGGTACAAAACAGATAAAATACAACTATTACACATGTGCAAGTTCGCATCTTGTTTTATCCCGCTTTACTAAAAGTTTGTACTACCATTACCGCACGGCGGTCAGACCAGAAATGAAGCATTGTTAGGGACATAAGGAAGGGGTCCTGCGCTTTTCTGGCCTCCCCACTCCTCTTTCTCGCATTCCAGAACACTTTTATACGAACTTTCCGGACAGACCTCGTACAGTCAAGCAACGGGGAAACCTCTCTGTATGATAAAATTCAAAATGAATACATTATCTTTACTATTTTTATAAATGTGAACATGAGTTGTTTGTTTGTTTACCTTATAGCGTCTTAACAGCTTAAACCAATCATTATGAAATGTGTTATATACGTTCTATATAGGATAGAGAAGGTATATCCTATTTTTATATAATCTATATTTTTTATCCCGGTCAATAAACATATCTCGGTCACGTGAACGAATATCGCGAGTACAAGTTAGTAATTATATAAACGAATATATTATTCGTAAAAGAAATAAATGATAGCGTGGACGTGACACCTAGTTCAATTAAATGTAACAAACTAAGATGTAGTCAGGTTTTTCAAGAAGTTATAGTCAATTACAATAGAAAATAACATAGTTTAATGAAAATGTAACAACATTTTGTTGAAATTATAATAGAAACACTCATTAAATGTACTAGTAATAAATTGAAACATTCAATCAAAATATGTCAGATACAGCTACAGATTTACAGGCAGTAACTGAAAATCATTGGTTTGTTGATTAAGCAAACAACTCACTGTGATATTGCATTTTTGCATCACCCTGGTATACATATATTTTCCAATATTATGTTATATATAAAAAAAAATGTGTATATCGCCCTTTTGTTAAAGACCGTTTTCTTTTTGTTATTATTGTCACAATTTTATGTAACTCTTGATAGCATCGTAAAGTTTATTTGTCAATCAACAGTCAATTTTTACTACATTTGAATATCAACAGTCAATGATTATTTATTTATTATTATTTATTATATATATTAATGTCATTACATTTTCATTAAGTTTTATTACATCAGCAACTTAATCCAATGCAAGCACATTTTAAAAGGCATTAGATTTTTTTAGTCTGACAGGATGAATGTGCAATAGATCGGTGTATCTGCAAGCAATATTTTGATACATTCAACTGAAGACTCTTCTGATATACAAGAAATGTTTTATATGTTTATTAAATGTAACAAACATTTGTAGAACCATTAATATGCAAAGCGTAATTACACGTATGGAGTTAACGTAATATTTATTGTGTAAATTTTGAAGAAAAATATAATTAAGTCCGATTTACAAATACACCATATACATATAATTACATACAATAAAACGATCGACAAACAGATCGTGCACGGCCCAGTGATGAGGTGTGGCAGTTACCGGCTTCTTCGTAAAAAATAAGTTCAATTACCTGCAACAAAAACAGTGTATGGTCAAAAAAAGGTATTCGGACATGTGTACAGTAGTCAACACAGATTGAAAATAGTTCAATTTAGATTTTTAGTCAAGTAAATTTAGAATAAACTAGAAGTATTTGTTTACGTTTGTTAATAAGATTGTATGTAAAATGTTTATAGTTACTATTTTGTAGATTAAAATCTTTGAAAAAATTTCTTTATCAATTTATTATCTACGTATTACTTTAAAACTTAAGGTACTTACAATAAAAATATTTACAAAATATACAGTTTAAGCTTATTGTTAAATTCATACTATTAAGATTATACTAATTAAAATTTATTTCACTATCGGTTACTGTGGCATAAAATCTCCTTATCATATCTAAAATCTTCAAAGGCAAACATTTAGCATCTAAATTCATGTCATTGTATAAATATGTGACAGTACTACATTAAATGATATACAGACGATTATATGTAATAATACATAGTTACCTACTCAAGCGAGAGACGTAAAATTTTCTTTTACTTAGTATGAGTAGTATTTTATGTAAAGAGCACGTGTAAGGCACACATTTGTATTATCCAAATAAAATTTAGGTATATATCAAGTGATACACAAATGAAAGGTATGTAGTTTGAAAGTATCTACTAATGTTAAATGTTTATTATCTATGATCGTGTCGTGACAGGCATTAGATAATATGAAGCCTTGAAAGTACGTTTAGCCTTCACAACCTTCATGTAGGCAAAAAAAAAATATATATAGAACACCATAAAAGAACGGATATCATTAAAATCATGATAAATAAATACATAAGAAATACATTTATGGTTAAGATTGGTGAGAGCCCAACTTGTAAGGAGTGTACCACCTTTGGTCACTGTACTGGAAAACATTTTAAATTAATCACGATAAAAACTAGCTAGATAAAATGAGCATAGTCCCGCTTAAGGAATGTTTTCTATTGACTTTAAAACCACTTCAAAGGCTATTGAGACAATCGATTGTTATTTCCTGGCCGTTAGTATTTTTACACGACTGCCTAAAAAAGGAGTGTAATGTTAGGTTATATGTGAATATATGTGACTTACTTTGTTCTACAATAACATAAATGCCTAAACAGATTTGAACGTAACATACGTATCATTAAAATTCTTATATCATCTCTAATAACACTGGCTATAATTTTTTTTAAATAAATCGTATTTGAACAATTAGATTTTTTTTTCTTAACACTGGCAAATGTACTTAACGATTTATTTTTTTAAAGTTATTTCGTTTTTGATAAACATATGTAAACTTAGCTGAACTAATATTATTTTTTTTATGTCTGAGATACAATTTTTATTGTTCTCAGATCCAAATGTACAAATGAATTCGTGCCTACTTTTACTGTAATTTCCAGTACTGAGTTTGTTACAATCATGGTTATGCAATAAAGTTATTATTATTATTTATTTATATAAATAATTTCTCGTAAGCAATTTGTAGAAGAATCAAAGCAGTTTAAATACAAATGGCATTATTTGGAAGGGTACTAGCTGATATGATGTAACTTTTAACAGGAATTATTATTTTGTGGTGTACCTATAGAGACAATGACTTGTACTACGGGCAGTGAACCTGCTATATATCGGAGAGCAGAGGAAAACCACCACGAATATTGATTCACGGCTTGCGGTCAAGTATTATCACGTCAGATTCTCAATCGTGAGGTGTCTGAACGATGTTTTATTAGCGAAGTACGAGCGTGCTATTGTCGATCGGAAATCGGAATAGAAAATGTACCCACGGTTTCTCACACCTGGAACGCGATACCGTACTACGGTAATAACTTGCATGTTTCCGTCGTATTCATTTTTCTAATTGATTTTATTTTTAATTGATGTAAATAATTTTAAATTAAATATAAAACGCGATTATAATTCTCTCCATTTGAACAATTAGTTCTCAAGTCAGAAACAATAATATTAAATAACGAAGTTATTGTAATATTCTTTATTAATGTGTCTAATTTTGAGGGCCTCTAAAACTCAAAAGGCATTCAACTCGGCATAAAAGAAAAACAAAATGTTATACCAATTCGCTAGTCTAGACCGGACTATTGGCCGTCGACCCCATACGAACGCGATAAATGACCTTACTCCTAGGCTATAATTTTGTACTATATCATGTTTTATGGCCTTGTTTATTAGGGTTGTCACTTTAATGTTCACAGTAAGCTTGGTTTAGTTTGACACATACAACTAATTTTCGGTATTGTCAACTAATTTGCTCCGCTTGGCAGGTGGGTTGGCAACCGCAGTTTGGCTTTAATGATGTTTTAAGAGGGACGCTGGTGTCCATCCCTCACCTTCCCTTAGTCGCTTCTTACGACACCCACGAGAAAGTGAAGGGGTGGCCCACTTTATGCCGGGGCACAAATAATGGCGCTAAACCACCTTCATCAATCAACTCCCCATAACACTTAATCTACATAATAAAACAACTGATATTTAATTTTCTATGAAATATTAATGAGCTTTTAAATAACGAAGAAGGGGAACAAGAAAAGAGAACACATTAATTTGATTTAAATTATTCAACGAGATAACTTATTTATTAAATCATACACTTCCAAGTCCTCGTTTATATATATATAATGGATTAGTGTTTATCTACTTTAATACTTCGGTTATATGAATAAGACTCATAATGAAATTAATAATTTTCAATGATAAATCATGTACAACCCTAAGTCTCGACAAGGTCCGTCAGGTACGCATTTTTTGCTTCTCTAATTTCAAAGTCGAGTTTATTAACTATTCGTTTAGCTCTTGTGTATTTGAACTTGTAGTACCTACATTTCAAATAGAAAATGTATGAGGAATACGTGGTTGAACCAATTAATCTTTTTTATCGACGATCTCATATGAAGTAGAATATTAATGATATTTTCAACCGACCTTAAAAAAGGAGGTTCTCAATTTCGTTGTATTTATGTTTGTTATCTTATAACTTCGTCAAATATAAACCGATTTAGATTTTTTTGAAAGGAGGACAGATTGGTTCTCTAGAAAATGTATCGAAATTATAATAATTGATTTTGCCACAACTGTCGTTTTTTCTTTTTGTAGTATACAATCTGTGTACTACAACATTGATAGTGCACCCTTGCCCCCTTCCTTCTAATAAAATCTACTACTACTACTATCATTAATTCCTAGGTAAACAATGCTGTAGCTCCGGTCGTCTTCAACTCGGGAGCCCGAGGACCCGACATATGCGCCTCGAGGTACGTCGTGAGGTTTTAGTGGGTAAAAATCCCACACACCCCCTCTGCCTTCCCTCCGGCAGTTGGGAAGGTCTTTGAAAGATTTCCTCACGTTAAAAAAAAAAAGGTAAACAATACTATAAAACTGTTTATGTATACAACTTGAAATAAGATGCTGTCGGTTCACCTGAAGAAGAAACAAAACTGTCGCCTAAACACATGAACATCACCATACACGTAAAGAATTGATGCTCATAATACCTCTCAAATATCACAATTTTTGATAGGTAAGATGTTACATCTCTATAGCCTGCAATTCCACTACCATATCCCACCCATTAAATCGAAACCATTCAAGCACAGATGCTTGACAATAGAAACACAAGTTGACAAATGTAATTATGTGGAAGGAAGGGATTGGTAGTATTGCGAACTACCAGACCCATTGGTAGTAATACACCCTGTTAGATTTACCTTCACGTGGTTCCTTCTGGAAACCATCGTTCTTATTTCCAGGTATATTTATCACGATGGGCTAACTGACCTGCTTTTTCATACTCGCCTATCATCATTCGCAGATTAGTGTATTAAAGGGTGTTGAGTTTAACCAGCAGTTGATTACCCAACCAATCACTGTCATTCTCTTTCGAATATAACGTCGACGTTAATTGTAAATACATAATAAAGGTTAAAAATAGAATTACACATAAAGCTATTCATATTCATGTCAGGTCAATACTTGGTCATTCCAATTTTGTTGTCTGTCTGCCCATCAAGGATAGGTCAAATTTGATAAGCAGTCAGACAACAAAGACGAACTTATAAACGTTTTGTCACCTTCACAAGTACTTTAGTACAGAACCCTTGAAACAACTCAAGATGGAGAAGAAAATTAAAAGTCTAACTGGAGTTTTTAAAGATTAGTGTAACTTGTATCAGTTGCCTTAAAAGAAATCACTTTATGTACAAAATATCCCACTCCTATTTTGCTTGTCTTTGTATTCTGTATTTTTTTTATTTTATTTTAACAACAGTAGCTCAGTTTAAATATCACTTAAGAATAATCGCAGTATCAATATAAAACGGTAAACTCTTGCCATGTCTATAAACACTATCAGAGACATGTGTAATGCAAGTAATTTACTTTCTAATTCGTTGTTAATCTTTGTTATTAGCGGTTTAATTACTGGATTGTTTACTTTTCATAACAATGTCTAATTAACCCACATGATTGCTATATTTATCTCGGAAGATCTAGACTTCGTCCATTCTAAGTGAGCCATATTTATGGCGAATGATTGTAGTAATTAACTTACCGTCCTCTATTGCTGGTGTATATTTATGGTCGACACTTTCTTGGTGTCTTTCTTTACGACAGGCTATTTAAGGTAGGCAGATTCTTATTAAAGGTTATTCACTCGTAGTATCCATAAAAAATCAGGAGAAATAATTTACACAGTTGTTTTTTTTTTTGTTCAAAAATCGACATTTGTCCACTAAAAGGTATCTATTTATAAAATAGTTGTAAACATTTTTTTCTTAAAATCAATTACTTTGCTTTTTGGTTTCATTGTTTTTGGAATACATTATATCGTATTTGGACTACAATTGTGTCTGTGCTAGTATTACATATATATGGTATTAGTATATTAGCGGTTAAGCATCGAATTATTTATTGCGTCACATTTATAAGTTATATTGTGTATTTATTGAATATTGTTTTTCATTTATTAAATAAATTAGAACCTACAAGAATAGTTTTACATATAATTATCGACTGAACTCGATACATGGGTAACAATACAATACGATACAACAAAAGTTTTTATTTTTATTTATTTATTAGTATACGTATGTGTACAAGGCGGAATTAATGTTAAAAATATTATTTTGCAAAATATATATATTTTTTTAAATACAATCGAATAGCTAGGCGTCCTAGTTAATAAATCAGATGCTATACGAGTACATTCAACACAAATTCTATAGAATTATCTAGATACAGCTGTGACACAGTTCCACAATAATGATGTTACTATGCAAAAAATCAACGGTTACCATACACTGGAAGTATTTACGAATGCGTGGGCGCAATGTAAACTAGCAGGTCAGTTGTGTCAGTCAGTACAATAAACCACGATTCGATCGTTGACCCGTCGTCCGTGCGAAATCGATTTTGACAGTGGAAAAATATTAACGATTAATCGTCTATTAAAATCGATAATTAAAATAAAATATCCAGTTGAGACTGAATGCCTTTTTATCTAAATTAAACGCTATTCGGTGGTAAACGTATAATCATCACTGCGTTTGCCCATACGGGGTCGCCACTGAAGAACCTTTCTTCCCCAAATGTATTATACTGAAAACTTTTTAAAACAAGACTGTTTACTCTGATGCTTATTAATTAGAAAAATTTGGTAAAATTGAAATTAGTTCTTTTGTGAAAAATTATTTCCCAGAATTTGCAATACCTCGTTATTTATTCATTAAACGGTAACGTATATTTGATTATATATGTCTTTCTGTAACATATATTCAGCTACTAGTGTTTACCAGTAACTTCGCCCGCGTGACCGGAGTATGTTGATTGACCGGAATAAAAAGTAGACTATCTATAGTGAAGTTCTAACATCTTGTAAGTTAAAATAAGAGGGAGGGGGAGTGTTAATTTTTTAAAAGTAAGCATATCAACTTTTCAATTAAATTTTTTACAATCGAGAATTCTGATTAATTCGTGTGTTTTACTCCATTATTGACGATCGAATGGACAAATCATTAAAATTGCAAAAAGAAAAATACTTACGATTGCTTGAGACATCAAAAACGTCAAAAGCTATATCAAACCTACTTTCAAATTGATAATATTAATAAGGATTTGCCTGGATAGCTTACATCTGACTGTATCACCAAACTATTAATTAGGTGACTTTACACAAAGACCACCGCATGAGGGCGTTGCTTCAATTACCGTATATGAGGAAGCATTTGATGGGTAATAGTATAATTAATTCTTATCTATATATATGAATATGTAACTGTTTCAATGCTTAAAGAGAGGATTGTAAATTGAGGCAACATTACAAAGGTTCTTTTGTCAGCATCACCGGTCTCCCATGGAAACCATCACGGTCAAATACTAGTGAAATCGTCACCAACTACTCCGAATTTACCTATATCCCTTACGGGTATCCGAGAGCTACTTAGACAGGGTTAATGGGATATAAATTTAGGTTTCTAAGGGCAGATTACAAACACACAGACATGTTTAGGTAAAGTTGACCACCCTAGTGGCGTAGTGTTAGACGTGGTAAATTACTTAAAGAGGTCACAGGTTTAATTCACGATTGGACCAATTTATAAACATTTTTCTAAATTGTCTCAAGATTGGATTGGGTGTTTCTAAATATCCTTTTCCCCAGGTATACAATATAGGAGCATAAACCTCAAAAAAAAAATACAGTACCTAATATTGTCTAAGATTTCACACAAAGAAACTTATGTATCCCTGTGCTATATGCCAAAATAAAAATTCCAATTTTTACTGGAACATTTTAGGCGGATATCGAATTTCAATTTTTAGGTCAAACTCTAAATAATTAGCCTATAATGTATGTACGGGCTGTCCGCGCACGTTTCCGTCGCGTCACTCTTGGACTGTGTGAACTAGCTGAAATGATGCGAGACGTACAATGACCGAGGCATGTGGGTCATGACATGACGTCACGTGTGTACTCGCCGTTACACGCCCACAATGCCTGTGGAAATGTAAGTTTTGCAGTCAAACGTTAACGGTTGTTAATTGATACAATAGGTGCAAAAAAACACCAGTGGGAAGAGGTTTGGTAGGGTGTAATTAGTACGGAATATGCATGTGCATCCATTATGGACTGCCCTTAAAATTTATGTTGTTTTACCATATACATTATTTCTAGAACTATACATGAAAATATATTCTACTACAATTATTATATTATAATCGATTGTCATTTTGCAAACCTATTGCGGCATATAAAAATTACGATTAAACAATAGGGGTTGATCGTAAAAGCGTGAAAATTTGAATTTGTATGTATTTTTCAATGCTAAAACATATTAAAATAAAAATAAAAAAAATTGTCAAAAAAATAAAAAAAAAAATATTTATGGGTGGGTCACCCCTATCATTGAGGGGTATGAAAAATAGATGTTGGCCGATTCTCAGACCTACCCGATATGCACACAAAATTTCATAAAAATCGGTAAAGACATTTCGGAGGAGTTTGGTAACAAACACCGCGACACGAGAATTTTATATTACTATGAAAAAATATTACATATACTTTCGGAAATATTTTTTTTATTGTTAGGGAGGCAAACAATCAGACAGATCACCTGATGAAAAGCAGCTATTATTGCCCATGAACACTTGCAGCACGAGAGCAGTTGCTTGTGCGTTAACTAATTAAAATTAAGCAAAATAATTCTTATATATAAAAGTAGGTTCATAACATCTAAAAGAAATGTCTCTCTAACAAAAACACCCCGTCAAAATCAGTCCAATATTTTTATCAATTTCTATCATAAAATAGGTACTTATGTAACTTAACGTAACTTACGTGATTCGTAAATATATGCGTGATAAGGCATATCAATTTACAATATAATTATTACTTGCTACACCTAAAAATGATGTGTTTTTATTTTGTTTAAAATTGAGCGTTAGATACAATTGGCTTGACTATTTCTTGGGATATGATTGTGCACATTTTCGTTATTTAAGATTAACGCTCAAATGCATAGTACCTTACAATAGTAGATGATAATTAAATTAGAATAAAAGATCGATTTATATTTATTTCGAAAATAATTAAATACTTTAAAATTGAATTACATTATATATTATTTACAATTAATTAATCGAATACGATGGATAAAACTTAGAAATATTGGAATTGATACATTTGAAACAAATTATATCACATTGAAATGATTTTGTTGTGTTCCGTATACCGCAAAAGTTTGGTTACAACACTCCTATTTCCGTCAACAAATCCGAGATCAATGTACGGTCATAAAAGTCGATGGGCATTCGTGAACTCTATTCCACAGTAATACGTCATCAAGTTAATAAACATAATAGTTTTCGTCGGCGACAATAAATATTTTCATTCGTTAGCGGCAACATCACTTTCATTTTTTAATTGTTTATTTATCAACTTTAATGATATTTTGATAAGAAAATGGGACAGTCAACGACCCTTCTAGGTGTAGTCATAAAATTATGGTAGTTGGGGACAAGTGGGGTTATTGGTCATCATGAATTGAAATTGACCTGTCTCATTAATGGTGACAATCCTCTAAACAACGATATCCGTCTCAGTGCTCTTTCCTGAATTTTATGAAGACAATGACTGGAAATGAGAAAATTGACATCATATTGACTTTACAACCAATAAATCCTTATCCTATCCTTATGTTTATTTTTAGTTTTATATTAATATTTACATATACATATATATAATAAAATTCTACTAGACATTGTCCGTATTTAGAATACTAAGAAAAAATAATACACAGGTTACAAATTTTAATACGAGCAATAATAACAAATACAAAATTTTTCTGATATTTTGCCTGTTTGTAAGTTTTCTCCGGCAAAAACACAAAAACTATTACCAAATTGGATATAATTTTTATAGTTATAACTATTCAATCATATATGCTTGAGATCAAACTTAAAATCCGGCATATATTTTATCTTTACACGTCATCTGGTAGTCCATTGACTTTTCTACTTTCAAAATATATGCACACAATGTCATTGGCAAAATCTAGTCATAAACGTAAAAGAAAGATAGATAGATACTCTTTACAATAGTAAACTTATTACAGATATAAACAATTACAAGAAATTATCACAGTAAAAGTGACATTTTATTTGTCTATTATTTTCTGGCGTCTTAATACCATTAGATAATAATACTCATGGAATTGGTATATATGTAAATTGGGCATGGAGAAGAACTCGAGTTACTTTTTGTCCCAGTTCAATATGTTTTAGACGAAGTTGCAGCTAGTAAATAATACCTTTTACAATTATTCAATCTATAGTTGTGTGTAATTGGTGTAAAATAAGAGATACGCACTTCCCTGTTAATACATTCATTAAGACGTTTTCATCACGCGACTGTCTGCGGACATGAGACGGTAACAGAGCAGAAAATTGATACAATTAAATGAAAGTTGGCTACACTTTTTACTTCCTTAGTTTATTTATTGAAATTTCGTTCAGCTGAGAGAATAATATTATAAATATTATACAAATTAAAGATTTCTAGTGCCATTATATAATCTATGGTAGAGAATATTACTGGAGCATGGAGTTCTTAAAAAAAAAAAAGGGGGGGGGGGGGTAAAGAGGTTTCTTCAGGGTCAGCAATGCGCGCATATCAGCTCCAGATATATCAGACGTTTATAGGTTATGGTAACCGCTTACTATCAGGTGGGTCGTATGCTTGTTTGCCATCTCAGTGGTATAAAAAAAGAATGAGAAAATTTTGGATATAAATTTGTTACTGTGTTATTTTGTACTACTGTAATTTTTTTTTGTAATCATTCTTTTTTGTGAATTTATTGATGAAAACTGTTATATTTTAAAATAACTAGAAAACTGTTCCATTATAAAATGACCGGATCAACAGTGCTCTATGATAATCAGGGATATTGTCCACCTATGAGTGAAATTTCATTCAATGCCATTCAGTCTCATTAAGGTTCATTATTACTTTCAACTAGCTTTTTGCCCACTCCTTAGTACGCTTGAATTTCAAAAGTACAAAAATCAACGAAATAGACCACTACAAGATGGCGTATCTAGATAAAACATACACCAATTTTAAGCTTCAAGAATACAACTATGAAAATAGCATCCAATTATGAAATAAAAAATAGCATCAATTTGATGTAAATATTTTGAGATTCCGGACAAACATATAGACAGTAAAAAAATTTTTTACAAAATTATTGTTTTGACATCCTTATGTCTTATTAAGAGCCCTCAGATTTTTTTTTTAAATATCTCCCATGTACAGGCATCGTCTGTCTAGTTATAATTTTATTAGTAAGATAACAATGTTTTACAACTATCACTTTTATACAAAATCAAGTAAATATGTAACCTTAGATAAAAATGTAAAGCTGTAATAACCATATCTTTCTGTCCATAGTGGATACAGTGTATATAGGTAAAATAACTATTTATATTTATGATACCAGATACGCGGCATTCAACTGCATCGGTTACGAATATATTTGATATTCTCTTACGTGACTTTTCTGGAAAACGCTGCAAATTCAAGAAAACAAAGTTGAAGATTTTATAAAGAGTATTGAATTGGATCAACGATTGCTAAGCCATTATCGATTGTGACAAAACTAGTCATTTTGGACTAAACTGAACCGATTTTAATAAAATTTCTGTTGGACCATGGGGCCAATTTGTAAATATATCCTTTCAGATAAAATCAGAGTTTTCCAAATACTTATCATATTTTACAAATGTTAAAGTTCTGATTAGTGTGTATGACGTTATTATTAATCATATACTTATTGTTTTATTTGTCTATTCGCCTGCCAATGACTCAGGCATATTTTAATTTAAATGTGAATTATTAAAGAACAAGTGCGTGTAGAACTTGTATTGACAGGGTTCCGTTTTAATGTTTAAATTTGTTAATAATTCTATATTGTTTTCTATTTTACTTTAAACTAGCTGTATTCATTATCAACAGAGAGACCCCCATATTATAGAATAGAATGTAAATGGGTATATTCAGTGCAATTCAGAGAATCTTCCGTCGAGGTTTCAAAAAACTACAGTTCATGTTTTTACAAAAAAAAAAATATAAATTTAAATCGACAACGCGATAACATATTACTATCAGACAAGGCGTATCCTTATTTGCAACCATAGTGGTATAAAAAATCAGAATTATGCTATGTATGTTGTACCTAGATGGATCGCTAGAATAGATAGAGAGAATAGATAGAGGTGATATAGCTGAACGTCAAATCACTTAACCTTATTTAAATCTATTAAAAACAGACATAAATATTAAAGAACATTTGAAGAATGTTTATTTAAAACTGCATACGGACTGTCGAAAACACATGACTAATTTTTAAGATATTAGAGACGTTTTAATGACAAATAAATACTATATCCTTCTCCTACTTTTATAAAGATTTCATTTTAACTGCAGATTATGATGCTGTCAAATACAGATACACTGTTAGATAAATTAAAACGATTAAATGACAAGGGCACCGTTTTGGTCATTAGCGACGGAACCCTAAAGTCGTTCGAGAACTCGTCCCATCAAGACGTCATTCCAACCAACCAAAAGGAGATGTTTGAAATAAAATCATATATGACAAAAAAAAAGTTGACGGCATTGCCTTATTTATCTTGATGAATATATGTATGTCCTTTAATACTCACTCATTCAGACATCTAAATCTAAAGACGATTACACTATGAATATTACGACTGTCTCTTATTGGTGTAGACAGAAACAATAAATACTAAATGCTTAGATTAAAACACATATTTGTAAAGATTTATGAAAAATAGTCATTCCGTTTGTGATAAAATTTTAGCTAAAAGAACGACATTATTATTCTACTAATATGTGATAGTTTGTAAAGATATCTGTTAAGTTAAGGATGTCTGTTATCCATTTACAACTACGGATAGATTCGAGTGAAATTTGGTGCACAGATAAACCATACTTTTAGATAAAAACATAGACTCTTTTTTAATCCTAATTAATGCGGATATAGCCACATAATACTACTAGTAAATATAATTAACCAGTCTTTAAATAGCACTCTTCGTTTATCAATTGATAAAACTTTAAATATATTTTAATAAAAATACAAAGTCAACTGTGGGTTTTTTTATTAAAATAATAAAGTAATTGAAAATAATAAACAAATAAATTTATTGTTAAGTTTCATTATATTTTCATAATAGAAAACTAAACTGGTCGACCGTCCTGGACATATCTACATACAAGTCAATACTTGTTTTTGTGACTAAAACCAATTTATCATGTAGTTAGTGTTTTGAAAGATAAAATAAAGTAATATCCATTTATCCCCACCACACTCTCAAATAACAGGCCTAACGACGCCACTCCGGAAGCCATCACGTCGATGATTGACAACTGATGATGGATTGATTGACTTTCCACAGTTGGAGATGTTTAAAATATACATCTTATTTATTTATAAGTAAGGTCTATATTTAGATAAATAAATGAATGCTGTGCCAGTTCAATATTGAGTTACGCAATACTCAACATAATATGACATAATGTAACGCTAATATTATGAGTTTATGACGTCACAATGATTTATAAGCCGTTCATCATTGCGGATAGATTTGAACCCTACATTTTGCTATGAAATGTACAGCGATTTTGTAGACGCATTAGTAGGTATACTGAATTTGAGTTTAGAACGTGGGTCCGTGAAACAAAATCTATAAGTAAATCGTAATTTTTTATAATAAATATATAGATATAGTTCACAAAATTCACAAAATTTAAACCCTATCGATTTCAAAAAGAAACGTAAAATCAGTTCAGAACTAACTATTTATTAGTATTTTTCTTGCAATATTCAATAATATAACGTACATATGCACTTACTAGCCGTTTATCTAAGAACTTCATGAAATTACAGTCAATTCAACTGATCGGTTATTTTATAGCATTTTATATGTGATTCTTTATATTGACAATTTTTTTTTTATATATAAACCGATTGAAATAAAACAAACACTAAATGCTAAGTGGAGCAAACTGCAACGTATTAATGATAACCGCATTTAAATTGATTAAGCCGTTTCTGAGATTAGCGTGTACAAACGTACAGACAAACGGACAATTTTTTTTAAAATCACTGTTTTAGATTCTATTGTGTTCATAAAGCTCCTCTATAATAATTTTTCTTATATATCTTCCATGTACAGACAGCGAGCAGTTACAATTTTATTATATGTATTGATTGATTGATTGATATATATATTTTATATTACGCTTGTATATGTTAAAGTCAAATTGGAATCCTTCAGATATAATATAATATAATATACACTTACCAAAGTGTGTATAAAGCATATTATTACGTCTATATAAATACTATAATTAAAATGTGCATTAGCCGAAAGACAAACCTGTGTATGCAGGCACGCAGCAACGCAAGTTGACCTCTGTATAACGGAAATTGCTGCAGCCTTCCATTGCATGATTAGCTATGTGTTTTTATTACTTCGATTACTTGCATTGCATTCATGCATAGTAACGTGCGAGAACAAATAGGTATTATATTTTCAATTATCATTATATATTATTTATGTAGCGTTCTTGAAGTGCCCCGTTACACAATTTCTCCTTTCTGATTCTCAAGGTTAAATGCACGAAAACATTTGGCAACTGGCCTTTTTATAAACAGTAACTGTTTATACTGACTGCAATATACATTATTAGGGGAGAAAGGGATTGTTAGTAATGGAGACTGAGAATCCCATTGCTAGCAATATACCCAACCAGGTCGACCTCCTCGCGGTTCTCTCTGGAAAGTATCATGGTTAATTCCTGATGGATTCATCATGATGGGCTAACTGGCCTGTTTTCATTCTCATCACTCTTCACTGGTGCTCCGTCAGCGTATCCCGTTAGCGCAGGCGGGGTTACCATTCCATTTTCACCCACCAAAAAAAAAAAATACGTTATTAAAAATCATATATTGATTATTTATTTGTATGGGAACGCAGTCGCCATAGAATAATCTATTCTATTCTATAGGAAAGTGGTATACATTTATAGATTATATGCTAATAATAAAATAATAATTGTTTATCTAAAATGAAAATAAAATAATGACAATGTTATATATGTAATATATGCGTATGTTTGTTTTTAATGGATGAGAATGGTATGGTAACCCCGCCTGCGCTAACGTTATACGCTGGAGGGACACCAGCGAGGGATGATAGATGAGAATGAAAAGGCAGGTCAGTTACCCCATGTGACGAATACACCTGGAATTCAGCACATTAATTTCCATGGGTAACCACACGGAGGTCGACCTGACAGAGTACCATATATTACTAGTAATGGGACTGGTAGTCCACATTACGAACAATCTCTTGCGCCCCCTATGTTTTAATGACATGATGATGAGTTTCGACCGCTTTCGGAAACAGTGACCACTTGGACTCTGCTATTATTAATTAATTAACTACATAGGGGACAGTTGTTGGTGTCGGTGTGCTCGGATGTGACATACATAGGTAATGCGTACAAACATACATAAGTAATCTTTTTAATAAAGGTTCTTGCACATAGTAAACAAACAAAACACACCTTCACTGTTGTAATGATAATATATCGCTGCTGGTGGTCAAGCTTTTATTTCATCTCTCTTTGTTTCCATTTGATCAAGACGTGACATTTCAAAATGTATTAATTTTTCATTTTGTTAGAGAGCTTACCATTCTAGCAAATTCGATGTTTCAATAATAAGTCATCGGACACCCACCCCCCCCCCATATGTCGGTCTCCCGCAAAGTTCTCGCGCCAATAATAGACATCCACAATAAAATTGGTAATGCATTTATTTTTACTGTATCATTAAAGTGAACCCGTATAAATAAAACAATAAAAATAAGTGCATACGATGCATTTATTTTTATTGATGCAATTTGCTTTGATAGAAGGGCGTAAAAATAAAAAAAGGGTCAATTCTGACATGTACAATCAATGTCGTACATATGAACAACGTGGCGGATATACAATGTGAAAGGGTTCAGGCACCAGTAAGTTAGATTTATTAGAATTTAACATATTTAGAATTTATTAAAAACTTAAACTAATTACATAATGCATGAAGAAGAAAATAAACGGACGTATTAGGATTTTGTTCTTTTCTATAATCATCTAATTTTGCCAACAAACTGATCATCCACATAAATGAATAAATGTATAGTTTATATTTCTCTTAACAAAAAAACAGGTACAATTAAATTCGTTAGATCAGTTTTGTGAGAGATTGGTGCCTGTAGCTGATTTTGAAAAGACCTTTGTTAGGAAAGGATTGTTAGTAAGAGAGATTAGCAAATAATTATTGATTATTATTATTATTGATAGCAATATATCCTATTTAGATCAACATCCACGCGGTGCCCCCTGGAAACCATCGTGATTGATTTATTGTTGAATTAGTCACAATGGGCCAACTGACTTGCTTCATTATCATCTACCATCCCTAACTAGTACCCCGTCAGTATATAACGATAGCTAAGGCGAGGTAACCATTTCACTATTCATCCATTAAAAAAACCTGTCGAGTTACATAAATAATAATAAGACCTTACTGTACTTATACAACTGTATCGTTACATTTATTAATTGTCTTGCTTATTCCCTATATTGTATAATGCAAATAAAGTTAAGTATACTTTCATTCATAAATATACAAATTACAGCAAAATTTCATTTTCGTTAACCATGTACTTTTCACTATTAAGTATATATAATTTATGTAATAAAAACCTCTTTAATAAATTTCAATCAGTAACACGTACGCTTGCTTATAAATGAGCGAATCGATTCGAAAGTAGATCAGTCGAGCAGGCAACATTAACACTACAGTTATACACCATGTGTTTTAAAATTTCCCTTTCGAACGACAATTTGGTGACTCAGCACTGTTGAGATGGTCAAATTATATTACACGCAAAGTCTTTATGTCCACAGAACAGAATATACAAAGACCACATGAAAAACGAGGACAATCTTCTATTGCGATTATACGTAAAATTTACTTAAAGATAATGTCAGTTTATATGCGCTAAATTATTTGTAGTAAAATTTAGTTTGATATATTATGTCATGTCATACAGTATGATGAATGACGAATACGAGTATAATAAGAATGTTTGTAATCAAATTTACAAGCTTTGTTATTTAAAATTTTGTTTAGTATGTTAAATCTTTAAATTAATTTATGCCATGTGGTGCCGGTATAGAATGGGCCACTCCTTTTAACGTGGATGTCGTAAGAGACAACTAAGGAAATTTAATAGTTTAATAGTCACCAACGTCTAACTGCGGTTGCCAATCCGTCTGCCAAACGTCGCAATTACTGCCAAAACTCACCAATAGGGGGAGGCTTATGTTCAGCAAGCAATAAACAATTAATGACTGATATGATGACGTAATAAGTTTGCAACTCTATCTAGAAACGGTTACCTACTTCTAAAATTTACACATACGAAGTTGCAAGCAAAAACGTAGCAAAATATACAAATGTATTTTAAGAGTATATTTGAGTACAGAAGCACGAAGAGTTCTTTAGACTGTGGAAACACTATGCCTTGCGGTTGTCGTGCGGGGAAAATTACAAAATGCCGCAGGTTTTGTAACATGAAGTTTCTATTGTGGATGGAGTATTTGAGGTTAAATTGCAACTACTATTTCAATCGTGCAGCGAGTTGCAAATTATTTAAAATAATTACGTTAAAACAAAAAACTTTTCAAAATCAAGGTTTTTGATGGGTGAAAGTGGAATGATAACCCCGTCTGCGCTATTGGTATACACTGGCAAGGCACCAGTGAGAGAAGAAGGAATTAACCACGATGGTTTCCAAAGAGAACTGCGTAATGGTCGATCTGACAGGGTATATTGCTAGTAATAGAACTGTTAAACTCCATTACTGATAATCCTTTTCCCCCTAAATTAAGGTTTAAACTTAGAGTATACTGTAAAATTACTGAAAAACGGAAGACATGCGTCAAATAAAAACGTATACAAACAAAACGTGTTATTAAATTAATTAACAATGTAATGAACTGAAAAATTCAAAAACTTTCTCTAAAGAGGTTAAATTGTTACTTACTTTTTTTTGTTAAAGCCACTATTAGAAAATTATTAAATTATCTATGTTACAAGTTATTATAGTTCATGTAAACGAAATCGCAGACACAGTCTAGAACAATCCTAATAATTTGTATAAAGTCCTAATAATAATAAACGTAAACATATTGATGTTTAACTATACACACCTAGGTTTATTTACCTGACGCAGGTTGCGATGTATTGCGTTATTTTTGAGCACGTGCCAGAATGTATGAACAAAGCGCAAGTGTGATGTCTTACCAATATTTATTTATTACAGCCAAACCACTTTTTTTTTCATGATATACTCAAGGTATGTTTACTTAATGATTTCAAATTTAGTTAATGCCTTTGATCATTAAACAAAAATATAAATACTAATTTTTAATTTCAAAGAAAATATATTTAAGAAATCTTTTGCAAACTCCACTGCATCTCTTTA
This sequence comes from Galleria mellonella, assembly GCF_026898425.1. Taxonomy (NCBI): domain Eukaryota; kingdom Metazoa; phylum Arthropoda; class Insecta; order Lepidoptera; family Pyralidae; genus Galleria; species Galleria mellonella. The sequence continues at coordinate 3,431,239 of NW_026442084.1, forward strand.
TTTTAAAGTTCAAACCATCTTTTTGTTGCAGTCATTATACCAACCATATAGAAACATTTTTATCTGTGACGTTTGGTATATTATACTTAGACGATAACTTTGAATAAATTATATTACAGCATTTGAAGTTTCAAAATGTTAAGCAAAAAAATATAACTAATCTAAGATGAAAAATATGATTAACCGGTACACGTTATTGATATGGACTGACAAATGCGTATTTTAACATTGTTATATATATATATATATATATATATATATATATATATATATATATATATATATATATATATATATATATATATATGTGTGTGTGTGTGTGTGTGTGTGTGTGTGTGTATTTGGATAGAACGTCACAACAAGCCAATATCGGACAGCGTTAGATATATGACGTCACTGTTCCTTATCCCTCTGGTCGTATTTCACTGTGTCGCAATTTATAGTCTCTTCCCGGTCAAGGATGACGTAATAAAGTATACAGGAGTATTGGGCACTACAACGTGGTGAAATTGATGATATTTCTAAACAATATAAAGAGCCAAACATAAAAGAACATGAGCGTCTTCCCCCTGGGGTTCATATAATGTTCAATGATCATATAACATAATTAAACATTTTCGCAAACTATCACAATTATATTTGTAAATAAGTAGGCAGGATTGTAATTTTTAGTCATAAACAAATTGTAATAGCAAAAAAAAAATTCATTAATCGCAGATTTAATAGAGATAGATTTCAACCTACGTGAAACAAAGCGTTTCATTGCTAAATTACTCGCCACGCTGTTACAAAGGTTATTTACTGATAGGAAATCTCCCCTCGCACTAAACCTTTCCGAAAATGTCAACATTAGCCCTGTTCTTATCAATAACTTAAACTTTTTCTTCACTGTCATTTTTATGTAATACTTCCGAATTGTTTACACAAAGCCAATTAAGGCTCATTTTTAATTCTGTATTACTTAATATACACTCAATCTTATATGACCATCCTTGCAAACAATGTATATTCGTTTCTCGAGTCGTTTAGAAAATTTACATTACACATAGTTATCTAATCTATTTGTGCCCTCGAATGCATATTTTCGGTAAACTATTTAACAAGAAATAACTAATGAAGGTCAAGTTTACACGCACACGAAGGTGCCCGCAAAAACATTCGCTAACACAGACATTACATTTAACAAATAGTGAATGTATTTAGCTTGTTAATTTAAATTAGGAATGAAGTATACTATCCACTACTTTTTACCTGTCAATATTATTAGGATAAAAAGTATCCCATGTCCACCATCCCAGATACTACGTATATAGCAAATTTCAGTACAATTGGTTGAGCCGCTACGACGCCAAGATGTAATAAACAAACTCACTTTTACACTTATAATATTTATGAGGTTATGGATAGTGTCGCACACTCTCTAAAGATACTGGAAGACGCTTGGACTCTGAACCCACAGATATTCACTCATATATTGACAGGATGTTCTAAATAAGCTCGACCGACATGTTTAATATTATTTCTCTTGATTTCAGAACGTGGGATAGCTTTTTTCTAATTATCTTTACTTTTATACGTGAAAGTGAGTTTGTTACCTCTTGACTCATTAACAGCTCGACCAATCGCCATGATATTAGGTATACAATATTTTTCTTGAAATTTATTTATTTATTTTTATTTATTTAACACTTTATTGCACCAACATAACATGATTTGTTAAAACAATTTTCAATACGTATAGTGTAGTACAAAAGGCGGTCTTATTGCTAAGCAATCTCTTCCAGACAACCTTTGGGTAGAAAGAATTAAAGCATAAGTAGGTAGGTGGCGCGTTAAAAAAGATAGATTTGTAAAAAATAATATTTGTGACAGCATAGTCATATACATATACATACATAAATAAACACATACAACCAAACATATACATATATATACATACACATACACATAAATATATATACATACATATACATATATACGCATAAATACATACAAATATACCATATTAATACACATATATATAACACACATAAAACTGGATATACGTAGGACTAAGTGATTATAAGGATAGGTAGTGGGCTTTAACTAAGTTTTTAAAAATGGGCAACGATTGAGCGCACCGTATAGAGGTAGGGAGTGAGTTCCACAAACGAACTGCTTGCACGGAAAAGGATTTGGAGTAGAAAGAGGAAGAATGGGTAGGAATTATGAGTTGGAGTTGAATTTAGGGTGGAGGTCTACAAAAACAAATTTGAATATTTCGGTCATGCAAACGAAGTCGCGAGCAAAAGTTACTTATACAAATATGTATTAGCAGTTTACTGTCCACTGCTGAACATATTACATACATACGAGAATATTAAGATAAAAAAAAGCCAACTGTGACTGTGAGACGTACAATTCAAATAACTTTATTTTTATAAACACGTACGGAACACTCTTCTTTTAATGCAGATTTCTTACTACAGATTTGTTATTTTTATACAAGTATACATAATGTATTTATATGATATGTAAATATATATATATATATATATATATATATATATATATATATATATATATATATATATATATATATATATATATATATTTTTTTTTTTTTTATTTTTTTGCTCATCACCGTCAATTATACCTTGTCTTATATCTTATGTCTACGGTCGACTAGATAAAGGCGTATGACGTAAATTTCGCCATTTACACTGTCTAGGTGTATTATAGTTTAATAAATAAATTACTATGGACTGATTAAATACATATTTATTTTAGATCAGTGCTATTTAGACTATTTATTCGTTTTCTACAAAGCATGCATAATTATAATTATTGTAATGCTAATTGAAAGACACAAATACATACAAATTACTTTAGTAACATTAGTGATGGTACGTGCGTACTTTCTCTTACGTAATAAGATAAAAATACAATGAAATAAAAAGCTATCTCTGTAACAGGTACAGAATCAAACATTTTATTGCCTTCGTCTATTTCTTCTTTTGATTGATCACACAATAAACGGCGGCTTGTACGTTATTCGGAACCGAGCCAACTGAACACAATGAGGGTTCGTAACGCGGCGCCATTTTAGCGCCCCGTGCGTTGACCTGCCGCGGATACATTACGCAACTCCTGCGCATCTTTGTCGCACTGTCCAATGTCAATCACTTGTCACATGACAGTATCTGTAACTATTGTTTAGATATTGTGTTGATAATTTATTAATTCCTGTTGTCCTTCATCACTATAAGGTTTGAATTTATCTTTCTGAATTTATTTTTCTTTCATCTTTCTTTCAGGTAAGGACTTTCTATCACGTAAATATATTCATAGTTGAACTAAGATAGGTAGGAATTCCTAAACTCTTACTCGAAATCGTAATTTAATCACTTAACAAATTTTAATATATTTTAATAAAATAAATAAATAACACCATTCTATAAATTGTAAGTTACATGTTGGTGTTTAAAGATTTATGAAATCCCTGCAAAAACAGGTATGTATAAATGTTTTATGTTGAAAATATCAATTTGTTTGCGTAAGCTTAAAACGCCAACATGGTTTAATAGATAAATCGTCGAATCCATCCACCATTCCAGGCAATTAATTTTATTGCTAAAGAAATGTAAAATTTACTATTTATATTCATAAATATTTATACTAGATATTTCAATATTCATACTTGATATAAGATACTGATTAAACTTAATTCTTATTTTTTTTTTTTGCATATTATATTACTGAGAAAGCGTCACTAATTGAGAAATAACCTATTTGCCAATTACCATAAGGATTAAAATTATGAATTAAATCTGCATAAAGACGTCAACTAAAAATCAAAACGATGAATCAAAACCAGAGCTTCACAGTGAAAAGGAAGTAATGAAAAAAAAGAAAGAACGTGTCGGATTCGAACTAACATGGCTCTGTAATAAAAATCCTTAAATCTTAAAAACCCTAAAATCCGTAATCAACCGAGATACAAGCCAAAATTCAAGATTTGTATAAACAAAAAAGACACAAAAACATTAAAGATTCTTAAAAGTCACTAAAACTCAAGATCCGACTGTGATTGTTACAGAATCGTCTCTGGTACTTCTGCAGACTGCATACAAAATCGAGTGATAAAAATGCTAATAGCACGTTCATTTCGTATGCCGCGGACTTCGCAGCGTGTTTACCGTTAGTTGCATTCGTCTTCTGAGAATATCTGTTTTAATAACGGCTCCTTTGACCTTTTTGCGCAGTACACTACGAGTATTAACAGATGGGTACGCGTTAATAAAGAATAGCGAGAAATAGGAAGATAAGAAAGATAGTTATTACCTCACTTGCTATCTGACCACAACTGTATACTCATTTGACTCACACTGAGATAGGAAAAGATAAAATACTCGTAGATTTACATCCTATTTGTTTTTCTGATAAATAAAACTGTAACGACTGCTTGAATTCACAGGATATCTTAAGAACATAAATACTATTTTTATTTTTTGGAAGTCTTCCAAAAAATAAAAATGTCACAATTGATACAAATTATAAAAAAAGGATTCCAATATAATATATTAATAATATCTTAAAACAAATACCCCGTAACCCATGGATATATGACTCGTATAGTATCACTAATATTAAATCACGCGGAACGTCCGAAGTCAGATCCTGTTAATAAGTATTTAAAAAAAAATAAGACGCTGGTATTAAAGTAATTAAACGAATCTGCTTCGGTTTCCTGCCAGAACTCGTTTGGAAAGGCTCAGCGTACCACACTATATTTCTACTACACCAGATGTTATTTAATGATGTGGATTTTAATTTGTTAAGCAACTGAAAAATTTCATGCAGCTGTATGAAACGTACTTAATATTTGGACTTGAAAACTAACAAAAGCTGTGGAGTGTCACTGTACATTTGTTTGAAACTAATGACTGGATCAATTACTGTAGCAAGTGTGTCAACAAGCAAATCAACGCTGTCAAAAAAACTGACACCAATGTATGAATGCATATGTACACCAATTTAGAACAGTAACAGAACCCATTAAAAAGATGTCACACAAATACTAGGACACATAAATCTAAATGCTCTATGACCACTGTTTGCATTGTGTTGAAATACTGTTAATTGCGCTGTTAGATCCCCAGGTTCAACGAACTGTCCAATTTTAGAGTAAAGCAGATAAAGCCTGACAAAGTATTGCGTGTCTGACATATATTCGAGTTTCCCGCCATTTGACAATGCGAGCCGTTACGGCGCCATTGTTTTTTTTTACAGCCAAATTCGGCGAACGCGTGTGGGTGTCATTTTTTTGGACGCCATTGCGATTATGATGACGAATTGATTGGAAGGAAATGGGGACAGCGAATTAAAGCAAATGTGGGTGTATGGGTTAATGATTTGGAGGACGGATGAAACGAGGATAAAGAAGGACCGTTGCTTTGGCCCAGTTCTCGACGGCGAGTTTGATGGATCGTAAGACTGAATAACATTTAATCAAGGCCTATGATGTTTTAATGCGTCGCGGCGACACTCGTCTTTAATCTGTCTGCACGTTATGTGGATTTAGCGCAACTCGTATAGACAGTTTATTTAACTTTACATACACACTGAGTATTTTTTATAATGTTGATGATAGCAATCAATCCCACGACGGCCTACCTGGAAATTGACTTCGATTACTTTTTTAGACATGCTTTTATTGTGAGTGTAAAAAGTAAATGTGGTTTGAGATTTAGATCAATGTTTAGATTTTATTATTAGTGTATATAAAGGGAAGGCTTATGTTCAGCAATGTACGGTTAAAGGCTGATATGATGAAGTGGTTTTTGCAGATAACATCTTGCAAACTACTTGATTAGTTACTACTTTGTTTATTTCGGTTACTTTAGTGTGGTAAAGACCCTACTCACGACCAAAGGGTTGAACGGTTGCATGCATACTAAAGATGTGGAATTAAACAAAACAATGCTAATCCACTATAGTTGGCGTAAAGTTGAGTGGTGATGAGGGACTATTTGGTATAATCTCTAGTATGTATCAGAACAATATAGTGGTTTTAATCACACGATTTATCTAACATTAATCATAACAAGAGGTCACGACCGCAGTGTAAAAATGGGCAAACTGCTCACAATATTAACCGGTTATTGATTATAGACAATGGCGATCGAAAGAAATCGTGGCACGAAATGTAATAAAATTTTATCGAAGACGTTATCTTGGCGTGGCTGATAACGAAGTATCGGAGCAAAACAAATATTTACCCACTTCGATTTGTTTATCTAGCGACGAGCAACCTGCATAACCTGATTTCGTGTCTGAATTTGATCGATTGTTATGATGGGTTTTGAAAACATTATTGCCTTATAGCATTCAATGGCATAACACTGGAGCTGTATTTTATTAGTCAAGGAAAAATTTCTGCCACTTTTTATTGAGGGAGAGAAAATAATTTAGCTGTGATTGGTATTTTATTTTACATAAATCAATAATATAATGTCTTAGGATTATATAGATAGAGCATCGAGTTTCAAAAACGGGTCAACTTTTTGTCAGTTAATTGTCAAATGAACTGACTCGTTTTTTTTATCAGTGTACTATATACTTACACATACAATGTATATTGACGTACTATTTAATGAATGAAATGAGTATGTATTTACGCATTAAAAAGATCCAGAAACTATAGGACAAAATGAACAGAGAAGTTATAAAGGAATCACTCGTAACTATTTATTACGCAAAATTTGATTGATGATGAAAAATTTGATCCGCTTTTCTCGAAGCATTTGTATGGACACACTTTATCTATATAATCTAAGATATACGCGTATTACCTGTATTTATTGGAATAGGTAGAAACAATAGAACGTCCGATCTGAACACTGCGATATTTCATTATTTTATTTATTTTCCTCTTACTGGATGATTTATTCATCTCTATTATTGTAAGCAATTGGGGGAACAAAACTGCAGACGTTACTATATTCACCTTCAATATTTGTGCCTTGCGCCACCTGATATTGGTTACTGTATTGTAGTTACCGTACAGCAGAGAGATGCGGATTCGAATCCCATCGGATCAACTTGTCAGAATATAAATTTTTCCACCCTTTAATAATTTAAGGATAAGAATTTAAAATATTTTCAAATTTATTAAGGAGTTTCCCAAATCTCTTTGTATTTTTATTTTAAGATATCTTCACAATTCTAAATTGATTTTAATATTTTCATAGCAAGCGATACAGTTTAGTACCGTGTAAATCCTACATCCTAAATTTCTTACGACAAAAGTGGCTGATTTTTTCGATGCAAAACCCTGTTTATAATACAATCGTTCATAGATTAAAAAGATTACAATAATAATCATAAGAAATATAAGACGTATGTGAGTAAAATGAATGAATTATTGTTTGCAGCTGTTGCGGTAATGTGATGCGTCAATATCCGGTATCCGAAGACTGCACTATCGAGTCATCAATATTGACGGTAGTGTTTTGATTTTATTTATTTTAGTTTTTTTTGTTTCCGTGATAATTGCTTACCTGTCCAGTTTTAAAAGTCGTCTATATAGGTAGTTCTAGTCAGTTATGGAACGTCAAAACCATGAATGGGGTACTTGTGGTTTCTGACACCAAATAACTGTGCTTACATGGGTGTTTCAGTTTAAGGGTGGGATATAGTAAAAAAACCTATATGTTATAATGCAATATGCTGTTGGTGTTCCTTAAATAAATAAATAAATTATAGGGTACCAAAGCATAATACTTTAGTCCTTGAAAATGGCTAGGTGAGAGTATTACGGGGATTACAAAGCATCTATTCTGTGACCTTCTATTTATGGTAATAGGCAATGGTTGTCACTTTATACCTGGTGGGTAGTCAGCTTGTTTGCTAAGTTGCAATGATTTTTTTTTCATTAATAAAAAGATTTTAAACTAAACCCATTACGAAAAATATTAATAGTTTCGTAAGTATACATGTACTTATTGTAAATAAAAAACGTTATCGCTTATATCCTCTCATGATTAAGGCTTCCCGGTGGTCTTGAAACTCATCGGGCATACTCGACAATAAATCTTGTAAATGTAAGTCGGTTATTCCTATTACGAAAAAAAATGCTTCTTTTTATAATCTGAAGATAAGTGCCAAATTTTTCCATAAATAAAATTACAAGGTGAGATTAAGGCAATGTCACACCATCTCCTTATACGGAATACCAATGCCGTAATAATCTATTCCGGAAAAAAAAATTTCTTCCGGAAGATATGAATATACATCTGTATGGCACATCAATGTGAGTCATTTCTTTTGAAATACATTATATCAGCGTTAGCAATGCATTTCTACGTGATTAGATGGCTCGTGCATAATCTACGGTAATGACGAAACAATCTGTAATCAATTTCTGGAAATGCTTATCTCATTTTTTATCATTACACGTGCTTGGAAGTGCAACATGCCGTTCTCCATTGTTATCTTTCGTTTTTAATTATTTTTCATCGTCAAAAAAGTTAGGATATTACTTATATAAAAAACTAATACTAGTTCAAAACCACTTTGGCTAATTGATTAACTATTAAGTTAATTAGTTAGGTACTTGTTTTGCAAAGTTAACCCGGCAGTAAAGTTCTCCAAAAGAGGTTAAGAGGTACAGTATTACATTGGAAATGGATAAGAGAATATATTAATGGATTACTTAATAAATTAATTGGTTACTTTGTAAAAAACCCGTATGCCAAGCCATCTTGTTAGTGTGTTAATTTTTGGGCTAATTAATATTTTGAAAGTTTATAGTCATATTTTCTTTCTACCTTGAATGTTACTGAGAGAATGCTACTTAGCTTTAAGCTTCACTTTTTTTATCATTTTTTTTTTTTTATAAATCTGGAGTCTAAGCAAGTATTTATAATAGTAAATATTTCACTAAAATTAAATGAAGTATTTTTCAATTAAAAATATGTATATATTCACTTAAATATTTGGAGTCCTCACATTTAGTCAATTTGCTTAAAATTTACAGTACTACTTTACAGATTACATACGTTCACCTTATATTTCATTCTACCAGCATACTGAATACAAAAGTACCGACTTCAAGACTACATATTCTCACGCATATGATATTTACTATACCTACACACAGTACAATGTTAGATAGAACATTGTTTAATATTAATTTGTAAGCGACTTACAAAAGAGATTCTCAATTCATCAGTATTTTCATATTGCAGATACCTTCGCCAATTTTGAATCTTGCAAGAACTTGCTAAAATATTTTACTTTAGAAAATTAACAATCGGATTTTTTGGGACTTTCTCACATTCACCCGTTGGAATTCCGTAGATTTGCATTCGAAATGTATAAACGATTCTTAGTCAAATGTTAGCCGACGAACGAAATAATTCTATTAACGTCAAGGCAAGAAAAAACTTTGTCGGACGGCGAACCAATGAATAATTAATGTTGCCTACTACGAAAAATGTAAATGCCCAAAGCCAGACTGTTACCATTGATCCGTGGCTTGTCTGCCGAAATATAGCTCTTCTGGGATTGAACAGTGCATGGGATTATTGTAATTTTTCTTGTTGATTGCGTAGAATTATGGATCACTATAATGTAAACAAGTGTAGTAACAATGATGTTGATGTTTTGATCTACATTTAGATCTTGTATTTCCAATTGTTATATGAATAAAGATGGATAGATTGTGATAAAGGGGACAAGTTAAATGAATAAATTCAAAGAAATGTTCAGCGTCAAATTCTTATCGTTATTAACTTGACTGGCATTCTCAATTTTGACGTATATAGAGTGAAATTAAATTCGTTAGAATTCTAATAGGGGTGGTTTACCAATGAAATTGTACATTTTTTCCAAAGATATCTGGGTCCATAAATGACAAAAAATGCTTAGACTCCCACACTAGCTTGACAGCTGGACGCGTCGTGTTAGTATGGGAAGTACAAATTTTTTTGTCGATTTTCAAAACCCACGCTTCCTTAGTTGCGGTTAGGTCGGGCAGTAAGGTTACTCATGGACCGTATTTCCTGTTTCAATAAAATCCTGAAATTATTATACCATTGCTGAGCTCTAGTCAATTTAAAAAATTAAGTATACATTAGTAGCAAAACCAGTCATTTTGATTTAAAAATTAAACTACTAATTTTAATTTCTATGAAACCAATCGGTAAGTATATCCTTTCAGAAAAAAAATAAGTACAAATCGGTTTATAAATGACGAAGTATAGGTAGATTATAGATAATAAACATAACAAAAAATACAAACAAATTGAGAACCTCCTTATTTGAAGTCGGTTAAAAAAACAACTTCAATTAAGATTTCCAGTTCAGTTGACACTAGCAACTCTGAGCTTTCCATTGCAAGTTTCAAGTCGAAATCATACCTGAACAATGATGGAACTCGTATATTTTATATTTCGCGAAAGCAATATTGCGCGCTTTCCCTGCGCTCCAGTGCTCATATTTAGCGCGGTCGTAAATGCAATCGACACCTGCGCTGCATTTAAATTTCATCTCTTTCCGCACGCGTTAAGGTGTGTATTTGATTGACATATGCGTATTTATTGAGCGTGTATCCTCTAATATTGTTTGTGGTAAAAACTCGTGTCTCGCCGCTCCGTTGCACGCATGCCAGCGATTTTATTCGAGGGGTCTGATGAGATAGGTGTAGTTTGCAAGCACAGCTTTTTATGCCTCCCAACAATCAAACAACTACTGGTTTTACGCTTCTATGCTCTTCGGTTTTACCTGTATATGACTTAGTACGAAATTTTGCATTATTGTCATTTCTCGTGGATTACTAAAACGAAATTTATTTAAATTCAAAGCCTAAATCGACATACGTCGCAACCTCTTCTTCGTCAAATGGACACTTCTAGGCATAGAAATGCATCTCGAATTATCATGTAATCGATTGGGACATATCAAAAGCGTTGAATCCATAATTGATATTTTATTATTTATTTTCTGTATGCTGAATATGTTGATAAAACTTACCTACTTCAGACATTTCCTATCCATCTATAAAAGTGATGTATTTGGTTACCTGTAAACAAAGAAAACATAAATTAACATTTCAATATAAATGTAAGAAACCATAAAAGTCTTTATCAAATATTTTTTCAATAAATCAAGTGCAAAAAAGCTATCATTGAGCGATGGCGAACAAAATCGGCGTAACTACTGAACAACCTTCATTTAATCTATTTTCTAACTAACCACATAATAATAAATACTAAAACAAAACAAAATGTATTTCTTTACACACGGTCAAATTGAAAAGTAATAACAGTTTACAAAACGTACTTTCTATAGTTAATTCGCAGATCATCTCTCTTTACACATGCGCATGCGCAGATACGCAGACCGGATACATTCGGTGCATCCATTTTTGAAAGTCTCATTGCACAGAAATGTTGTTATGAAATTTTATGAATTGAAAGGATTTTATGTAGCAGTTTGTTGTTTAATTGCTCTTAGTAGTCGTTCCTAAAAAATAGAAAGTGCACTTCAGCGAGTTTTGGTCGGTACAGTTTGTGGAGGTCTTCGTTTTGACTTCGTTTACTTAAAAGATATCACTTATATTTGTCATTAGTTGCGACTACGAGTATGCACGTTACGCAACGTTTTTTCTTTGCAATTTTTATTTAACGACGAAAGTGTTATACTTTTAAAGTATTTATCTGCTTGTCGCATTCTATGTATCCTAACAGAAGGTTCGTTTAATTGATATGATTCTTAACTGTATTTGATTGATAAAGATTAGAAAGATTACCTTCATCACATAGAATCTAAGATATTTTAGTAATACTATACACGTATTAAAATGTACTCGCTAACGTATTTAAGAGTTAAATAATATTTTAAATATACAATCGGGTCTTAACGCGATGTAAAAGCTTTTACAGGTAAATAGTACCTACAAACCTGATTCTTTATTATCGACGTTTAAAATTAAAAATTAACTAAAATCAAACAAAGAAGGCTACAAATGGTTTGCTTTCTTGCACAGGAATACCATACTCGAAATTTAGATGTAAATCAACAGATACAAAAATTAAGATTTATTGGACATATTGCTTCTACATAATAATTTGAAAATTTCTTAAGAGTTTTCTGCAGATAACAGCATTCCGAACCCAACAATATAATCATAAAAAAATACTATTTAAAAAACTTGTAAACAAGTTTACTTGAATAAAGTTTATTAGAATTTCATTTATTTATTATCCATTTATATATTTATACTTTATTGCATCATTTATAAAAATAATAACTAAAGTAAATTTTAATTTGAAGTGACACAAAAGGCAGCCCTATCGCTAAGCAATCTTTTCCAGACAACCTTTGCATAGAGGTTGAGAAAGAAGACAAAGGGTAGGTTAATTTTAGATAATTATAAATGTAGCATTAAACAAAGGGGTTGGCATTTTCAAGTCGAATATAATACATTCAAAAAAGTAAAAATAAGAGAATAGTAGTATACAAATATCTAATCAGAATTTCAAACCCTAACTGCTAAAACGGATGCTTTTACCTGTAAACTACGTGAACAATCTTTGTACTTATAGGAAAACCATAATATATTGATATTGTTCCCATATCGTTTGATAAGATATTATTAATTGATCTAACTGTAAACCGACGGACATCCGCAGACCAAGGCGAGATAGGCGAGACAAGTTTCCATAGTTAAATGGTTAATTACACTGATCCCGCACCACTTAGTCGCTCTAACGTTTAACGGTTTTCTAATCTTAGTGCAAATTGGCCATAGCTTATCATATTGCAGAAAATATTACATTTATTAAAATCTTGGAAAGGATGAGCCTGACAACATAATGGACGTTGACATGTTGCTGCATTCTATAAGGTTGTAACACAGAGGTAAAACATGTATAGACAAATGTAAAAACCCGTACAAATGTAAAATATCTTGTGCTTCATAATTTGAGAAGAGTAACTGTTAAGTTTCTTGCGGCTTCCTCTCAGAAGATAACAACATTCCGAACTCAGCAGTACAATAAAAAAAAAATTGACGATTTAAAAAAGCTTGTAAACAAGTCTTAAAGATTATTTCTATTCTATTCTATGTACTCGTATATACAAGTATGTTAAATAAGTTACACAAATTTTGTATCTGTGTCGATTAAATAATAGAACCGGCTGGCAGTGAGTAATTAACGGATAAAATTACTTATCCAATAACACATCACTTCCTATATAAGATCCTTTTGAACTAGTGTGGTTTTATTTCTCTAATATCATACAGAAAGCTGGTGTGAAAAAGAGCGATATACATGTAGCCATAATACTTGGTCTATCAAGTCAAGCAGAAGCTTTTAATATTTTTTATACAATTCTTAGATACAATATTACCTATTACCAACCGACTTAAAAAATAGGAGGTTCTCATTTCAGTGGTATATTTTTTTATTGTTACTTCTCAACACTGTTAGTTATAAACTGATTTGAACAATTCTTTTTTATTTGAAAAAATATATTTTCAGATTGGTCCCATAGAAATTTTAACAAAATCGATTCAGCAATTTATTTTTCAAATCCAAATAATTGGTTTTGCTACAATTTAAATAAGTTTTTTTTTTGTGGAACACAGCTTTATTAAAACTTCTACTTTTGGAGTATTAATTTGGTGTTAGATTAAGTGCACAAAAATTTATTCGTAAAAACAAATTAAATTTAACATTTGCAATGAAAATACTCATAGACATATTAAAGTGTACATTAAATTGAGACTAAATTGTAATTTACGTCAGCGTTATTTAAACTAACAATATCTAACTTAATATTAATGTAATAATAAATTAATATTAGTTCAAGTTGTTTTAATTACATTGATTTTACAACGTCACTGTTGAAAAACTAATGTATTACATTTTATCAACTTCAATTAAAATTATATTTATTACTAGCGATTCGATCAGGCTTCGTACTAGTAGACAGAATTTTCGAAAATCAATATATTATATATAATAAAAAAAGTTTCAGCCAATTCAACTGATCGGTTATTTTATAGCATTTCATATTTGATTATTTAGATATTTTTATTTGATATAATTTTTTATTTATAAACCGATTGAAACATTAACTGAACAAACTGAAACAAAACAAACATTAAATGTAAAGTGGAGCAAACCGCAACGTATTAGTGAAACCGCATTCAAATCGATTAAGCCGTTCTAACAATCATTGTTTTTGGTTCTATTGCATTCGTAAAGCTACCCTATAAACCCTATGTGTCCTCAGATTTCCGTTGCTTGGTTCCTATTAGGATCGTCAAACTATAACTTGTGTGTAACACAAGTTATAGTTTGACGATCAGGTGATTGTACAGCACTTGTTATTATTACCATTATATTCCTATGATAATATATTTATCAAAGTGCACTAGAATCTTTCTAAGCAATTATATGAGTATGTAATTTTGTATGAAAACAGATAGTATCTGAAGTAATTCAAAACCCAAAAAGGTGTATGGCTTGAACATAAAATTAAAGTACCACGAGTAAGTACAGTTTAGACCTTCGATAAAATAATCGTAGATTGTACGGTAAAGGTATAAAACCAGCCATTAATCTGAAATATTTGGTTTATATTAAGTAACATAGCGACTGGTTTAGGCTTCGCTAGAACCTAAAACATAGAATACCCGAAATTTCGTTTAAAACGACTATATTTTTAGTTTGAATCACGCGACATCTGCGTCAATAAAATTGTGGGGCGATTTCATTTTCTTCTTTTTGTAATTGACAAGGTATTACTGTATTGATAACATGTTATTATTGAGATCGCTGTTTTGTGGAAGAAAATCGTAATTATTATTTACTAGTTATTTCCCGTGGTTTTTTTCACGTAAACCCGTACATAAAACATCATACATATCTATCACGCCTGTCTCCCATTAGGGTAAGCAGAAACAATGGAACGCCAAATGCTTCGATTCAAACAGGCCTTTTTCGCTTCCTCCACATTCATCAATCTTTTCATATATGCTCGCCGGTTACGGATCCTTTTAATTTGGCCCTTCTTCAGCAGCAGATATTTGTATTGTGTACATATTCTATATTCTAAATTAGGATATAACCTATACCAAATTTATTTCGAATCCATCCAGCAGTTTTAGGAAAAAATAACAAACGTTTAACCATCCAGCCATCGTTATAAACTTTCGTATTTATATTATTAATAGGGTTTAAATCTCTCTATCTTTCTACCTTTATTTTTTTTTTAATTAGAAATGCTAAGCACGATTTTGACCTATGATACATGGAGTCACCTACAGACATGAATAACAGACATAAACATCACATAAGTATCCTATGCCTTTCGTGGAATCCCTCGTTGCAATTTCCGAGAACTGAAATGTTTTGCCAGTTACGTCAGGAAATGCATACATTTGTATTTATTTATTCTCAAGTAATTATATTTATGATGGAGAAAATTGCAATAAAACAAGTAATTGCAAAGCCTTGGGCAATTACACGGACATACGGACGTGACGAGTTACTTTATTTCATAATACATATTTATAAATTATATTATACATATAATTTATAATAGCTTGAGGATTATAAGAGGTTTTTTTTTTAAATTTGTTACTATCTTTGCTCATTATATTAAATGCAAAAAATTAAAAAAAGGCAACCTATGATATTATTAAGTGAAAGAGGAATTTTAAATTTTAGTGCTTTTCTTGTACCATTGTACCATTATCTATATCATCATCATCTATAGGCGACGGTTATCACTTTCCATCAGGTAGGCCGTCAGCTTGTTTGCCATTCTAAGTTGTATAAAAAAATATTTACCTGCTTTCGTTTACTCATTGTGTCAGTTTATGTGGAAACTTTACTGATTTATATCATTAAGTTTATTGACTATATAAATAGTATGTTTACCCAATAAAATAAAATATAAACATTTTTATAGTATAGTACCTCATTGTCTTTCCTGGGGCATGGACTGTATTTGTTAGAATTCAAAATAATGTATAATGCATATACATTATGCAGTGACGACGCATTCAAAAATACAAGGTTCTCATAGACGGGTTGTGGACTTGAATTCTTAATATCTATTTGGTTGTAGATCGTATTGTTTTATTTGTAGAACAAATATATATCTTTAAGCTACTACAATGGTATTTACTTGTTTAAAAAATAAAATAAAATACAGATTTCAATCTTAACCAGATTCATGAGGTTGTCCCATACTAAACGCTTCGAATAATTTATTTATTTATTGCATTCCATTATTTTAGCGAACAGTAGAATTAAAAACAGATTAAATATGGATTTTGTGTACTCATACTTATATCATAAAATAAAAAATTAACATACACTCCAAAAAACACAATTGAATCAAGAAACTTCATTAAATTTGGTTAGAAATAAAACTGAGTACTGCCACTTAATTAATATAAACAATCTTTCGATCATGAATATTGTACAAAATATATATTTATGAGTATATTCATCCGATGGACTATAAAAATATATTGGGTATCGGCCTTTAACTCAAGGGCGTAAGTACAAATATAGTGCGCTAAATAACGTGAAACCAGCTGCTTTAAGAACAAAGGTTGCCCTGCCAACTGACAAACTGGTTTGTTTTACTTAATAATTAAGACTTCCTGCGTGCAAGGCTTCCAAACCATTGGTCTAGTATGCAATTATCTGAACTGGTGGCAATTGTATTGAAGGTATATTTATAGGCAATATTATACATTTATCATTAGTTTTCAACAGTTTCTTTTATCATTTATCTGTTTATAATAATTTAATTGACCGTTTAAATGGTTCAAAAAGCGGAAACAATAATAAAGAGTATTCCCACATAGTCAAATTTTAAGAAAATTTAATACTTTTTTCTTGTTGTTTTTTTATTAATTCCATAGTAATTTTGTCACAATTGAACTCTAAATATCAAGATATTGAAACGGAGACTGCGAACAGAATAACAGTGGGGTGATCCTTCTAGACAGACTGATAGTATTAAGAAGAATATAAGAGAATGGATGCAGAAAGCAAAGGATCACATATGGGGAAAGGATATATCTTATGTACATATGACAATAATGATGATGAAGTATTTTTTTTGGAACAATATGTTAGACGCTTATTCACATTGTTTTCTTTCACAACCTTATTTGTAATTATTTACTTTTAAAACAAAAATTACCATTTCTTTAACATGTTTTGTGTGCATTTTTAACTTGTTATGCCACAGCGTATTCCGACTATAATCACTTGCCATTCATACGCCATCTTAGAAGTGCTAGTACTGCATTTATTTTGCCGAGTCTTGGATACGTTAATGTCCTCTCATCTTGACATATGAATGAGAACGAGACTTAAACCAGTCAAGTCGCTAAAAAAGTAGCATACTTACGAGCGTTTAATGGCCCGCAGTAAATTAAATTGTCGTGTAATCAAAGTGATAATTACTATTGAATAATTTGAATTAATTGTATACGATAACAAATACATGGACATCGGTTGAAATTATCTGTTGTGATGTATCACGGTGTTTCGTAGAATCCCGCCCACGAGCTGATAACGCCAAATCAAAGGGTTTGTACACATTACGACGAGCTAGAGCAACGAACACATATGAAATTTTAATATGACAAGGACAGAACATAGAATACTCTAACAACCGATCGCTGTTCACACCATCAATACGGTTTAGCAAACGACGATTTTTTCAGAGTATCTAATTATTTTTGACCACAAATGATCTCTGCAGTTTCACCGAAACCCGCGAATGATCTTACTCGTTGATTGAAAACCAATTCCTGTGTAATGGTTTTTATTAGGATGCTAGTTTAAGGACATCGCTAGCAACTTATACCTCAGCTGAGGCCGTCGTGTTCGATCCTTATCGAACAATTATGAGTCGATAACAATCGGAGAAAAGATAGGTGAGAAGTATCGGAATATTCTGCAGTATATAGTGTAGCACAAATGCCTGTTATAATAAATGTGCGAGTGGTCTGCATTCCTCTTTATATTGTGCACACATCCCTATTTGTTTTCCGGCAGTTGTCATATGTATAGACCTATATATATATATATATATATATATATATATATATATATATATATATATATATATATATATATATATATATATATATATATATATATATATATATATATATATATATATATATATATATATATATATATATAGCAATACCTTTCTCATTATATCTGAACGCAGAAGATAGTATAGTACCTATATCTCAACTGAATTTTCCTGGAAATCTACGCTCGTTATTTTTGCTTTAATGGGGCAAATAATTCGACGAAATACTCGACGTCGACGGCGCCTTTTCCTTTCTTTCAAATAAAACTTGACAGTGACAGCGTTAATGTTTGAGCATGTTTCTAATCGGTTGAGTTGTATTTACGAAATGATATAAAACAATAACAGACAAAATTGGTTTACAATAAATCAGTAAATATTATATTGGTACCATTATCTAACCTGAGGATCATGGGGTTAATTAAGGCTTTTTATAACGATCGAATCAACGAATTACAGATTTAAAAAGGAACTCATCAAATAAAGGGGCATTCGCCTTATGTTAGATTTTCTGATCGTATAGATGGACGTAGATACAAGTTTTTTTATTAAATTGGCTTAAAGTTTGATTTGCCTTGTAGATTGAACAAAACATTGTTTGAATAATGATTGTCGTGAGTCATAATGTATTATGACTAAAATGAAATTATCGATGTATAATTTATAATAGTAAAACCGATATAATTGATTAAAAATATTCGGTATTATTTATAAAATACATATTAATAGAGAAACTCCTTTTGTAGCAAAATTTGAAGACAAGTGTATTCAATTGCTTATTAACAATACAACAATCACACTTGACAGATTCCCGTCAGCAGCTGTGGGTAAGATCAAACCTCCGGATGGACAGGTGTGGTAAAGCTAGGGTTGTCAACCGCACAACATATATCTTAATACGTAAAAATCTCGTGTCACGCAATTCGTTCAAGCGAATTTCCAATGCGATGTAAATGTGTATTATTTCTTTCAATTTAAGAAGTAGGACAATTTTTATCCCAAAAAGAACAATGAACTCTGTAGGGAAGTTTTTGAGTTTTGGATGCATTTCATTATTAAAACCTGGCGTACTAAATACATACTTAAAGATATTTATAAAAAAAGGACTTGTTTTTGTACCTCTTGGAATAACAAACAAGTTGATAACCCATTTTTTGGATTGTTGTTATTGTTTTACGTTGTTCTAAACAAAGTAATATATTTTGATCGGGTGTAAACATCAATTTATTGGCAAGTTAATAAATTGCAGTTCTTTTTTTGCATTTATTAAATAAAAAATGTATATACTTAGTATTTACTTAGCTTATCTTGACGTCCAATTTGATTTAAAACTATTATAAGTCCTTACTTTTATGTGGCGATACACAAAAAGTGGTGTGACGTCGCACAACCAAAATCGGTCATGTCGTCCTTGTAATTTTGGTATTAGTGACGTAACATCGCTCGCAACTCACTATTCAAGTGTTTCAATCAACGATTTTTTTATTATAATGTCAATGGCTTTAGTCCTTCCACGTGGCATATTAAAAAAATGTTTTGGGAATGACAAGTTGACATCTAATAAGAAAACGAGAGAAAAACGGCGAAAAGATACTATATTTAGTAATAACTTTACGGCTGGACGTATGACTACAAAGTTTTTGATAACACTGGAGAGTATGACTATCAGACTGTATCCTATGATGCCCATGGATTATTTCATCTCTATGAACAATAAGTGGTATTGCCTATGAACAGGGATATGTTCATAGGCTCCTCATGTGCTACCACCATTCCTGAGGACTAAGATTATTCATCCCTACCCTGTAATTTCACTGCCATATACTCCCCATCAAAATGGATCACAATCATGCAGGCATCGCTGATTGGTGATAAAAACACGAGTGGGAAGATTTAATTACGGAACATAAAAAACATTGACAGTACCTAATTATCATAACAATAGCATCCCACTATTGGCACATGTCTCGAGTTTATTTTTTTTTTATTGGCCGGACAGTTTGATCTAGGGGTTTTATATATTGTGCTTATATTCTGTAGTGGTCGCTTACAATAGCTTAAAATTAAAAAAAGGAAACGGTGACCCATTCTGTATTCACTCCGTCACTACACGAAATAGTGCCAAATATAATTAGTGTCTAATTATACTTAGCAGATATTATTAAATAATACTCTCTACCTTTCACTAAGTTATAATCTTAGGTGAAAGTAACTCTGCGAAATTTAATTTCAATACCTAATATTTCGAATAGATGGTACAATTGCTCATGTTAGCATTCAGTGACTTATGGATAATAAATATAATAATTATTAAAACATATAACTGCAAAAAAAATTAAGCGAATTAATAATAGTAAAATTTATTGCCATTTTTACGAATATGGTACAATAATTTTAGTATTTATACAAAGGTCCATCGCTTGGGTACTTCTGTCTCATTCGTGTTTTAAACCGTGAAGCAGTTGTGTTTGCATGGCTGTGTTTCGGTTTGAAGGGTGGGATATGGCGTGAATTTACTGGGTACAGAGGAATAACGTATGTGGTAACGCATGGGGGTATCATGGGCGAAACAGTATACTCTGTTATGTCCATGGTACTGCTCATGTCTATAGGCGACGGTTACCACTTTCCATCAGGTGGGCCGTCAGCTTGTTTGCCATTCTAAATTGTATAAAAAAAATATTAATAAATACATTGTTAAGTATTTATTAATATATGTTTGCAATAGGTACAAACTTGGCTTTTGCTGGACTGATGTGCGTTGATTTTCAATTTGCACCTACAGGTGATTGAGAAAGTTTTCCTCTTTGATGTCGCATAAATATAATAGAATAAGTAAAGCGAAATCGTTAACACAATCAAATTAGAAATTATTGATAGCCATTAATTCCTCTCTTTCCTACGCACAACGGCCCAAATGAGAGGCTAGGCGCGGAAAATAAAGTCCAATTTACATTCCTCTTTTTCAGTGAATAGGCAAAGTAGATAAAATATTATTTCAGAAATCAGTTCAAGGTACAATAGAGCTGAAATACCTAAAGAAAAGAAAGCGCCTTAAAATAAAATAAAAAAATAAAGTTATAGCTCTACGAGTATATTCTATGCCGACAACGATGCTGTTCATGTCTATAGGCAACGGTTACCATTTTGTTTTAGGTAGGCCATCAGCTTTTTATTGCATAATAAAAGGATAAATATCACATTAAAGTGGAATGGAATTACTTGGAAAAAGTCATCGAACATTTAAACACGACATTATTAATACACGAAAGCCCCAAGTCGAAAGTGCTTATACCGAGTTTTCTTGATTCCATATTCATGTTTATGCTTGACCTTGTCATCGGCGCCAGGCGTGCATACCGGAAACATTTTTAGGGTACCGTCCATGTTGTCTTCCCTTCTATGGCTATGACTGATGGTAACTTTAACATTCGATTGATGTTCAAATTTTGAGGTCAATAGTTACATGTCATTATCTATACATGTTTCTATCGTGAAGCAGTTGTTTGCATGACTGTGTTTCGGTTTGAAGAAGTTTTGGGATATGGCAGTGAATTTACTGGGTGCAGAGAAATAACACCTGAGTCCTCAGGAATGGCAACGCATGGGGGGTATCATGGGCGAAACAGTATACTCTGTTATGTCCATGGTACTGCTCATGTCTATAGGCGACAGTTACCACTTTTCACCAGGTGGGCCGTCAGCTTTTTTGCCATTCTAAGTTGTATAAAAAAAAAACAAATTATGTTACGAGTATTATGATTAATGTAGGTTAGGCACCTATATTAAATGTAATGCCATCTAATAACCGTTAACATTACCAATGTTGTGTATTCCATTTTAGGAACATATTGGAGATGTTTGTAACCTAATGGGCTTCTATATTTCTAGTTAAACTTGATTTAATGTTTGAAAATTAAAAAGGTTTTTACCCAAATTGCAAACATAGCAATTATTACAAAATCAGTTAGATAATTTTAATTCATAGGAATAAATGGTATGTGGAATGAATAATATTCTATGAATATGCCTTGCAAATTGTTTTTGTATAGAAGTAAAAAGAAAAAAAAAGACTATAAATTGTATGCCAAAAAGTGTGTAGATACGGAACATTGTAATCCTTTGCCGAACTCATCGTTCGCCGTAATTTTTAGGTCAAAAAGCGAAATTTCTTAGTGACCGTTCAGTCAATGTCACAAACAACA
Organism: Galleria mellonella; assembly: GCF_026898425.1. NCBI lineage: Eukaryota > Metazoa > Arthropoda > Insecta > Lepidoptera > Pyralidae > Galleria > Galleria mellonella. The sequence continues at coordinate 3,453,573 of NW_026442084.1, forward strand.
CTTTCGCTTCGGTGCCATCACGTATGGTTATTTGGAAAGCAGTTTTGTAATAAGTATGTAACTTAATATCGATATTTTATGACTTATGTGAGTTTTCATCCTGACCAGTATCGCACAAAATATACAACTCAACATGTCAATAATTTAATAAAATGTGAAAGTGTACCCGTTTCATTTTTTATTGTTGAACTTTAATAAAATTGGAAAGGGGTATGGCAAAATACCAAATCTCATTTATCAAGGATTTTTGAGCGCAACAAAATTAATTTGTTTATTTACAAAACAGATTTTACCAATTGTAATGACAATAAAAACAATACATATTATTTCACATAATACACAATAAATTTTATATTAATTAATAAATAATAAATATATTTATATATTATTAATATAATCATAAAGCAAAACAAAATTTACATTAACTAATTAAATTAATTAATTATATTAAAAGTCGAACGTAACAGTTTCATTATGTTTAATGAATACTACCTACAAAGATTTGCATGCTATTATATATGGTGAAACATACTGAACATTAAAATACAAATTGTAACATTTTATTACGTAACTATGTTTCTGGCAAATAAATTATTATTATTATCATATAAACATATCAAATTAATTTTATTATTTCAAAACCCACCAGTAAATCACGATTAAAGGGGTTAGGGCGTCCTTTAAATTCTCACTAAGGAAAATGGGCGAGAGCAAGAAACAGCAAGTTCAGGTTAAAAAAAATACTGGATTATATTTAATGGTCATCCCATGATATGAATACGTTGTAGGTGTAACTTGATTTAAATCTGTACTTGCATATGTAATTTTCCATGTATAGATAAGCGTGAATCTGTCTTGACAAAAAAAAACACTGATGTACCATTAAATTCTATATTTAATAACATTGTATCTTTATTTAATTATTCATATTAATATTAAACTTCCCAGATCCGATCTGTAAATTCAAGCTTGGCCCGCGATTGATCTATAAATCAGGTTCAACACAAAACACGATATGAATGATTGATCACCAATGTTACATCGAACAGGCTATATAAATAGTGATTGTTAAAAATGATTTATATCACTCGAGTACGAAAACCCAATGGGTAAAGATTATAGACATTAGCAGGCGATATCTTATGTGTAGTTAATACGTTTGAAGGTTTTATGTTGTCGACTTTATGGTTGTTGTAATTAAATATGCCATTTTGTGGATATATAGAAATAATGATAATAGAAATAATAAAGTGACCGAAGTATGTCCATACTCGTATCAATTAATTCACAATTTTCTAATAGACTTCAAAAAGAAGGAAATTCTTAATGTGATCGTGTTTTTTCATTTTGTGCACATTATGCGATGTCATCGCTAATTCTAAAATGAATTTTACGAATATTCATCTGACTTCAAACAGGAGGTTCTGAATTCGGTCGTATATTTTTTTTTATATTTGTTCCTCTTAACTCCGTCAGTTCTGAACCGATAAGGAAAATTCTTTTTTTATCTGAAAGCAATACACTTACATATTGGTCCTATGGTTCCACAGAAATTTAATGAACATTGATTTAGTTGTTCAGTTTTCAGATCAAATTAACTGGTTTTGTCACAATTGAAGTCGGCTTTTTTGTGAAGCACAATCTTCAATTATTTGAAATTACTACAGTATCTTGGTTTATTTTTGCTCCCTTACTGGTTCTATAATAAACTTGACAAGATTAAAATCGGGTGTTTTTTTTTTTTTTTATTAAGGAATAATATTTTTAAATTTTAAAGTTTTATTATCATTATTGTATTTAGATGGCAAACTAGCATATGATCGCTTCCAGTACTAGGAGCAACGCATCTAACTGCAGACGACTTATCATAAACAAAACTTTTCACATCATTTTTCAACAAATAATATTCAACAATAATAACAAATAATGGCGATACTGGCCAGCTATTTATTATAAAACCTCTTTTATGAAAGAGCACAAATAAATTCTAATAATATCAAATAAGGTTCAATTTATTTTCTGAAATTCTCATAGATCGTTTTATCGTCGAGAATATTGTACCGACGAGATTAACGTAAAACGGCAAAGTAACAGGCATTGTTCTAGAAAACTTGCAGCGCGGTTTGCGGTCGTGTGTGAAAGTCTGCGCAACGTGTCTCCTGCATACTGGTTGCAGTACAGATGGAGATTCAAACGTGCATTACTTGTTTTTTTTTTCGACCTACTCTAATACTGTTGGACGCAGATGGCCTTCGCAGCTTGGTGCCGCCAGTGGCTTCTTATATTAAAATAGCTGACCCGGCAAATAATTTAACCGCTACCTACCAGATCCGTTTTCCCTTATCGAAATAAAAACTCATATCTCTCAAGTTGGAGCAAACAACAAATTACAAAATTTCATTCATAAAATCGGTTGAAAGGTTCTCAAGACTAGTATGAACGTATGTAACTACATCGTGATACGGAATGAAGAATAATGCAGTGTACATTTATTGTGTAATTATTTCAACTGTTTATTTGATTGATATAAACGTTTATTTAAAGTTAATACCCATTACGTTGTATTATCAGCAAAAAAAAAATACTTTTAAGATTGAACAGGTTTCAAAGTGAATTTTTATTTTAATAAAAAAAAATAGATAAATTACAAATATCAAAGGGCGAAATAGTAATTCTAAAAATATGATTTGTTAATTAATGTATATACTCAGATTTTTGACGAATATTTTAATAAAATTAGGCGAAATGACTTTGGGAAAGATCGAACTTAAAATTATTAGCTGTGTCCGCGATAACGTCCGCGTAACCGGAATATTAAGTAGCCTACTCCGTGCTGTATCTATATACCAAATTTAACAAACAATGATTGAGCTGTTGGGAAGAAAGAAAGGAAAGAAAGATTCTTGATTAGCGACTGCGTACGGGTAACCGCTGTGTAGGACGACCTCCATTATATGGAGTGACGACCTGAAATGCATTGTAGGGAGTTAGTGGCTGCAGTTGGCTCAGGACCGTTCTTTATGCCAGTCTCTGGGGAAGGCTTATGTCCAGTAGCGGACAGATAATGGCTGAAATGATGATGATGATGATGATTAAGCTGTTAAAGGGCTCAGAGGCAAAAACAAAGTCACTTCCATTTTAATAGTATTAGTACGGAATAAAATATTTGACAGCAAATTTTTTAATTCATCAATGAAATAGCAATAAACGTTAGTGAATTTTATGATCTGTCTGACCTTTTTCACTAATACAAAGACTTATAGGTAGTATGTTATGTACAATTTCAAGTGTAGATATATATATAAATATTTAAGAACGGCTTAGACAAATTACGAAACCGACCGAATGCAGATTAAGTCATTCGTCAGTGGGAAGCCAAGCGGCATATAATTATCAACATCACCGGTGCCAGACTGGTTGCCAGCTGCAATACAGAATACTAAATAATCTATTTGTCACACAGTAAAATCCATGTTAAAATAAATGTACATTTTACTTATTCCTCGAAAATTAATTAAAATCTTAAGAAAATGGAACTCCAATCAAAGACTTTTAGTAATTATATATGTGTTAGTAGGTATCACAAAAAAATTATTGATTTGATGTCAACGAAACTGCGGGATGATTTTTAACACAATTGGGATAAAATCGATATCTCTATCAAATAGATGACGACTTATAAGGGAACAATCATTTGACATGTATTGTTAATAAATATATATATAAAAGTCAGTTCAGTCATGACAACATAGAATCCTACCGATTGCAGAAAAAATTATCAAAATCTGGAAAGAAATTGCATAAAAAATATAATCGAATTAACCCTTTCCTTTCGGAAATCGTTTCAGATTTAAGAAAGCCTGCTCCAGTCTTAGCACCCGCGTCACCAGAAGGAAAGGGACTGCTAATAATAGGGTCTAAAAGCCCCATTGCTAGTAATATACCCTATCAGGTCGATCTACCCGTGGTTCCTCTGGAAACCATCATGGTTAATTCTTGTGAAATTCGTCACAATGGGCTTCATACTCAAATATCATTTCTCACTGGTGCCCCGCCAGTATATACCGATAGCTTGTCTATTACCAATAAAAAATAACACCTACGTCACCTAACATCATCCCCCAAGGATTAATGTTCCATGTTTCGTCGTTTGAATATGAACTAAACGCGACATTCTGAAGGTTGCAAAGGTCTAGTATATATAAAGGTCAGGAACGTGTATGCAACGATGCGACTATAAAAGATTTAATCAGACAAGCTTCATTAGCATTGCAAAAACAATATGTATTACATGCATTTGCTAATTTTTGTGCATAAATAAATATTAATATGTATGCTGTCAATGTTGAGGACGAGCTATGGCTCTGTATGCTGTAATTCCACTGGAAATCCTATCATTCAATCCGAATCACAACTATGCAAACACAACAGTTAGGCGACAGAAACACGATTGTGATAAAGGTACACAAATAAAACTTGTATATAACTTCGCTCTCTGGTGAAATTGATAAGATATAATAAATCGTCGTATGGTGTCGTGTCGTACAAAAGTCGATTGCTTGGGTACCTCTGTTCCATTCGTGTTTCAACCGTGAAGCAGTTGTATTTGCATGGCTGTGTTTCGGTTTGAAGGGTGGCAGTGAATTTACTGGGTACAGAGAAATAACACCCGAGTCCTCAGGAATGGCAACGCATGTGGGGTATTATAGGCGAAACAGTATACTCTGTTATGTCCATAGTACTGCTCATGTCTATAGGCAACGGTTACTACTTTCCATCAGGTGGGCCGTCAGCTTGTTTGCCATTCTAAGTTGTATATAAAAAAAATAGAATACTTCTTCCTTTCCCGTGGGTGTCGTAAGAAGCGACTAAGATAACTTAATGGTTGAGTCAGCAGCGTTCCTCTTAAAGCATCACCAAAGTCCAACTGCGGTTGCCAATCCGCCTGCCAACTGTGTCAACTACTGGCAGCACCCTCTTTTGCCTATGTTCAACGGTGAACATTTAACGGCTGATATGATGATGATATGAATGATAATAATATAATTACATTATTCACTCAATACCACATTTATGAGATATCATGACGTTTAAGGCTAGACTTGATCACATATTATTTACCTACATATTAATGTCTTTGGGATCACAATTTACAAATATAAAACTGAAGTTATATTCATAATTAGGGTTGTCAGTTTCACAAACATTTATGCTGGATATTTAATATCGGGTTGTTATGATTAGCCCAGTATACGATATGTGGCCTAGAAACTCTTGATTCCAAAGGTTGACACCCTTCACATTAGTAGAAGTACTAGTAGAGTAGAGTAGTAATATTATAAAAAAGAATAAATACTATAATCTTATAACACGAATTAGTTAATAAATAATTAGTAGTTAACTAAACTGGGCCATAGTGACACTATTTCTGTTCGGTAAAATGTCACGGGAGTATTGCGCGAGCGCAATGTATGTCGGTTACGTAGTGAAATAAGGCCAGTATGCATTAATATATCACGGTTATAAATTACTATGATACGGGATTATTATATCAGGCCATAACATCATCATTTCAGTCCACTGTTGCCATTATAATGAACGTAACAGTCCTATAATGTAACGTAACCGTGGTAGTTTACATGTTTCTTGGATTTACAAATACTTTGTTGTATTACGATATTTACTTGAACTAACTACCTTTTACCCGCGACTTTGTCCACGTGACCGGGATATGTTTACTGAATGGGATAAAAGTAGCCCACACCCTTCTAAACCCCAAATAATACGTGAATATCAAGTTTCACAGAGACTGTAAAGTCGTTAATACTAATAATACCTTACCATACCTTATAGCGCCTATAAGCTAGCAGACAAACAAACAAACTCACTTTTACATTTATAATATAAATAAGGATTATTTAATTTAAAAAGATATGTAGGTAAAAAAAAAAAATGTTCTAAAAGCTTACGCTGCTAGAATTTGAAAAGAGGTTAAAATAAATGCATTTAAAAAATACATCAACTCAAAAGAAACGTTTTTAATTTCGTAAGTGTACTTTAAAATATTTTTGCAGAATCCACCTTTACCTATAGACCAGAGAAAGTACAACGCTATTTTACAAACACTAAGTACAAAATCTATTTTGGAATGATGAATTTAACATTTATTATCATACAAGAAGATCAGTAATTACATACATGTGTCTAGACTCTAGACAACACTCTGACAAACGGGTACTGTCTAGACTTCTTTGTATAAATGCGACGCCATGTGCGATTAATAAAATGGAATAGTTCATAATAACTAAGAAGAAAGACATGAAAACTAGACGAAAAAGTTAATAAGTATAATGTCTTTGGAAAACTTATAATATTTTAATATTTTTTTATTATAATGTCCTAACATCCCTTTTGACTTGAGAATCCCATTGCTAGCAATATACCCAACCAGGTCGACCTCCTCACGGAAATATCATGGTTAAATGTAGTCCTAAGCGCGGAGTCACACATAAAAAAAAAAAAACATCCACTAATGAGCAATACAATTTAAGATTTTCATAATCATAATTTAAATAATTTTAATAAAAATTTTTTATTTTGCATACTTACCAATTATACCATTCGTATTAACAGGATGTAAATTTACCTAAAACAAATAAGGAAATCATTAATATAAGACAATACTCATAAAATTTTATAGTTTATCTGAGTAAAAACACTAATAAAGACAAACCAGGTATCTATATATTAAATTATTATTTATAGTAATAGAGTACTCCTCTTATAAAAGTGTTTTAGCATGTCTTTAGATGATATTACGATTATTTCCTTAGTTTTGAGATAATTAGAGAACATATACCAAAACTAAAATTATTTCAGACAAACTATTATTATGATGTTTTATTTAAATATTTCAAAACAGTCATATATTTATTATTAAAAATACCGTTGTCTATGTAAACAATATTTGTATATAAGTTGAATACCAGTAATATATTAAACAATGCTGTCGCCAAATCATATTTAAAAAAAAAAAATTAATAATGTAATTCCTACCACAATACAAATTCGTTATAAAAATAAACGAATTTTCATACGTTTCCCATGTTTATAAAAATCTTATATTTCATTGGAATTCATTAAATATTAGTGTGTTTATAACATCTGCTTACAATCTTCTTCATGATTGAGAATAAAAATTATGTCCTGGTCTCATTGTAGGAAGCATTAGGTTGGGTTCATGGTAATAAACATTTAATAAAAAAATCGGACAATTTAACAACATGTAATAGTAACTACATGCAGTGCAACATCCAGAATAAGCCTGTTTCAATATTTAGAAATTAAATATCAATTTAATTTTATCTATGCACTTGAAAAATTAGCATTAACTGCATAACCGACGAGGTCCTGCAGTCCAGATAAATCAGTGGAGACTAATGGCAACCCTACTGCTGTATAATCTAGTACACGACGAGGACGCTTGCAACAATTTTTATACAAAGCGATTTCCATCTAACCTTCAGTTCAATCATACTTATATTCTCCAGTGCCATCTTAACTGTATTGTCCAGTATAACTTTAACAAACACTTTGTTTCGATCCACTTGCGTAATAAATACCAAACAAGCGCAATATAAATAAACAAAAATATCAACAAACTCTTTTAATCACGCAATTATTATTGGTATATAATAATATTTATATTTAATAAAATTTGCTTAAATGGTGTTTGATATGTATGAAAAATATTACATTTGTATGTACTCAGTGTTACTCTTTAGCAATATAATTAATTAAATATATAAATTAAATTACATTTATCATTTGCTGAAATCGGCCCAGCCGTTTAGTTGTGACCAATTTTATTAGTTAAACACCACAGTAATAGGAAGTATACTTTCCCTCGCTTATACGATCGCCGTGCGAAATGTGGCCATTCGCCAAAATTTCACGCCACAATCTAGATTTTATATCCCATATTCAAAATCCAGTAATACAATTTGTGAAATCGCCGGAACAACAAGTTGAATTGCAAATAGGAATGCGAAATATCGCGTGAAAAGTTATGCATAAAAAGCATAAATCATTGCTAATGATTAATTCATATACGCATTCTAATTTGATAAGTTCATATATCTTAATCTTTAAATGGTTTTAATAAAACAAATATATATACACATCATGAATGTTATATTTTTATAATTATACATAAAAAAAAGTTTGGATTTGTTTGTGTCACAATAACTTTTTTTTTTAATATGATATATTTACGCTGTGCCATAAAACCTCTTTATTATAATGAATAAAACATATTAAAATAAGTTTTCTTTGGAAACATAAACTCTGAATTAGAAATTCTTACAATGCAATAGTCCTTAAAACAATATTAGTTATTCTTCTCAGAATTAGTCAAATATTGCTAGTGACATTAAGGTCAAAGAAAAATTGCAACACTGTCGCGAAAACACGGCAACGTTTTGTTGCTCAATTTTCTCTCTGAGAGATGACCAACATTCATGGATTAAAGTTAAATTACAATTAATTTTAATTCTTATGTAATACTAATAAAGTCTAATATTGTTATAATAAATAAAATGTTGGTAGCGACAAATCAGTCAAATCACGCCATTACGTCTCGATAGCACGACGATATCTTGATGCTCTATTTCACTACAAAAGAAAAATTGTTACAGAATATTGTAATGCAGAATCACAAGAAACCAACTTGTATAGCATTTGAATAAAGACTAGAGCCCAATAAAAATAAGGTTGAAATTGACCTGTCACTATTTATTGCTATATTTCTTTATTACGACCATAAACATTTCTCTTTTACACTTTTTCATGGATAAAAGCGTGAGAGCGTGACCATAAATCACCTCTGCTCCTAAAGAAGACCGATATGCTTCTAAAACTAAATTTTTAATATATTAAACATATCTATTTTTTTTTAAATAAAAGTATATACTGTATATACTAAACAATAATGTTAGTTAGATAGTATTGTGTATATATAGAATCGTATATTTACGTTCGTGTCTTGTCGTTTCCTTATGGTATTGTCTTCAGATAATGTACTTACTTTCTTCTAGGAATGTAACATTATAGTTTTTATCTCTATATGAGAAACTTTTATTAAAATCACGCATACGGCCCGACTAATGGTAAGCGATTACCGTAGTCAATTATCATCATCAGCATAACAGCCGTTAACTGTTCACTGTTATAATGTAAACATAGACCTTCCACTTGAGAGGTTTTGTCAGGAGTTGCCTAGTTATAAAATAACAGAATATACTGTGTTGTCCATGATACTCTTCATGCGTTACCATTTCTTAGAACTTTCTAAGGTGTTATGCCTGTATACCCTGTTATTTTATTAGGGGAAGACATTAATTAAATAAATAAATTCTATTACTTGCAGTTCCGGCATTAAATGAGTCATCCCCTTCTTTCCGGTGGGTGTCGTAAGAGTCAACTAAGGAAACATAATGGTCGAGAAATGAGCAGTACCGTTCCTCATAAAACAACCAAAACCGATTGCCAACCCGTCTGCTAAGAGTGACAACTACTATCAAAACCTCTCTTATAGGGAGGCCTATATTTAACAGTGAACAAATAATGGCTGATATAATGGTTTTTTTATTATAACCATAGTTTATAAACGATAAGATTCCTTTTGTTGCACAACATTTTTTCTGAGATTTACTGTAGTCACTATAAATGATATTTATTAAATAATGTACTACATTTTAATATAATAACTAGCGGTTTAACTTACGCGTAATTAGATCGAGAAAATTCGACTAGTTTTGGGATCAATTCATGATCCTTAATTAATAATAATTCCTCACGTATTGATCCCAAATCTAGTCGAGCTTTCTTAATCTAATTATGCGTAAATTAAACCCGTAGTTTAAAATATAATGTTTGCTTACGAAATTTTTAACAATAAAATGTATTACATTGTTTTTTTATTCATGTTCAACAGAAGACAGTTATCATAGTTTTTTTTTATTTCGATTTCTTCTATTGAACTGGTGTAGTGTGCCTTGTTAGCTAGTTACTTCTTACGAAAATCTGTGGTTGAAGAAATGATAATATTCCTATTCCGTCAGCGGTTTGACACGTCAAGAATGTATATACATATCTGTCACGCCTGTCTCCCATTAGGGTAGGCAGAAACAATGGAACGCCAAATGCTTCGATTCAAACAAATCAACCAAACAATGTACTTATGTTAAATTATTTTACTGAATAAGGTGTTGTTATTTTACTAACCGATGTTAAGTCTCATTAAACAAACACAATTTATTTTAACTTCTGATAAAATTTAAGTCAAGCGTTACTGTGATATTATATTCAACACGATCGAGTAAAATTTTACCCACAATACCTGCGTTTACAAAGTTCATAAAAATGTTAGTATGAGTACGGGTATTAAAAATGTATATAAAGATAGGCCAAGGACTCAGCTCACGCACGCAGTTCACACCCATCGAACCCTTTGAGCGTTTACTCGAAACTGTCGAAGTGTTGATTGCAGAATAGGCTGAAGTCTAAAATAGTTACTGAAAGGGTTGCCAATGTAAATTCATAGTAAATAGAGTAAAATAAACTATAAATAAGTGAAACATCTCTTTTACAAGTTATTTCATTATTAGAAAATAATGTAATAAAAAAATATATATATAATTTACACATATCTACAATAACAGTACAAATAATATAGTAGATTTCATTCATGTATGTATAATGAAATTAAAAATTAATTTTTTAACAATTCTGTAACAAAGAACGACGATGGCAACCCTATTCGGTAGCCCGGTTAGGAGGCCGAGCGTAACGCGCCCGTGCCACCAAACGCGATGGACCGGTCGCCGACGGCCAACACAAAAACCCGATTCTGTACAAAAGCAGTTACGTTAAAATATAATTACATATAGCAACAACCGTTTAGACTATATAGTATTTTTATATGAAAAACAATATATTTGAAATTAATTCAAAAAAGCGCGCCATTTTTAAAACAAGTTAGACTCTTTTCGTTTACGACGATTGTAGGAGGACTATCTGAACGTTATTGATTCTAGATATTTAGAAGTTAATATTTAGAACGGTAAGAAGGGCACAACATAACATAATACTTATGTATTGCAAATCGTGGTATACAATACTGAATAGATGTAAAGTATATGAAATAGTTAATTCATTGTACATGGAGTAGATGCATCTAGTACAAAACCATTTTTATTGCCCATTAAAATATTTTCTAGCGCGGAAATCTAATAAGGAAAATTATATTACAACACTTGCCATTAAAATTCACCATACAGAGAGTAAGTACGTGATTCAAAGGAACAATTACAAGGTTTTTAACATGTGGACAAACGCACCGATGCGTGTTCGCAATTCGTGATATTTACTTCCTACATTTGTTTTTGTACGCGCAATCCTATATTTGGTAGCGAAGTTGAGGAGCGGACTTATGGAATTATATGTAAATGACCATCGATCAATGTCCGAATGGCATCGTGTTAGGGTAAGAGCGATATCCGTTTCCGTTGATATTGGAACGCGCGGCGCCGGCCAGACCAAACATATATGACCTTTGCTGTCAAACGCCTGTCAAACTAAGAGAAAGTGTGTTTTATCATGACAAGGAACTGGTTTATAAATGAATACATCATAACCATTTAGAATATTAGGTAGTCGGTTTACATTAAAACACCAATAATTATTGAAAAGGTTGCTAAAGAAATTATAAGCTGTAGATGCCCAATTTTAAAAATCATGCACCTCGAGATTACCAGTGAGTAATTTGACATTCAATTTCAAATCCATACAAAATATTTTTTATAACATTTAATTTGTTGAATTGGTATCTATCCTGTAAGGACATTGAAACAAGAAAATAAAATAAGTAAATAAATTCACGACCGAATAGACGCAATTAAGTTTAATATCTATTTAAATATTGACAAATACTTGTTGTTGTCTATTGTTTGATATAACTAGACAAACGATAATTATATTATATATAATAATAAATTAAACCAACTAAATAAATTATTATTTATTTACATAACGGACACACTAAATAGAAATACTTTTATACTTGCTATATTTTTCAACTAACATTTCTAGTTTAATTAAGGGACAGACAGTGAGAAATAAGACGAGCGACTATGGTTCTAAAATGTTTTTCCACAAAGGATCCGGAATAATCCGGTTGTTATTAGATAGAGCAAAAACAGACAAGGCAACATCCTTTGTGAATGTGCAATAAAAGGATTACTAAAGAAAATTAAAGTTAAAAGTAACTAAATATATTCTTTAAATTCTACGAACCATATTATTGGTTAAAGGGATAAAGATCCAACCACTACTAAACGCAGACTAACTACTAAAGTCTTTTTTAATTAATCTAAACAAAACTAAAATAAAATATTTTCTATGACTGTTTCTAGATTTTCTAATTTCTAAATCGGATTATTACCTAACTTTTGAATTTTTATCACCCTATTTAATATACAATATCAAATAGGGTAATAAAAAATAATAAAATATAGAAATCATGAAAGACTAAGAAAGTTTCAATTATAATGAATGACAAGCTATGTAGTGAAAAATAGGTTTATCAAAATAATCACCAATTGTTAAAGGTGACAAAAATCTTATTGCAACCTTTTTCATTATGAGCAGATCACTTTCTAATTGACCATAAAATATCCAAAATATGTAAGTATGTATATCAGGAGAAGGCTATCTCTAAGATTGATTTAAGGATATTTTAATGTCAAAAAAAAAAAATACAATTATTATGCATTGAAGCAGTAAATCAAATCAGTCAAAAAGCATTTCTGAAACGATATCAAACATGGTTTTGTACTCTCTTATATGTGCGCATTGTAAAGGAACACTACGGATATGCATTAAGTTAAAATTAGTTGTATAAACCATGTCTAAAACAATTCCGGCGATTGTGTCGTCCGGAGAAGCGGCCAGCCATACAATAGCCGGATGCACGTTTTATTCCCAACTGGAGAACTCAGCGCAATTCTAGTTAGAAAGTGGCAATAATAAAGAAGTTACTTCAGGAATACTCAGTACTGGATATGACATTATCAATTAAAAACTTTGTCTCATTTATACACAGTAATAAAAATATAATTTGGAGATTCAGCGATGATAAGCTTATACGGGATTATTTGGGGTATTCTCTTCTGTCTACAAGAGACAATTCCTTACTTTCTAAATTTTCCTATGATGATAAATTTACTATTTAAAAAAATCAATAACATAAATAAATGGAAACTTAATTTTCGACATATTCGAGTGATTTTCTAAGTTGAGTCATTACGAACCTTCAAGAGTGACGTAAAACAGTTATAAGGAAGTCTCGCTCTTCACATATAATAAAGAAACACAAATTACATCTTTTATGGACAGTCTCATAAAACTGAATTCATCTGAATACAGATAAACAACATGGATATTTTCTATTATTAACTTAAGCAACTAAAATTTATCTTGAAATATAATACCTTATAAAGCGTGTCCAACGAAAGTTAAGTAATGTATGGTCCAAACCAAATATTGACTTTATATAAAAAATTACCTTCGCGTATGAATATAGCTGATAAAAAAATTTAATCCTGTGGATAAGGATGATCATCGACAATTGGGTATCGAACTCGCGACCTCGAGGTCACAGACCCAATATTAAAACACAGGTCAATGACTACTGATGGACGTTGAATGAGCTTAACCAATTGATTTACCCTGAAATATCTAGAACTTATCAATCCTTGTCACGAAGTCAACATAACCGTTCATTAGACAGTTTTTTGTGCAAATATTACATGTACAAATATTTTGTGCAAAAACATTGGCAACTTTTAATACTATATCTTTACTGTAAACTAAAATCTATTTTGCTATCTTTCTTTAAAAAATATCTTCAATTATTGTTACTACTTTTCGTAATCAATTTGATGTATTTAAAATACTCTTACAGTTCAGGTCGTGACTTGGTCCCGATATCGGGGTCGAATCTTTCGTCACGGCGGTCAATTTATAACTTGGCAAAGATCAAAATTCTTTCGTTTCTCCTGGAGACAAGAGTTGAAAGTTGTATGTGCACACGCAAAGTGTAAGTTGGTTTAATTTATAAGTGATCTCAGAATCGACTGACAAACAGCAAGTGTGGTCAATTGAGATGTGAATGGAACTATTATGATTGGGCTGAACATATCGTTTAACCATCTGAGTTATTGTAAGTACTGAACATTGGACTTGCGTCTGATAGGTTGATTGATATTTGCTTTATGATAGACAAGTTGATTTTTATTTCTGAGTAATGATGAGTGAAGAATACAATAATGACTATGGGACTAAAGTAAATAAACACCTTAACAGAATAACATCTTATACTTACAGATCGTGCTATACCAAACTCAATTGTGTGATGACGGGTAATGGGTAATAAGTAAACCCAAATGATATCAACAGTCATTTCTTTTTCTTTATTCAATATTTCGTATTGTAATTATTCAATTTTTATCTCTTGTAAATTTTCCAAACGATAATCACGGAAATTAAGTCCGGGCTTTTTTCTCCATTAAAAGTAGTGGTGGTAATCACAATTCTGGTTACCGATTTAGTCAGGACCTTGAGTGTTGGAGATCGTGACTGAGCGGATAGATATAATAAGCTATTGAACGGCGGTTTTCAATTATTGACGCTCCAAACGCATTTTAGCAGTAATAATTTACAAATGGATAACAATAAAGATTGAGTTAAAATTCATTTCGTATTGCATCATGATGTTATAGCTGATGATTTGTAAGCTTGTTAGATTCCTGAAAAATTAATTAGTCAGTTCGAGTTTACACTTTATTTATTACTTTAAACATGAATGTTTACACATTATTCACTAACCTAATTACTTTGACAGAATATAAAGTACAAACTAATAAAAAATGCATCATCTCGTGACTAACACAATGTCATGAGCGACTATAATGCGGTGATTCGAATGAATGAAGCCGATGGCTTGAATCATATAATGAGAGCAAGGCAATTAACGGATTTCTTATTTAGTATATAATAATTATACAGTACCGTACAGTATGTGTAAATTTAAATATTTAAAGGTTCGCCCACGCACTTATCGCGGTCTAAGTTAACGGGTCGCTTGATTCATTACTACTTGATTTCTCCTAAGTGCTTGATTAATTGTTGCCAAATCGACGACAAGCGTTATGACCTCACAACGGGATTTTTGTCTGCAATTTGTTAGGTTTTCAAAATTTTATTAATTTTACAGTTATAATAATCACTTTATATGATGGAACTTTAAATTACTAGCGTTAGACACAAATTAATTTTTTAAACTGAGAATATTTTCTTTCTGGAAATCTCTTCAAAATGACCCTATTTTATTTTGTTTTCGTACATTTGAGCATTGTGATGCTAAGAATGTCACCGTAAATGGACCACGGGCTCGCTTGTAATGTTGGAGAGAGCATAAAAATCCAAATACCGAGCATTCTCGTCTTGTTTATCCACTAAAAAGTTCGGCGTCAACCCTTGTCGAAACAAATAACAATGGACTTTACACGGTATAACTAGCAATACATCTTTGAAACTACAAATTAAAATAACTACATCATATTGTATTTCTGACCAACCTCAAAAGGTTATCAGTAAATTTTTATATATTTTACACGATATTTATGTCAAATTCAAACGGTTTTTAATAATTATTATTTTAATTAAAAGGATTTATTTTTGCGATATTATGCAGAACAAAATCATAGATTACTTCCTTACTTGAGCAATTACTTACTTACTTTACAGATTTTGTTTAAAAAATAACATCTATTAAAAAGAGCATCTATTAGAAAATACAGCCAAACTAAGTAAAATAAGAATCATTTTTGAAATTGATTAAAAAATTACTATGTAATTAAATACTGATAATAAAGAATACAACCACAGTGACTTATTTTATATACAAATTACTATTTCATATGTTTTAAAATTACAAAAGAGCAAATTATGTAATAATTTGATGTTCATACATTCTTACCATTTGACACGGTATTTAATAATGCTCTAAATAGCAAATAGACCGAACAACGACGAATAACTTCTTATAAACAGCGTTAAATATATGTCGAACCATTAAATGCTGATAGTTTTATAAATATTCAATGTATTAACATGTATGAAGATTGCGATGGAGGAAACCGAAAGCTAATGCATAATGTAGAATACACAAGATCACGTGGAATCGAAGACGTGAGTGTGAATAAATAAAAAAAATTGTTTGAGAGCATTTTTCAACAACAGCTTACTTTAAGTAATGTAAATCAACTAAAAAAAAAATAGAAAATTAGTGTTATACTATTTTAGTGATCAAAATATAGTAATTGTGAAGACAAAAAATCAATTATAAAAACTGCCACCAGGATTGCAATCAAGTCTTGGTGACTAAAAAAAAACTTTTAAATATTGAGGCAAAAAAAATTTACAATGAATAGCGAGATGACTGCAAAGATTAAGACATCGATCCATGAAATAACTAGAAGCAGCAAATTTACAAAAGACTATTTGTAATACGACCGTGAATCTATTACAAAAAATTACCGATGTATGTGAAACTTATCGAATCATAATAATATGACAATGATAATGATAACGGACATTTGAACCATCACCTCATCAAAACTTGCCATTGGCCTCATTCGTGCTTTCCGGTTACGTCACGACTCTCGCTTACGCGAATAGAAATGTTGGTAAGTGCGAAAAAGACAACAATAGGGTTACATTACTGTAACGAGACGCATGTCAGTCAACTGTGGGGCATAGGTCGTGTGGGTTTGGCATTAACCCACTTTCGGAAGCCCGTGGGAGGCCGTTCTAAAATTGAGAAGAGAAAAAACCGCCAACAGTTTGTTTGCATTGCGCATACGCAATCAGCGTTACCGCAACAGTTTAAGAATAAACTCTAACAGCGGCATTGAAAGTCTAGGTTGGCATCGCGCAGAGCTGACTAACAAATCGGTTAAGAAATAGATCGAAGTTGACGGTTGTCGAAAGCACAGTTAGGCGAAAGTTGCTCTTGCAGAAACCATCAGGTTTTTGCATCTTTGTTTAAAGATGTTTTCGCTGTTATTTTAATTTATAACATGAAAATAATAGCAACTCTTTTGATAAATTTCTATATTCATATTAGATTTTATACGACAAGTCTAGATATACGATAAGTCTATTTCCATTCTCGGGCGTATATACTGGATTTTCATTGACATAATTATGATATTGTTTTAAGGAGATTTAATGATGATTTCCATAAACTCATTTGGTGTTTCATTGATTGCCAATTAATCATTGCCATTTTCTAACAGGGTTGTTGTTTGCCGTTCTCCTTTAAAAAATTTTGTTGAGTTCAGTTGACCACAACGGAAACGACGTGCATTTTTAAATAATTATTTCACAATATCGAGACGCGTGTGGCCAAACAATACAGTTTGGCTGATTTCCAGAAGTAGTAAGAGATCAAATGTAAACATTTTCTGGAGTCGTGGTAAAATCTTTGTTAACGACTAGATAGTAGTACACTGGGTACAGATAAAATTTCTATAAGTGACTAATAGTTTTTATGAAAATTGAAATTCCATACAAACTGGCGACATTATGGAGAGTGTACGCATTGTCTATAGAGATATATAGAGAATAAATGAAAAAACCGGGAACATAACAGAATACTATTGTTGTTCATAATAACAAATATTAAGAGATTATTGGAAGTTTTAGTTTACCAGATCAATATCTGAAATCAGGACGACCTATATCAAAATTGGTAGGTGATACTATGGCCACTTAAGCGATGGGCCGGTAGCAATCAGTAAACGTTTGAACATGACAATCAGACAAATTCAGGGCAAGATGTAGGTTATCATGTTATAGCGATAATATTTTTTTGGCAGAATAGAATGTCTTTATGATTCTTCAAAATCAGTATCATATTTTTTTACAATTTAATAATCTCGTTGTCTGATACCATCCAATTTACTTATATTAATTATGAAGTAAAACAATTTAATTGGACGGATTATAAACCTAAAATTATGTACTACTTATGTTCTTACATCAACATACACAAAACATTAAAATACTACAGACTACACACGGTATCAGATGCTTAAATACCGTTCAATATAAAAAAAAAGTAAATAGCCCGATACCTCGATTGCGTGTCCCTAGCAATCGATCGATTCCGAGCTCTCCCGACTGTCTGTGCCCTATATAAAAGCCTACGTACATGATGCCATAATTTTCCCTGACGTTACTTTCATTACGTTTATTCGTTTCATTACATTCAGTATGGGATTATCACTGCATCGGAAATAATAAAAATAGTTATAAAAACAAATGTAAAATCGACGATTCCATTTTTTTTTTAATCATACGATCAGATACTTTCATTTTTATAATATAAAGTTATGTATAAGACTGTGTAAGTGATAAATTCAAATATATATCTGATCACATATAAACCTGTTGTGTAATATTAAACCTTTGTAGCAAAATCAGTATGAAGAAAGCCAAGTTAATATAAAACAAAAATTATATAAGAAAGTTAAGTAATGTATGGTCCAAACCAAATATTGACTTTATATAAAAAATTACCTTCGCGTATGAATATAGCTGATAAAAAAATTTAATCCTGTGGATAAGGATGATCATCGACAATTGGGTATCGAACTCGCGACCTCGAGGTCACAGACCCAATATTAAAACACAGGTCAATGACTACTGATGGACGTTGAATGAGCTTAACCAATTGATTTACCCTGAAATATCTAGAACTTATCAATCCTTGTCACGAAGTCAACATAACCGTTCATTAGACAGTTTTTTGTGCAAATATTACATGTACAAATATTTTGTGCAAAAACATTGGCAACTTTTAATACTATATCTTTACTGTAAACTAAAATCTATTTTGCTATCTTTCTTTAAAAAATATCTTCAATTATTGTTACTACTTTTCGTAATCAATTTGATGTATTTAAAATACTCTTACAGTTCAGGTCGTGACTTGGTCCCGATATCGGGGTCGAATCTTTCGTCACGGCGGTCAATTTATAACTTGGCAAAGATCAAAATTCTTTCGTTTCTCCTGGAGACAAGAGTTGAAAGTTGTATGTGCACACGCAAAGTGTAAGTTGGTTTAATTTATAAGTGATCTCAGAATCGACTGACAAACAGCAAGTGTGGTCAATTGAGATGTGAATGGAACTATTATGATTGGGCTGAACATATCGTTTAACCATCTGAGTTATTGTAAGTACTGAACATTGGACTTGCGTCTGATAGGTTGATTGATATTTGCTTTATGATAGACAAGTTGATTTTTATTTCTGAGTAATGATGAGTGAAGAATACAATAATGACTATGGGACTAAAGTAAATAAACACCTTAACAGAATAACATCTTATACTTACAGATCGTGCTATACCAAACTCAATTGTGTGATGACGGGTAATGGGTAATAAGTAAACCCAAATGATATCAACAGTCATTTCTTTTTCTTTATTCAATATTTCGTATTGTAATTATTCAATTTTTATCTCTTGTAAATTTTCCAAACGATAATCACGGAAATTAAGTCCGGGCTTTTTTCTCCATTAAAAGTAGTGGTGGTAATCACAATTCTGGTTACCGATTTAGTCAGGACCTTGAGTGTTGGAGATCGTGACTGAGCGGATAGATATAATAAGCTATTGAACGGCGGTTTCCAATTATTGACGCTCCAAACGCATTTTAGCAGTAATAATTTACAAATGGATAACAATAAAGATTGAGTTAAAATTCATTTCGTATTGCATCATGATGTTATAGCTGATGATTTGTAAGCTTGTTAGATTCCTGAAAAATTAATTAGTCAGTTCGAGTTTACACTTTATTTATTACTTTAAACATGAATGTTTACACATTATTCACTAACCTAATTACTTTGACAGAATATAAAGTACAAACTAATAAAAAATGCATCATCTCGTGACTAACACAATGTCATGAGCGACTATAATGCGGTGATTCGAATGAATGAAGCCGATGGCTTGAATCATATAATGAGAGCAAGGCAATTAACGGATTTCTTATTTAGTATATAATAATTATACAGTACCGTACAGTATGTGTAAATTTAAATATTTAAAGGTTCGCCCACGCACTTATCGCGGTCTAAGTTAACGGGTCGCTTGATTCATTACTACTTGATTTCTCCTAAGTGCTTGATTAATTGTTGCCAAATCGACGACAAGCGTTATGACCTCACAACGGGATTTTTGTCTGCAATTTGTTAGGTTTTCAAAATTTTATTAATTTTACAGTTATAATAATCACTTTATATGATGGAACTTTAAATTACTAGCGTTAGACACAAATTAATTTTTTAAACTGAGAATATTTTCTTTCTGGAAATCTCTTCAAAATGACCCTATTTTATTTTGTTTTCGTACATTTGAGCATTGTGATGCTAAGAATGTCACCGTAAATGGACCACGGGCTCGCTTGTAATGTTGGAGAGAGCATAAAAATCCAAATACCGAGCATTCTCGTCTTGTTTATCCACTAAAAAGTTCGGCGTCAACCCTTGTCGAAACAAATAACAATGGACTTTACACGGTATAACTAGCAATACATCTTTGAAACTACAAATTAAAATAACTACATCATATTGTATTTCTGACCAACCTCAAAAGGTTATCAGTAAATTTTTATATATTTTACACGATATTTATGTCAAATTCAAACGGTTTTTAATAATTATTATTTTAATTAAAAGGATTTATTTTTGCGATATTATGCAGAACAAAATCATAGATTACTTCCTTACTTGAGCAATTACTTACTTACTTTACAGATTTTGTTTAAAAAATAACATCTATTAAAAAGAGCGTTTGAATAATCAGACACAAAAAATACAGCCAAACTAAGTAAAATAAGAATCATTTTTGAAATTGATTAAAAAAGTTACTATGTAATTAAATACTGATAATAAAGAATACAACCACAGTGACTTATTTTATATACAAATTACTATTTCATATGTTTTAAAATTACAAAAGAGCAAATTATGTAATAATTTGATGTTCATACATTCTTAACATTTGACACGGTATTTAATAATGCTCTAAATAGCAAATAGACCGAACAACGACGAATAACTTCTTATAAACAGCGTTAAATATATGTCGAACCATTAAATGCTGATAGTTTTATAAATATTCAATGTATTAACATGTATGAAGATTGCGATGGAGGAAACCGAAAGCTAATGCATAATGTAGAATACACAAGATCACGTGGAATCGAAGACGTGAGTGTGAATAAATAAAAAAAAATTGTTCAAGAGCATTTTTCAACAACAGCTTACTTTAAGTAATGTAAATCAACTAAAAAAAATAGAAAATTAGTGTTATACTATTTTAGTGATCAAAATATAGTAATTGTGAAGACAAAAAATCAATTATAAAAACTGCCACCAGGATTGCAATCAAGTCTTGGTGACTAAAAAAAAACTTTTAAATATTGAGGCAAAAAAAATTTACAATGAATAGCGAGATGACTGCAAAGATTAAGACATCGATCCATGAAATAACTAGAAGCAGCAAATTTACAAAAGACTATTTGTAATACGACCGTGAATCTATTACAAAAAATTACCGATGTATGTGAAACTTATCGAATCATAATAATATGACAATGATAATGATAACGGACATTTGAACCATCACCTCATCAAAACTTGCCATTGGCCTCATTCGTGCTTTCCGGTTACGTCACGACTCTCGCTTACGCGAATAGAAATGTTGGTAAGTGCGAAAAAGACAACAATAGGGTTACATTACTGTAACGAGACGCATGTCAGTCAACTGTGGGGCATAGGTCGTGTGGGTTTGGCATTAACCCACTTTCGGAAGCCCGTGGGAGGCCGTTCTAAAATTGAGAAGAGAAAAAAACCGCCAACAGTTTGTTTGCATTGCGCATACGCAATCAGCGTTACCGCAACAGTTTAAGAATAAACTCTAACAGCGGCATTGAAAGTCTAGGTTGGCATCGCGCAGAGCTGACTAACAAATCGGTTAAGAAATAGATCGAAGTTGACGGTTGTCGAAAGCACAGTTAGGCGAAAGTTGCTCTTGCAGAAACCATCAGGTTTTTGCATCTTTGTTTAAAGATGTTTTCGCTGTTATTTTAATTTATAACATGAAAATAATAGCAACTCTTTCGATAAATTTCTATATTCATATTAGATTTTATACGACAGGTCTAGATATACGATAAGTCTATTTCCATTCTCGGGCGTATATACTGGATTTTCATTGACATAATTATGATATTGTTTTAAGGAGATTTAATGATGATTTCCATAAACTCATTTGGTGTTTCATTGATTGCCAATTAATCATTGCCATTTTTTAACAGGGTTGTTGTTTGCCGTTCTCCTTTAAAAAATGTTGTTGAGTTCAGTTGACCACAACGGAAACGACGTGCATTTTTAAATAATTATTTCACAATATCGAGACGCGTGTGGCCAAACAATACAGTTTGGCTGATTTCCAGAAGTAGTAAGAGATCAAATGTAAACATTTTCTGGAGTCGTGGTAAAATCTTTGTTAACGACTAGATAGTAGTACACTGGGTACAGATAAAATTTCTATAAGTGACTAATAGTTTTTATGAAAATTGAAATTCCATACAAACTGGCGACATTATGGAGAGTGTACGCATTGTCTATAGAGATATATAGAGAATAAATGAAAAAACCGGGAACATAACAGAATACTATTGTTGTTCATAATAACAAATATTAAGAGATTATTGGAAGTTTTAGTTTACCAGATCAATATCTGAAATCAGGACGACCTATATCAAAATTGGTAGGTGATACTATGGCCACTTAAGCGATGGGCCGGTAGCAATCAGTAAACGTTTGAACATGACAATCAGACAAATTCAGGGCAAGATGTAGGTTATCATGTTATAGCGATAATATTTTTTTGGCAGAATAGAATGTCTTTATGATTCTTCAAAATCAGTATCATATTTTTTTACAATTTAATAATCTCGTTGTCTGATACCATCCAATTTACTTATATTAATTATGAAGTAAAACAATTTAATTGGACGGATTATAAACCTAAAATTATGTACTACTTATGTTCTTACATCAACATACACAAAACATTAAAATACTACAGACTACACACGGTATCAGATGCTTAAATACCGTTCAATATAAAAAAAAAGTAAATAGCCCGATACCTCGATTGCGTGTCCCTAGCAATCGATCGATTCCGAGCTCTCCCGACTGTCTGTGCCCTATATAAAAGCCTACGTACATGATGCCATAATTTTCCCTGACGTTACTTTCATTACGTTTATTCGTTTCATTACATTCAGTATGGGATTATCACTGCATCGGAAATAATAAAAATAGTTATAAAAACAAATGTAAAATCGCCGATTCCATTTTTTTTTATCATACGATCAGATACTTTCATTTTTATAATATAAAGTTATGTATAAGACTGTGTAAGTGATAAATTCAAATATATATCTGATCACATATAAACCTGTTGTGTAATATTAAACCTTTGTAGCAAAATCAGTATGAAGAAAGCCAAGTTAATATAAAACAAAAATTATATACGTACGTATTAAATAAGCTAGGGTAGAATTTCGAAAAATACTGAGATAATTTTTATTCTTGGTTGTGGCAATTTTAACTTTTAATTGGATTTGTTTTGGAAATTTGAAGCTTATTACCTCAGTCAGCTTTGTTCCAATAGAATTATAAAAGACTAGTACGGATCCTTAATAGATCGAGTTCAAAATGTAACAATAAAAAAAATATGGTCATGACTATATTCGCTGATGGGGTATTTTAGAGACTGACAGACAGATTGTTATGACTTATGACTCGCACACAATTCATATGAACTCAGCAGGGGCGTGTCTGTCACTGTTATAGATTCGTTATACTGTTCACCATCACTGGAAAAATAGAAATATAAATCATTTATCTCCACGCTAATTCATTTACAGATTAAGCAGGGAGACGCATAATCGAGTAGCCGGATGCATACTCACGACCTCGGAGGTCAATTTCACTCCGGGATGTAACTCTATCATATTTATAGAAGGTAGATACGATGGTTTCATTCAATTATTTTTCAATTAGCAACCCGCCCCAGCACGGTAATACGGGCTGATTTTTTTTAATAAAATACAACCTATGTTACTATAGATGAAAGAATTTTCAAAATTTTCTATATAATATTCAAAACTATACCAAATAGCGGTGAAATTGAAGTCATTAGCAGAATTTTACGGGACTGTAATTCCAAAAAAGCTGAATATTTTTCCTAAAAAAAAAAATGAAGTGAAAAACCCCAAATGCTAATGATTTCTATTTCACCCTGTATTACAAAATGTTTTACTGGCAGTGTAAGTGCGTCGTTGCATTAATAAATTGAATAAGATTATGTTCCTACATTTATGGCAATATAATACTCCTTAAATCACTACACTCTCTAAATATAGTGTTTCAGAAATATTTCTGCTACACCATTCCCCAACATAATATATGGCTAGTATTTTTCTCTTAAATCTTGTCTACCCTTTCGGATGGGTGATAAATCTTTGTGAATTATTGGCAAGATTACCTTAAGTGAGACAATTTACCATACACGGTAGGTGGACACGGGTGTTGGCTGTTATTTAAATGAAGTATATTAAAACATATCACATTTCAACAGTTGCACAACTTTGCTTTCTTGGTGAGCGTTGATATTACCATATATTATTTAAGATTGTAAAATGGTCGTGAAATGTAATTTTTATTTCTTGTAACTGACAAACTTTTATTAGTTATATATCGATTTATATAAACAAGCGTTATATACAAACTTTTGACCGCAGATTCACTCGTACGAAGCTGTTATTTTCTGCTTCCATTGAGATTTCGGGAAATCTTATCCTAGTAGATGCATAGAAATTTATATAAAATTTCCAACCTCAGTGGTTTATGTTTAAAATGTGTATTAATAGATAAAAAAGTCAAACAATCGAGTATCTTTATATGTATACGTATATCATTGATATTAAAACACGATATAAAGAAGTTATTGCACCACTGCCATCAAATGTAATTTTATTTATATTTATTGAGAATCAGTGGTATGTGTATGTTAAATATATATTAGAATAGATGGGTCCGTACAATATACTTTTAATTGATATTTATTTAAAAGACTTGATAAATACTTTATTGATTAAACTTAATAAATTACGACACTATTCCACTGAGTTTTCAATTAATGTCTTCACTTGAAGTTACTTAATTTAAAAAAGCATATTTGTGGCCTAAAATATTAATAGACAATATTGCGGAGTCAAGTTTCCGGAACGGGCGCGCATGGATGAAACAAGTTATGAAAGTACTAGAAGTGAGAGATATACGACTATGTGAGGATAGAGGCCTTTGGCGCTCAGTTCTCTCTATCTACCCCGCAAGGGACTTTGCGTTAAGATAGACTATATTTATTATTAGTAACATGTTAAGTATATGTGCATTACAATGTATCAGTATTAAAAAGAACTCGTGTAGGTATTAAACAGATTCTTTACAGTGCATAATTGACTGGCAAGTACGCAATTGAGCCTTGGGCGGTTCGCCAGCTCACACTGAGATCTTCACTTGAAGCTTTTCAAACTGTAGAGCCAACTAATTGCGACTCACGACTAAGCTTGAACAGAGAACTTCTTAAGTGTAGTTTCAAGTCTGTGACGGAAAATATTAGCTCTTTTTTCGCTTATCGAAGTATCGGTAAGGTAAATCTTTAGTCTGGACCACTGTCCCACTCATCCTGCACAATTTGGCGAGCTAATTGGACCCATCCTTGGAATTTTTCAAAACACACACAGAAAAGTGGGTTTAATATAAAATATCGGACGGACGGATTAGCGATAGGGATTAGCAACTGTATTGCTAGCGATATACCCTATCAGATCACATTTACGCGGCTCCCACTGGAAACCATTGTGATTGATTTACTTTTGAATTCGATGGGCCAACTGACTTAATACACCCTCTCCTACCATTCCTCACTGATGCCCCGCCAGCGTCTACCAATAGCACACGCGGGGTTACCATTTCATTTACATCTAATAAAATAATGTAATATGACACAACTATGACAACACATATTGTCACAGACTATGACTGCGAGATTTTCACTTGGATCTTTTGAAACTGTGCACTTAATTAATTGCAACTTGCACCTAAGCTTGAATCGAGAACTTGTTAAGTGTACTTTCAGGTCTGTTACGGTAAATATTAACTCTTTTTCGCTTATATAAGTATCTTTAGTGTCACAAGATTTTCTGTCTGAAAAAAAAACCGTCTTTCAATAATATATAATAATAATGAACTACTGTTTCACCCCACGTACAATTTGATGAATTAACTTGACAGTTATCATTAAAATTTATTAAAAATGTATGTATGTATTTAAACAGAAAAAAGGAATTTATAATGCAAAATGTCACAAGTATGACAATTTTGTAAGACTTGATTAATTATTAATTAACACACTTTATTACCTGCATGTGAGCATAACGTTGTTTGTACCAATTTCAGTAGATGAGTACTTAATAAAAAAATAGAGACAAAAAATATACAAGTTCTGATTTACACACAGGCTAAATAAGTAGGCTATTAATTAAAAAAGATATGTAAAAAAATTACGATGACGACACCAACATCGATGTCATGTCAGTTTTAATTATCACAATATTGACAGCTGAACACCTAATTATTATATATAATTACACTTACGCTTATCTAAAATAGATCTTAGATCTAAAACAATAGGTTGCATATTACCAAGCATCTATCATCGTAAAGACCTTCAATTAAAGCTCAAAGAGGGCGCTGCTCCCACTCTAGAAGCGACGACCTCTGTTGCCATCCGCGTGACCTAATTGCTAAACACGTACCCACCGGATTGAGATACATTCAGTACAAGCCTATTGCGCACTTCAATTAATAGAAACATACAATATTTCAAAAAAATCTTTGAAAATTATGAAATAAAAAAATATGATAAAATTATAGATACTGGTATGGTACAATATATACTTTTTTAAATAATATTTTGTAAAATTTAATATGTGTTTCGTTAGTCCTCGAGATTTCAGAAAATATTTCATAGAAGTCTCTCAGGGATGGGTCCCCGATGTAACTAATTCAATATATCTATGCTTTATATAAATTATTTAAATATATTTATAAGTTATCTGATATCCATAGTACAAACTCTACAAGTTTGGGACTGGATGGCGCTATGTTATATATACCGGTATTTATATTTATTTATGTTCCCGCTAAGAGCTCGTCACTTGCGGCACAGCGTCGCCGGTCGCCACGTTTTGCGTAAGATGGCAAAATCGATAACAGCCGTCGCGACCGTATGACCTAATTTTCTCAGACGAAGCAAGGATCTCGGCGTAGCATCTTGTCATGTTTTTCATAATAAAAATTAATAAGAATACATCCTATTAAACTTCACTCGAGTAGGTACTTATACTTCTTTTTTTTATTAAAATTTACTTTCGGCTTTATTACTCGCTTCGTTAGGTAGCACGTTGGTAACACCTCTTTTATTAATTCTGCTAGCTTTTACCTTTTTTCGAAGCAAAATCACTTTCAGAGGTAAGTTCGGTAAATTATATACTTATATAATTTAGACAGACCATAGCCTAGATTAGTATATAGGACACTTTGTGACTTACGTGGGCTAATCTACGGACAATACCAAGAATAAAATAAATCTATATTAGGTTATAAAAATATATCATCTATGCAAAAAATATAACAAAAGTGAGATAACCTAGATAGTACCTTCAAGTCTATCAAGTGTCTGTCTATATATGACGTTATTAAATATTTTGTGTGGGCGAAAACTATTTTATCTAGACAAGTGGAAACAAAAGAAGTGACTTATTTAAAGTGAAACATTATTAAATTTTTTGACAATTTATGGCAGTCATATTTGTTTTATGCTATCATTTAGCCTATATATTCCATAAATTAAGACGATATAATAAATTTATCAAGTCGTTTAGAGTACAACAAGTTGCGTGCGTTAAATATCCATACATATGTATGTATGGATACTGTATGTACAGTAGGTCTGTATGCTTGTACAAATAAACAAGTAGAATTTTCTCCAGAATAAAAAACACCGACTTTAATTGTCAAATTCAATATGGTATCTATTTAAGGATAAGGCCGTCCGTTGTTGTCCCTTTACCTTGTTTTTTGTAAGATTTTTTTGTGTATATATTGTTAAAGTATGTAATCTGTATCACTCTTTGAGGGAAACAATAGTTTTCTAATTATTCATTAATTCAACACAGAAACACGATAGATTGTATAAAGAATCATCAATCAAACTGTTAATGAAGATATTATTAAAATACAGGCAAATTAAATGCTTCCAAAGAAATGCTTAAAAATCATGAATCTCGTTACTTTTGCAATAGGATAAAAATACACAATTTTGTTACAATTAAAGTTGGTTACTTAAACATTTTGGTTGTTAAAGAATACATTTAACATGTTTATCATGTTTATAAAGTATGTCGCATAATAAGGACGCGGGTTGAACAAATACCGTGTTTCATGATTCACTGAAGACAATTGCATAAAGACGCATATTCACTTATCGCTTTTTATAACAAAAGAAATTTAACATATATTCAAATTATAGCCTTAGATTGTATAGATAGAGTGTTTTCATACAAATGTTTTGCCAAAAACAGGGATCTAGGTATATGGAAAAAAATATATAAGATTAAATTGAAAAATAAAAACAACATAAAGTTCTAACGAATATATAAATTTGAAAGACCAAACATCTAATTGGTAGATTAGATTTTGACATTTAATGATTTTATATAAAATTATGTACATAGGTAGGTTATATATTCCAACATAGAACATAAGATTCTTTATATACCGATTTAAAACAGCTAGTATTAAAAAAATGTTTTTACAGAATATACTGTTACATCACGTTTTATATCAGAACTTCTCAACCATTAGGGTGTGGGGTCGTGGAGCATAATACGTTTGCAATTTCGGAAGCAAAATTAATACATATATAAAATTGAACTTAGAATCAACCAACTGGTGCAATGCAACCTCAAATTTCTTATCAGTATACATCTTCTTAAAAAGCCTACCCTGCAATTTCTCTGATGTTGCGGAAGTCTATGGGTGGGGGTAATCACTTACCATCAGGAGAGCTGCATGCTCGTTTGCCCCCAATGTTATAAAAAAGGTTCTCTATTATAAATATTAGTAAAACATGATTTAAATTTAATTCAAGTTTATTTTTTATAAATTAGAATTAAAATAAATAAAAGTCATTAAAATAATGCACGATTTTTTTTTGTAATGACAACATTCGAGGGGCACTTCAAAATATTATGTACAATCCAGGGAAGCACAAAAAAGAAAGGTTGGGAAACCCTGCTGTATGCTGCCTTGATGTAATTATTATTAATTTCCATCAGACGGACCGTAAGCTTGTTGGTCATTACACTTTTTATAGCAGCGTCTGTAAATAAAAAAATCATAGTAGAATAATAAAATTACGAGTGTATATCCGTTCAGTGGTAGTTGTTAATCATAAAAAAAGATATCTGAATCATAACATAATTAGTACGAGACTAAGAAGTAAAACAATCATTGAAATCGATACAGAATTGTCGGAAATTTTCTATGCAATTTAAAATAGTAAACGAACTAACGGCCCACCTGATGGAAAGTGGTAACCGTTGTTTGAGATGCGTAACATACAAAATTAAATACACTCAAATTTAGAACCTGTTCATTTATGAAGTAGGTTGAAAATACTTGGCGAACCGCGGGCTAGTATTACATTCGAGGCCTACGCAAGTGAAACGACCTCGACAAATCTAAAAATACTTATTTATTTATTTACTAGCTCTGTTTATGACTATTTGTGTGACTGGGACATATTAATTACCTTATGTCATTCTCCTTTTTAAATACAACATGTTAGCGAAATTTCATGACGATTGGTTAAGATACTAAAATATAAGAAATAGGATTTTATGTTCATAATATTGCTAAATTTTAATATATTTACTGTACCCGCGATTTTGTTCGAAGACATATTAAAGTCAGTACATACTAATAATGCCACTCTTGATCTGCTCTCGGTAAAGTCACTACAAATAGTTCGAACGGAAGTGGATTGTAGCTTGAACACACATATTATTTCTTACGTTTCACCAGACCGAGAGCACAGTCAGAATGGTATTACAGTTTAGATCTGGCCTATAATAATTTATTGTTCATTCATAAGACATTACCGTTTTCTACATAACTAGCTTCAATTGACGGGATTAAAAAATATCTTATTTTCTTCAGCATCCCAAGTAGCAGTTGTTAAGACACCAAGAGGCAAAAAACTCACTTTAATATTTATACTAGATACATAGATAATAAGAATTTGTACAAGCAATAAATTACTTCAATTATTCCAACCTTCATACTGCTTGCATGACACGAAATAATAAAGACTACCAGACAATATACAATACATAGATATGTGCTAAAAACATAATTCTCTTGCGAGCAGGCAAAAAAACAATTCAGTTCTGTAAGAATTTAGCGATAATTCCACATATGGTGTGCAACACGAAGACTAACCTGTCAGACTAGTCCCTGGTTGTCTTCACATTGCAATTAAATTCACACTAGCTTAACGTGTTACATGGTAATAGCCCGTAAAAAAGTGACCAATACCGTATCAAGCACGGGTTAATAGGGTTCCTTAGCATATTTAAAATTTTAACATAATCAATAATTGATTAAAGTAATTTACCTTTGCATAAAATAATACACCAAAAATATTTTTTTTTATACAACTTAGAATGGCAAACAAGCTGACGGTCCACCTGATGGAAAGCGATAACCACAGCCCATAGACATGAGCTGTACCATGGATATAACAGAGTATACTGTTTCGCCCATGATTACCCCCATGCGTTGCCATTCCTGAGGACTCAGGTGTTATTCATCTGTACCAAGTAAATTCACGCCACCCTTCAAACCGAAACACAGCCATGCAAACACAACTGCTTCACGGTTGAAACACGAATGGGACAGAGGTACCTAAGCAATCGACTTTTGTTGCCTACTGATTGAATTGTCTCGGACCCACTGAACACTCTAAATCTTGGCTCTTAATACCTCCCAGTCCCGTTCACATCATAAATATACTACTGCAATCTTTTTTTATATATTTTGTACATTGAATAATAAACAATAATGATACATTATTATTTGTATCTATCTTATTTTACAGAAATAACAGCGCATTAAACGAAAATTATTTTCAAACTTTGCGAAACAGTCGACTTAAAAACATGTCAAAGCTTCCTGCCTCCTGCGTGCCGCGTCCCGCTTAAATTGATTCTCCTTCACCATCGACCTCATTTTCTAGTTTTTATACTAGTTTATTAGCATTTATTTATTATCATTATAAATTTACTCTATATCTTTAGTTCATCTTTTACCACAAACAACTGTGCCTTTGGCATTCAACAACTTGAAACATTTGTGAAATCGTCGCTTCATTTAGTGAGGAGGTGGTACATGGCTGTTGATAGTTTTTCTATGCAACTTAGAATTGCATATAAGCTGACGGCTTGATGGAAAATGGTAACCGTTGCCTATAGACATGAACAATACTATGGACATAACAGAGTATACTGGGGGGAAAGGGATTGTTAGTAATGGAGAATGAGAATCCTATTGCTAGCAATATACCCAACCAGGTCGACCTCCTCGCGGTTCTCCCTGGAAACTATCATGGTTAATTTCTGATTAATTCACCATGATGGGTCAACTGGCCTATTTTCATTCTCATCTTCACTGGTGCTCCGCCAGCGTATCCCGTTAGCGCAGGCTGGGTTACTATACCATTTTCACCCATCAAAAAAAAAAAAGAGTATACTGTTTTGTCTATGATAAGGCCTAGGCTTTTTTAAGGTTAAGGTTTCATTCACACATAGATCAATTGAATTTAGTAGAAAAATACGAATAGTTTAAGGAATAACAATCGTCGTTACTTGTATTAAATTGTGACGTGTGATGTGAACGTTCATTCGCCTTTTTACAAACCGTTAATGCCAAATACATAAATATGCTATTTAAATTAATGATACATTAAAATTTTTAAATTTCTCAGTAACATCGCATTCATTTATCACAATGATACTCATTTATCCAATCTGTCTAGTAATATTGCATTGCAAAAACATGCCACAGAAACAGATGATCTCATATCGATTTAAGATATTATACAAAAAACCTTGAGTTCGCTAGTCACGGCAAGAAATGGCATTGTACTAGTTGACGGTCGATTTTGTTCGTTTTGTTAGGTTGTTTTTTTTTTTTTTATTTAATATGGTACCCTTAAACACAATAAGAGAATTTATAAAAACGGCCAATCATCATTTTTGCTAAAAAAAAAAAGCAATGTATTTCAGGTATACGTTGGTATACTTGGAACATGTAGAACGAATAGCATAAATATAATAGCTTAATGGATTTTATCAAAATCCATTTAGCTATTTAGGCTCGTTATGTTATGTTGTTATAACGTATAATAACATAACATAACAAGCTCATACCTATACGTTTAAACCTTATGTTCATTTCATTATGGAACTGACAGCCCACCTCTTGGTAAGTGGTAACTAGTGTTAAAAACACAATTACAACGTAATAGAATGCATTATACACCGTAAAGCCCATGGTTACCCTCATGTGTAACAATACACTAAAGTATTTTGCGTTTGTCCTTAGTATATTTACTGTTATATCCCACCCTTTAAAGTGAAACAAACCCATACAACACGAATAGTAAGAAGATACCTTCTAATAGAGATAACCTTTGTACAGTCTTGTACTCCGAATATCCTCTGAATAGGTAAAGGTATTATGGTAGGAGATAGTTTGAAAATGCGTGACACAGACTGATATATGTATTCAGCGTAATAAATAGATTTAGTTTAGGTATTAATATTAAGGTAAATTGGTAGCATATTAAAATATCATAAATACACAATGATGATATTTCTTCAGCCTATACATTTATGTCATTTGTCAGTAGTACTGGTGACCACAAAAGAATCAAAACTAATGTAACATTTAAATTCACTGTACTGTTTTAGTTGTATTGGTTACAACTTACTGTTTTTTTTTCTTATTTGCCATATAAAATACTTTGACCAAAAGCTAGAATATAATAATTTCGATCACACCCTTGCTTCTATCCTATTTTCTTTTTTTGGTCTACGAAAAATTGTTTTTTTTTCACTGATCTCTATCAACCACTAGCCTGTGCTTACTTCTCTTTTATTCATATCATCTTTCACATTTAACTGTAACTTAGATATGGACACCAGTTCCTTTTAAACAGAATTTCGAGTTCCTCTCCAACGAAAACCGGTATCTCGTATTGTCATGGGAATTTCCACAAAACCTTGTTTGTGATTGTCATGATGTAATGGAACCTATTGCAAATTTGATTTCTTAAGATTCTTTCTCACTGTTTGTTTCAGTTAGGTCAAAGGCAAACTCTTTATATTTAATGTTTAAGTGTCATATTTGTTCAGCCGTACTGCCTAGATCGTTTCGAATACGCTAGCCGATAAGATAGCACGCTATTGAAGTATGTTGCCACGCGCACGCGTCCCCGGAACTAACAAACTAACGGTACAATCGCTATTGTCATTTTAGTCATTAATCGTAGCCCAATGCTGGATACAGGTGGTATAGGTTGCACGGAGTTGCTAGCATCCACGTTATACAGAATTTATGAGGTCATTGCCTCATCTATAGTTATTCCCCTTCAACCTCTAGTGCTGTACAAACTACTATGTAAAAATTCAATTGTTTTAATTTTTTATTAAAATATATTGCCATAATTATCATAGACTAATGTGGACATTAGTCTCAGATCGCTGTTTTGGTATTTCTAGCGGTATATGATATTTTTACAACCGGTTTTGGCAGTCCTTGGACGTGTGGCTATAAAGTCTTAATTGTTTTATATAAAAATTTATTTCTATATGAAAGGTGCAATGCACTTTAACGTTCTTGATTTGAACATCAAGATTCTCGCGAAAATTTTAATTACTGTATACCGTGATATAAACAGGTCATTGTTCCCATCCAACAAAGCCTACGTGTTTTCATTATTAATTTAAATATTACATTTTTTTTTTCAAGTCTTTAATAGTTAGTATTTTGTGTTACTTTTACCTTTTACTGGTGACCTGTAATACAGGTATTCTTATACCTATCTCAGGCACCAGTCTCTCACAATTATATATATAATTTGTTTAATATAAGCATTGTATTTCACTGTAATGAATTGTGAAGAGAAATAAATCTG
This sequence comes from Galleria mellonella, assembly GCF_026898425.1. Lineage (NCBI taxonomy): Eukaryota > Metazoa > Arthropoda > Insecta > Lepidoptera > Pyralidae > Galleria > Galleria mellonella. The sequence continues at coordinate 3,488,169 of NW_026442084.1, forward strand.
TTTATTATTATTATTATTATTACTTTTTCTTTCAATTTGAATTGTTTTACAGGAAGATGTCCTCCAAATAAGCACTATTAAAATTCTATTACTTGATTTTATTTTTATTTTAATAACATTCAACATTAACTGAAATAAATATAACAGGTTTTATACAGGATTTTCCTTCTCTTTCATTCGTGTAATGTGCTTTATTTCCATAGTGTTTCCTATGACTTCCACGGGATAAAAACAATATGAAGTTCTTACTCTGTATAATGTATCTACCCATCCATGTATAAAAAGGGCGTATTAAGTTTTCTTCGAGATCGGTAACATGCAAGTGACGCCATTGGTATTACTAAAGTCCATAGGCTATGGTAACGGTCCACCATCAAATGGCTAAATACTTGATAGGCAACAGTTTTTCTTTCATATCATAAATAAAAAAAATCAGTAAACAATCACTGTTTAAGCGGTCGCCACTGGCTACTGTACCTGTACTCGCCACTTTACTAAAAAGTTGATCAATATAAAAGCATAAAAGAAACTGACTAGGCAAGTATTCGTGTTTGTTAACACTAATGTTCCGCTTGCCAATTACCGTTCAAGCTTAAAAAACTAATTATGGTTCTTAGAACTCCACATCGACTGTGTAGTATGTAGGTAGGTAAATCATTAGTCTTAATAAAAAAAGATTAAATTTAACAAATTATTATTTACTTATAACGTATTACCACATTTTGATTCTAGGGCATAAATATAATACCTTAAAAAACCGAGCTATTATCCATTCTTACATCTGGGACCAAAAAAAATGCTCTAAGATACGAATATGAAAGAACAAGAAAAAAAAACAGCCCACAGTAAACTAATAGATATTGGTTTTACTTATTGGCCCCGTATATCACGGGAACGGAAGATATTGGAAATCCTAGTGGCTTGTGGTTCAGCGTGAATCTCTCCTGTATTCATATATATACCTTGAGTATAATAAGCAAAGAGGCTTATTTCAAATCATATAAATATGAAACGCTGTAAAGATAATTTAGACGTTAGTTACTCAATCGCAATAAATGGCTTAATGGATTTTAAAGAAATTTGGTATACATGCAGAACATATCCTGGATTAGTACCTAGGCTACATTTTATCCTAATGAACCAGGCCAAAATAATGGATTACAACTAGATTTTAACAAGGCAGTTGCGGCATTGTGGATAAAATATGACTAGAAAATTCGCTACTAGATAAAGTTTACTAGTTGCATGATAAGCAACTAACGCCAACTGTTTCTGTCACGGGATATTTATTGTCACTGAGATTGCAACCCGGTCCAATATCGCAACCGCAGATACCAGAGTAGTGGTTTAAGTTGTCCTAAACAATGTTGCCCAATCTGGTCGCATGTAAGAGAAACAATTCTGTATTTCAGTATGACAACCGTCACAGTATAAGATATAAAACAAATCAACATGACATAACAAAGAACTCATTATTAAATTTCAAAAGTCAAATAACCTAGTTTTTTTTTTCTATGTAGTAACGGAGTAAAGAATACGATTTGTATTCTCAACCACAAAGTTCGTCGCCACAAATCTGGTAAAAAACAACCAAAAGATAAAGCAATACCGTAATACAATTCCCATCTTCATTTAGGGATTCGTCATCATCTCAACAATTATCTGTCTACTGCTGAGCATAGTCCTTCCCCATAGACTGCCATAAAGAACGGTCCTGAACCATCTGCATCCACTGACTCCCTGCAATATGGGAGGAAAGGGATTGTTAATTAACGGGTCTAACTGACCTATTGCCAGCAAAACATATCAGGTCGACCTCCACGCGGTTCCCTCTGGAAACCATCGTGGTTAATTCAAGCGGAATTCGCCACGATGGGCTAACTGACCTGCTTTCATCATCACCTACGTACCATATCCCTCACTGGTGTTCCGACAGCGTATACAGATAGCGCAGGTGAGGTTACCATTCCATTATCACCCAAAATTCAAAGATCATCACTCCATCTAGTGGGGAATCGTTCTACACTGCCTTTGCTCGGACGAAGTCGCCACTCAAGAACCTTTCTTCATTAGGGATTATTGTTCGTTAAAAGCACGCCACTTTCATTCGTAGTTCGTTTATTCTAATTAAAAAACAAACACCCACACCTTGACAAAAGAAAATCTTGAAGACATAAAACAAATCTTAGGCGTACATTTAAAGTATTTTTTGTGGGGCAAAATATACATCTTGTTATAATATTTAATTGGCATACGAGTAATTATTCAAAGTCGTCTTTTTAATTATGTATTGAACGAAACGTGATTAAATGCTTTGTCATTTAAGTATAAAAAAAAAGTACTAGTGACATAGTTTTTTTAAATTGCTAACTATTCTTTATAATGCTGTCAATAATTTGTAATTAAAATGAAGTGACTTTTAATGAATCTTAATGCACAGTAAATTGATTATGCCTTGGATTACCATAGATATAACTTACATTATACGGCTATAATAACACATGACGGTCAATATATATTTATCCAACTAATATTATAAATCTAAATTTGTAGAAATGTTTGTTACTCAACGGACAGGAAAGAATTTTGATATACCTATCTGATATATTCTAGACTAGCTGTTATCCGCGGCTTCGCCCGCGTGATATAGTGTGGAAAGCTATTATTAGTATAGTAATATTATGTGTTAAGTTAGAATATAACCTACCCGCGATTTAAATTTCATTCAAATCCGTTAAGCTATTTAAGTATGAATGAACATACAAACAGCCAAATATCTAAACATCTAAAATTCAAACATATTTTCACAATTATAATATTATAGCATATAATATTAAAGGTTTAAAATAAAATACATTGAATACTAATTAACGCAGGCAAAATATCTGTGAAAATGCACTATTTGAAACAGTCTCTCTTGAATTTATAAGAATACTAAAGATTTCACTTATTTTCTTGAAAAAATTCTATGACATATATAAGAAATGACAATATAAATATAAAATAAATCACACTATAAAAAATATGAAAAATATAAAAATGCGACGGCAAACATGCGTCCCGTATGTTATGTTACAAATACCAACGGAGCACTGGGTAACACCAAAAAAGGGTTTCACGTTCCATAGCATTTTCGAACAATGGAACCTGTCGATTGGTGACAAAAAAGCATGTGCATCTGACTGAATACTAAGAAAGAACACCTGTGCCGGTCGAGGCAAGGTAGGTATATTCGTAAATATTAAAACAAGATCTGGTCAGTCCGTTTATTTTATAAATACTTGTATAATTTCGATCAGTTGATTTATCTTTTTTAACTGTTGTTTTTTTTTTTTTGCGAGCGTGTATGAAAAAATTGATGAATGTGGAAGAAGTGAAAGAGGTTTGCTTGAATCGAAGCATTTGGCGTTCCATTGTTTCTGCCTACCCTAATGGGAGACAGACGTGACAGATATGTATGTATGTTGTTTTTTTTTTAATTGGAATATGATTGTGCTTAATTTAGAGAACAAATTTGATGAAATACAATTTTTATTCCAAATTCGAACAGTTGATTAGTTGTGTCAGTGTGTGTTGTCAATTCAGAAAAGATTTGTATCGTTTTAAACGTACGTACGTTTGATCGTACGTAACGAACGAACGGACCAGGTATTTTAGTCAATATTAAAACAAGATTTGGACAGTCCATTTCTTTCATAAACAAGAACTACTGTCATTTTGAACAGTTGTGTGTTTTTTTAATCGTCATATTGTTTTAATATTGGGGGCAACTTTAAAAGGATTTGTTTGTATCGTTTTGAACGTGCATCTGTTTGAATATTAAGAAACACCTGCACTCGTCGGTGCCAGGTATTCGTAACTTAGATTATATAGATCGAGTCTCAAAAACGGGTCAACTTTTTGTCAGCTAATTGTCAAATTAGTTGATTTGTTTTTTATCAGTGTTCTATATATTTATTAATAAAAATAATTAGATTTAAACCATTGAGGTTTAAATGATTGAACCATTTCTGAATGTTCATTCTTTGAAACTGACAACTTGAAATTGAATCATTATCAACAGTAAAATCTTAACTTATTATAACCATAAAAAATATAAAGGTACACCTGAAAACTGTTACCCTCTTTTCATTGACAGTTGGCTAAATATGCTGTTTCGAATTCAAGTATTCAGACTAAATAACGTATATTTGTAAACGATAAACGTAAATACAGGTTTCATATTGAGACCACATAAGCGCGCAACTGGGTCGTATGAAATTGAAACATTCAATTCAATATTAAAATTGGACATGGACGAGAATAAATTTTATTGTCGTTACAATATTCTTTTTTTTTTTCAATACCCGATCACACAAACTATGTAGGTACTCTGGGTAGGTAATTAAGAACATTTTATCAAGGGACAACAGAGCTATTTGTGAAATACAAAAACAAAAAATATAAACATAAGCAGTAAATTAAAAAAAATATACATATATTAAAATTATTAGATATGCAAGAAAACTGTTAATAAGATTAATTACTAGCTATTTCGTGCGGCTTTGCCCGCGTGAATTATATAAAATATTCCATATATTACATTATGATATAACTTACCTCTGTACCAAATATTGTTTAATATGTTCAGCTGTTTAAGTGTGATTGAGTGACATACATACAAACATATAAAGATCCAAGATCTTTATAAACTTTCACATTTATAACATTAACTGGATTAAAATATACTGATTAATTAAAATATGTAGCAATTACATATATACGAGTATAAATATTCGACAGTGGTTGTTGAAGTTCAAGTGTAACTCGATATCTAGTAGACAGCATTTTTATTTTTACTCACAAGGACGTAGCACGTATCAACTAACCTTTGGGCTAAATTACTTGCTTTTATTATTCTACCTTTAGACAATTCTTAAATATAGAATGAAGACCACACGCAGACAAAACGAACCCGATACACAAAGGAAACGAGAACACAATAGCTTCTCATTGATTAATTATCAATGTACCGTGTCCTCATATGTGTACTGTGACGTCCATGGTGTTGTCCATTTTTGTAGATGGGCGACCAATATAGTATACGTCTATGAATGGTAAACAAGCTAAAGGCCTACTTAGTGGGTAGAGACAGTCGTCAATAGATCAGGCAGGGAGGAAGAGATTGTTAGTAATGCGAACTATCAGTACCATTGCAAGCCACCAGGTCTATCAGGTCGACCTACACGTGGTTCCCCTGGAAACCATGGTATTAAATTGCAAGTGTATTCATCACGATGGGTTAACTTTATTCGCCTTTTCGTTCTCAGCTATCATCCCTCATTAGTGCGCTGCCAGCGTACACCGTTAGCACAGGCGGAGCTACCATTATATTAACATCAATAACAAAAAACCATCACGCATTTAAATTACATACATGTGTTGGATAAACCTCTATATAAGCTCTAAAAGCAATCAGCGATCAAAAGCAAGGGAGTCCAAAAATATAATTAGTACTATATACATCATAGTATATACTGTGGCACCCATGATATCTTACATGCATTGCTATTCCACACTCTTTAAACCAAAACAAAAGTTACGGAAGCTCAACTATTTGGCAGCAAACATACTAGTAAGGAATATAATTTTACAGTCGCGATGCCTTAACCAGCTTCTTGTCTTCTTGGCTGCAAGCTTATAACCTGTTATAGGAACCTATGTGATGTCAGATTAAGAAAACAACATGTCACCAGCAATACTCCTCATCCTCAGAATATCATGGATATATACCAGGATATAGGATAAAGAGAGGCGACTACGGAAATATATAATTATAACAGTATACAAGTAGCCATTTATATAGGGGTTGTTAGTAATGGGAGGTAACAGCTTCATTTCTAGTAATATACCTTGTTAGATCGACCTCCAAAGGGTTTCACCTGGAAGTGATTAATTCTAGTATCATCCTCACTTATCATCTCTCTCTGGTGACTCGCTATGTATACAGATAAAGCATGTAGGGTTAACAATCTATTGTTACCAATTAAAAAAAAAAAAACCATTTATAAGGAAAAGAAAACATTCTTTCTCTCTCTCTCTCAAGCTATTTAAATACATTCCCAGGCGTGTAACAGCGCAGTGGGCATTAAAATCAATAAGATCACGTGTCTGATTAAGTATTAATGGTCAGATAGTGACTGAATAAGTGGCATTAAGAAAGGTAATGAGATGCCAATTAAATAAATCCAATACTAATATTATAAATATGAAATATACTTGTTTATCTTCTGACACCTTAACCTATGGTCATCAAATTTTATATATGCATGTAGTTTTTGGAATGGAGAAGAATGTAGGCTACTTTTCATCTAGATCAATCAACACATCCTGATCACACGAATAAAATTAATAATTTTTTTTATACCATAAAAAGTAGCAAGCAAACAAGCATTGCAGCCCGTCTGATAGTAAACGGTCATTGTAGCCTATGGACGCCTGCAACACGCGGTGTCACGTGCGCGTTGTCAACCCTGAAGGAACCTCAATATACCCTCCCTTTTTAAAGAATCCTATACTGTAGTCTCTAATAAATAACACTGAATATTGGACAGCGTCATCTAGCCCCAATCTAAGCAAAGTTTCTGAGTACTAGAAAATCGGTAGAAATACTTTAATAGTTATTTTTTAATACATAGCATACATAAGAACCAAATGTTTCAGGGGGGAAAGGGATTGTTAGTAATGGAGACTGAGAATCCCATTGCTAGCAATATACCCAACCAGGTCGACCTCCTCGCGGTTCTCCCTGGAAACTATCATGATTAATTCCTCATGAATTCATCATGATGGGCTAACTGGCCTGTTTTCATTTTCATCGATCACCCTTCACTGGTGCTCCGCAAGCGTATCCCGTTAGCGCAGGCGGGGTTACCATACCATCACCCATCAAAAAAAAAAAGAAAACAAATGTTTCATTAAAATGTTCATATTGTACGGGCATCAAACCCACGAATGTGAGGCAGTGCAATAGACACGCAGTTTGAATCTTGTCCAATACTTCCGTTAATATTCGTACTTGCGTTATCATAGGTAGCTGTTATCGGAACGTTAGGTACAATTAATAATGTTCTGATAAATTTCCTTATTAGCCGCTAAATAATGACGCTTACGACCAATATGCAAAAGCAAGGTCATGAATGTGTACTCTACGCGTACTAAAAATGTCTGATCTATAAACGATACATTCATTAATATTAGAGGTTACCGCCTCATCTTCCAATGGTCACGGGTTCAATCCCCGCGTAAAACAAAGATTTATATTCGTAATTATACCTGTTTATAACAGTCTGGATGTTTTCTACATATATCATATCAGCCGTCTATTGTCCACTGCTGAACAGAAACCTCCCCCAAAAGGGGAGTTTTGCCAGTTGTTACCACGTTTAGCAGGTGGATTGGCACCCGCAGTTAGGCTCTGGTGATGTTTTAAGAGGGTCGCTGCTGCCCATCCCTCGACTATTAAATTTCATTAGTCGCCTCTTACGACACCCACGGGAAAGAAAGAGGTGGCCCATTCTATGCCGGGACCACACGGCAATATGTGTTTCTACGTATAACATGTATTTAAAAAATGTATTATACTACTTATATTAGTTATCTAAAATGAAATCTGTTTAATTTGACGCTGTATCTAATGCCATTTTATTATACCATAAGAATAAATTGTTTTATTCTCATTAACAACCCATTAATATATCATTAATGATGGTATATAGTTCTCCCTTTCCCTATAAGATAATATAGCCTACTAATCCCACTCTTGCCAGGCAGTTTGCTATAAGGTTTTATTTCGAGTTCTCTCTATGTGACACTCGTGTATTTTGTTCACACAAAAACATAATTGAGACAACTTCTTGACGTTCTCAATTCTTTTTATGTTCCCCCGATATAATCTTTAATATCAAATCTTAAACAATTAAAATCTTTTACGCCATTCAACCATGAAAGCCAAGCAGACAGACAGGCAGACTTTTACATTTATAAACATAGATATGTATGAGCAACGGTACAATCTGACTAGCAGAGAATTGGGTAAGATAACAATTATTATTCACGCAATACAATAGTTTTTAAACACACATGATTTATTACGGAAGTCGACCTGGTTTAAATATATCAAATAAAGGAAAATGTAACGCAGATATATAAAAAAGAAATCACTCGAACGCGATAAAGTGACCGATATGACAACTATCTGATCGAAGTTTGATATTTACACTCTTGAAATGATTATATTGCGTAGAAATTGGGTCACATTAGGTATTTAACAAATATCAGAACTATCTCTCTTTATGTAACAATTACATTGATAGACAAAGGATCCAAGATTCACGAATATAAAATTTACGTTTAAAACTGTTCCGAATTCAAATTACAAAATATATATATATATATATAAATTGAACATGGAGAGATTAGAGGCGAATACTTACCGTAAATAAGTAACTAGACGTCTAGACGTGATATATTTTTATAAAATTTGTAACAAAATTGTAAATATATTTCAACACCTTTGATTATAAATGTCGCTGAATGGTTAAAAATGAGCGCAACTAAATTTAAATGCGCTCTATTTTAAGTGTAATTTTTAGATATTGATTGTACATCTAGAATATTATACATCAAAGATTACTTGTATAAATATGAGCATATCTAACATGTTATAAAAATCAAGGTAACTATGTATCGTTACACACTAGGTGATTCCACTACGGTCAAGTTGCGAAATAACAATAAGAAATAAAAAGCTATTTAAATTTATAGACTTAAAAGCCAAATCATCAAGTTGTAGGTCAAGATTTGTCGGTCAGTGAGTGGCTGAAGGTTTTCTATGGTTTTTATTCAAACATTTCACTAATGCAAACGCATCCTGTGTTCAAATGAAATGGTATGATGTACATGTACATTACCAGAGGGAGACTTTGTACAAAAGTCGATTGCTTGGGTACCTCTGTCCCATTCGTGTTTCAACCGTGAAGCAGTTGTGTTTGCATAGCTATGTTTTGGTTTGAAGAGTGGGATATGGCGTGAAATTGCTGGGTACAGAGGAATAACACCTGAGTCCTCAGGAATGGCAACGTATGGGGGGTATCATGGGCGAAACAGTATACTCTGTTATGTCCATGGTACTGCACATGTCTATAGGCGACGGTTACCACTTTCCATAAGGTGGACCGTCACCTTGTTTGACATTCTAAGTTGTATAAAAAAAAAATTTACTATTAATCAATATTACCTTTTCCATATAAATCACTTAACTGATCCCCACTTCTTTTCAAAATAACTAAAGGAAAAAAATACAATGTAAAATATAATATGTTGTGTAAGAACCGGAAGAAAACTTGAAACTATACGAAGCCGAGTGTAGTAGGTCAAATAATACGTGTCCAGGTTTTGATTATGTTTGCACTCTTTACGTACATTCTCTATACAGCTATTGCAACTGTGGTGCAAAATCGCACTGACATTGGCTTGTATTGCAATAAATATTACACGAGCATTACTGTTTGAACTCTGTTGATGTGACGATACGTATTGACGTAAATAACTGCTAACATAGCGTGGCGGCTGTCTCAGGAGTCGGGTAACTCAATGTATCGGGAAGTTCGAAAATAGAACGCGACCATTCGAGTGAGCGACTCGTGATATTCGTGAACGTATGATAACGTTTATCTCGGCAACGCTTGCAAGCAAGAAATGTGGACACGTATTATCAGAACACCGACACGTTTGTATGATTACTCGAGTTATGATTATAACGGTAAATGTGGAGCCAACAGGTTTCCATCAAACTGGTCGGGCAATGTTTGATCGCAGATTACGTGAAATTCAGCTGATGAATTACATACAAAACGCGATATTAACGCCTGCATAATATTTGATCAACGATCACTAATCGAGCACAAACATTTGTAACTTTGTAACTTGCAAAATCCTTGGGCACGTAATTATTGTATATACATATAATAGTGTAGACATACACACTATCTGTTGTGGTAAAACAGAGTTATAACACCTTTTTGTAGCAAAAATTAGTGGACAGTAGATTGAATATCTAAAACGATCGCTGCTATATAATGAGGGGCATTTCGCCCTACATAATCGATGTTTGTGTTGTGACATATATATGAAGGTAAATACAAGGGGTGAATATCTGTATGTGTGTAATGTAGCCAAGCGGACATGGCGGGTGTGGCCAGCTGATCGGGACAAACGCACACAGCTGCAAATGTTTACGAAAAATACTGATTATTGATTTTTATCCGGTGCCGAACTGTACCAGTGCAAACAGGTGTTCGGAGAACCGTTCTGAATAACAAATGCGTCTCTGGGACCTTTAATTTTATGTAGTCGACATGATTTACGAAATTCGAATTATTATTCAAATTTTGTACCGCTTTTGTTGATGAGACAAAGGGATATGAGATTGTAAAAGTAATTATACTTAATGTAGTGTTGTTTGAAAAATTATAATGTAGTGTGTATGTACTGACCTTAATTCCGGAGCGTCCCTGTTGCTTCAGCAAAACATTCTCTGGTTTCATGTCGCAATGTATGATCCGATACTTGCTCAAGGCGTGCAGGCACTGGAGGAGACTATGTGAGAACTTGCGAACGAGCTGCAACGAGAACCCTTGGAACTTGTTCTTCTTTATCAGCTCGTACAAATTGATCGAGAGTAGCTCGAAAGTGATGCACGTATGATTTCTGAATGTAAAAGAGTCGAACATGTGTATAACATTCATCGTGTTGTCCTTGTCCTGCTCACGGAGGTGTTCCAATATGCGGATCTCTTCTTGAGCCTGGCGGTGGAACCGCTTCTCGTTCCGGACCATCTTGAGCGCAACATTTTCTCGCTTCTTGTGGTCGAACGCTTTCACTACTTGGCCGAAGCTGCCCTTGCCTATTACTTTGAGCACTTCGTATCTATAAGCTATGTGGTCGTGCGGTATGTGGATATAGGAGCCTTGCTCGTTATCGTACTCGCAATTGTTCGGAAACCCGACGAGTCCAGGCCGTTTCTTAGCATTCGCGCCTATAAAGTACACTTGAGGATAGTCGAATATCTCGCGATGTTCGTAAGGAGTGAGTTTGTTCATGTAGAGCTTCATGACCTGCTCGGGGCTGGCGGCCGCGGCCGGCGGTCTCTTGTCGGGCGGCTGCGCGTTGTTCGCCGGCGGAGCGGGCGGGCCTGGCTCGAGCGGCGGCAGCGCCCCATCCCGGAGCAAAGCGCGCCCGAACGCGTGCGCGCTCCCTAGAGGCATATCGCCGGTCATGGCCGTGCGGCCGCCGCCACCTCCACGCACTTCGCTCGCCGTGGCCGTACCGACCCACGCTCGTTCGCACACACCACTGCACCTCACTGCACTTGCACTCGACGACGGCGCCACTCTGGGACACTACACGACATTTTACATCGACCGGGAGGAGCGAGACCCACGCTTCCACTTATGCGGGCACATTCCGTCTCGGTAACGATATGATGGAGCCGCGGTCGCAGATGATACCGTACGTTGCGAACGTGAAACGCAAACAAAGACTCCTTCTTTGCGACCCGTTCCAACGACAGAACCAGAGAGAAAATAGAAACGGTCGCCAGAGTCATTGAACCGTTCGTCTGCGTTAAATACACAAGTAGGAGTGAGATAGACTATATCTTTGTGTTTCGAGGTCAATACAATGAGCCGCTAGGTGGCGTTTATGTCGAATACATTTATAAGGCATTTTGCAAGACCCAATACCGTAATGATACTAAATTGTTGCCATGCAATACTTATAAACCTTTAAATTATAAATAAATAAATAAACATATTAAATAAATGTCATTTTAATGAACGAACGAATGAATTTCTACACAATAAAAAAAATATTAAAATAATTGTTAACAACATTTGAAATATAAATTATTAGTAACCAAACAACTAAATTATATTAAAAAAGAAGAATAAAGTACATATAATTCCTATTAAAAACATTTTTATTTTATTAAAAAAAAGGCCAATTAAATTGTAGTTTTGAATATGGTATGTATGAAAATAAACTTATTTTTATAATTATATAATGTTATATTGGAAGTATTAAACAAATAAATGATCTGATTATCTAAATAAAATCTTTAAAAGATTTCAGATATTAAAGAGAAAGGAAATTAGTTTAAAATGTTAATTGCCAGTATTAAAAAATTACAAGTTATATAAATTTTTTCATGTTATAGCATTTTAAATGTACTGTAATAAAAGATTCTAACTTTTAAGTAATTAATTTATGAGAAGTCTAAAATTTTTATTTTGATTATTTACAGAATACTTTTAGGTCTTACATAAAACTTTTCATTTTGTCTATGGTTTAGTTTTCGTATAGCGCCATCTATCGAAGATAAAAGCAAACAAGACTATATTATTGCATCTATCACCATTCCACACGTCTTTTCTATTCCGTTGTTTTCTGTCATTTAATATCTACGTTACGTTCGATTAATCTAAAGATTGAAATATTTCCGTGGTGATTTGTTTTTGAAAATGTACATAAAGATAATTGTATAATTTACTACGGATACAAAAGTTAATATACACTGGTGATGTGAGAATGTAAGTAGTTTTTCTATATTTGAATCATCTGTCGCTTTTTCTTTTTTTTTTCGTCATATTATTTTCAAATGAGTCCAGTTTCATTGTAATGATATTTCCGGGCGTTTACGGTTGTTATTAAATTGACAATGAACTGTATGTAATTATATTTTATCTACTACCAATGAGATTCCAATATAAATTTTAAATGAAATCAAACGAAAACTAAATGCCGCAAATAATATCTTTGACAGTTTTAAACTATGATATTATATATATACTAGATACGTTATATTATACATTACAATAGTTGCTGTGCGTCATGATACTTGGACCTATCAAGGCAGTGTAGGGCACTTATGGTCTTCTTATTGTAATGTAGTTACAACACCTACTTCCTTGTTTGTTGCTTAACTCAAGGTCTGTTTAGGTGTGATTTGAGCGATATTTGGCTGTCGGCCAGTGCATTGATACTAGCGATTATCTTCTGCATTTATGTTTTGCTAAAATGAAATAAAAATTTCATAGACTTTGTTACTTATATGACATTTATATCAGACATCTAATTTAATCCTTGAATTACAATCATCTGAGTCACTACCTCATGTATAGTAAACAATAGCTGGATGACTATGTCAGCTCCTTACCTTGATATAAAACTACAACATTTACTATTGTAATATAGGTAAATGAACTGTAAATATACCTATTTACAATGTATTGAGATCTTTCTATACATATTATTATTATTATTATTATTTTGATTTTTTTTTTACTCAACGTATAGTTGGCTTTATTGCTACGAGTACGGGCTGGCTGCCAAGTATCTCGTAGATTGTACAAATAATTAATTTTGATTAGATGTTAAAAATCGCCGAACAATGGAACAGGTGTTTAGTATTATAGACTTCTGCAATTCGATGTAAGTGTAGCACGGAAGGTCAAGTGTTCTAAGTGATAAGTGTAGCTGATTCGGGATTACTCCTGTAGTAGATAGGACTATTGGAACTATGGTTGCGGATTGTAAACGCCACATGCGGGTTATGTCCTTTAGATCTGTATATTTTGCCAGTTTCTCAGCTATAGTGTTCTGTACATTGTGTGTATTTGGGACTGCAATATCGATAATATATGCTTTGCGATTAATTTTATCTAGGAGGGTAATATCAGGTCTATTATAATGTGTAGTTTTATCTGTCAAGATAGCACGGTCATAGTATAATTTGTGTGTATTGTTTTCAACTATTACATCAGGGGTATATTTATAGTAGGGTGTGTATGTTTCTGGTATAAGTTTGTATTTCTGAGCTAATTTTTGGTGAATAATGTTGGCAACCTGGTCATGTCTATATTTGTAATCGGTCTGTACTATGGATTTACAAGCTCCTGTAATATGCTGTATGGTCTCCGAATTACTGTTACATCGTCTGCATAAATCTGTCACTAAATTTTGTTTTATAATGAATTTTTGGTAATTTCGAGTTTCGATCACTTGGTCTTGTATGGCAATCATAAATCCCTCCGTTTCCGGGAAAAGAACCCCACGATTTAGCCATTCATTCGACGCTACTTTATCGACGTTAGGTTGGCATAAATCGCTGTAATGTCTCCCATGGAGGGATTTATCACGCCACTCTTCTATTTTTGTTTGCATGTCTGTTTGCTTTTCATTATTTTGTGTTGTGTGATCTTGCAAATTTAACGGGGTTAGCTTACAGTCATTTTGTACTATAGCGTTGTGTAAATCAGATATAAGTTCTTTTTTATGAAAGTATTTTCTAAGTAGGGTAATTTGCTTGTTATGTAGGTTAATAATATCTAGTAATCCTCTGCCTCCATTTTTGCGGGGTAGTGTCAGTCTTTGAATACATGATCGCGGATGGTGTTTTCTATGTTTCGTCATTGTTGTACTAATGTTGCGTTGAAGAGATTTAAGATCTGTTTTTGTCCAATGTATAATACCAAATGAATATGTTAGGATAGGAATTGCATAGGAATTTATACCTTTTATTGTATTACGTGAATTTAATTGTGTTTTAAGTATAATGTTTAATCTATGTTTGAATTTAAGAGACAACGAATTCTTTATATTTTTTTGATGTATATGTTTAGATTGATTGTATCCTAGATATTTATAGGTTTCATTTTCGTCTAAAGGGTTAATTGTATCACCTGTCTCCGTTTGATAATAATGCTGATGATTTTGCCCTGCCTTGACAGAGTTAATTCTGCATTTATCAATACCAAATTCCATTTTAATGTCCTTTGAGAAATGTTCAGTTAAACTAGCCAAGTTTTTTAATTCATTTTCTGAACAACCATATAATTTAATGTCATCCATATACATAAGATGACTTAAAGCAACTTATTTTTCCTCACTCTGTCCATCTATATCTATATTATATTTCAATTTATAACCAGTATTAGATGAATTAAGGATATTAGATAAAGGGTTCAAGGCAAGGCAAAACCATAATGGGCTTAATGCATCACCTTGAAAAATGCCTCTTTCTATTTTAATCGAGTCTGTACGTGTTGTTAAATTTGAGGAATTTATGCTTAAGGTCGTTGTCCAATTTTGCATAATTGTTTGTAAGAATTTTGTGATAGTCGGGTGAACTTTATAAATATCTAGGATTTTAAGCAGCCACAGTATCATATGCTTTTTTATAATCTACATACATTGTAAAAAG
This sequence comes from Galleria mellonella, assembly GCF_026898425.1. Lineage (NCBI taxonomy): Eukaryota > Metazoa > Arthropoda > Insecta > Lepidoptera > Pyralidae > Galleria > Galleria mellonella. Next base: position 3,503,470 of record NW_026442084.1, read on the forward strand.
AGCTGACTTATGAACTTGTTCAAGGATCACAGAATCAATTACTGTTCTTTACAACCCTGGCTTGCTTTTCTGCATCCTTTTTGTTGTTCAGCTAGTATGTCATTACTTTCTGTATAATTATAAATAATTCGGGTTATACACGATGTGATTATTTTGTAAATAGTCTGTAAGCAGGTAATAGGTCGATATTTTGCTGGGTTTGTGGTATCATTAAGATCTTTAGGTAATAAGTACGTACATCCTTCAGTAATAAATTTAGGAATAGTATCCGGATTTTGAATGAAATTATTGATGTGTTTGTGGAGAAGTATGTGAGTCACGGTTAATTTCTTGTACCAATAATTATGAATATGATCTGTGCCTGTTGCTTTCCAATTATGAAGTTTGTTGATTACCTCATGAAACAATTCAAATGAAATAGAGTCATACTCCATCGGTATTATATGTTCATATTTTAGTTGTTCAGTCTTTATCCATAGTGCTTCATTATTATGAGAGGTTGGGTTCGACCATATACCTGCCCAAAAGTTTTGCAATTCTTCCGGGGATGGTGTAGGAAATACTTCGGTTTGTATATTATTTTCATTGTTTGATATAGTTTTGTTGATTGTACGGTAAAATTGTTTCTCATTGTTAATAAATTGAATATTTTGTAATTTACGTTTTGTACAGTTTTTATATCTACGTAAACGGTTTGCTACTACCGTTAATTTTTGTTTAAGTGTGTCTAAAAAGTGCGTCAGTTGTGTGTTAGGTTCTTCATGAATAGAATGTATATGATATTGTACTAGAATCTTTTTTACATGTTTTGTAAGTTTTCTGTTTCTATTTCCATTTATGTATTGTGTCAATCTACTAATTTTTACCCTCAGATCTTCCATTTTATTTTCTAATCTTTTTTGCCATTGCGGTTTTGATGAATTTTGTCTTGTTCGTAATGTATCGATCGGTGGGATTCTTAATTTTGTACCATTTATTTTTGCCGCTGTCCATGCTGAACAGTAGATTATTCCGTGTAGTTTATCAAAATTAGTATCATTATTTATGTATTTTGGCAATAGTATATTGTTTATATAATTAATTGTAGTAGCTAGTTTTTTTGTTGCTCTTTGTTTAGGTATATAGGGTCTGTTAGTGGGATAAAGATTAGCAAAGTATTCTAGTGCCATTTGGAATGTATCATCTATTTCTGAGTTTGTTTGTACAGGATTAGATTGTGTATCAGGGTTTGATGGATTTTCTTGAAAATAATTCGAGGCTATTGTTTGTAAGAATTCATTTTCATTATCTTGTGTTTGTGTCTGTTGTATATTATTGTGGTTAATATTTTCTTCTATTGTCGGTGATAAATCTAGCTCTGTGGCCACTTCTTGTTTTATTAATAAAAGTCTATCCTCTGAAATTAACTTATTGTTAACAATAACACGTCTTTGGTCTGCTATTCTTTGCTCAGATATTTGTGTAAGGTGGGGGAATTGACTAATGAATTCTTTGTGTAGTAGTTTTCTATATCCTGTCTTGTTCGATTCTAATTTTGTTACGCGGAAATAAATCCGTATTATTGCCTCGTTATGATTATTACTCCATTTCATCCGAGTATTTTGTGTTGTAGTGATAGTGTGGCTGCTTGTTTGTGGATAGTTTATGTTTAAATTACGAAGTTCTTGTTCAGCATCATTATGTATTTGTTTAATTTTATTTTCAGGTAGCAGTTTATTCCGTATTATAGATCTTCTTTGATCACCTAGGCGTTGGCGAGTTACTTCTATTTCGGGGAACTTTTCCATGAATTTTGTGTGTAGGGGTGTGAGGTAGTCTTTTGTATCTGTATCTAGATTGGTGACAAGTAAATATGTACGTAGGATAAACTCATTCATTTCATCAGTCCATTTCCTACGTTTATAAGGCTTACTCGTGGTGGGCACAGTTTGAACAGCATTACTATTTGCCTCTTGTGCAACATCCACAGTAAAATCACTACCTACGCTTGATGTTGTGGATGACTGATTGACAGTAAGTGGTTGTTATGGATGGTAATAAAGATTCATCGTCGTCATTATCGGTACCAGTAGTTTCTTGATCGGCTGTAGTGTATTGTTTGACAGGGGCCCGCCTGTTCAACCCCTCGTCGCCGGTGGATCGCATACTGCTACACCCAGCATCGGCTCCAGGTGTGCCCCGGCGCCCCCCGGGCAGCGGCCGTAATCTATATTTATATGTAGACATCTCTCCATAAGAAAAAAGGGGGTTTTGGGATCGTTAGTTAGGGAGGTGAGCTCTAGGTGTTTTAAGCTTTTTACTTTGAAACATAGTATCTCCCATTTGGGGTGTATTGTCTAGGTGTTCTGACATAACTATTTAGTACCTTGTCCCTTTAAGCCCCCCCACCACGGCAAGGTGATCCCCTGGGGGGGTTATTATTATTATTATTATGTGCTTGATTTCTTCAAGTTCACATGTATAAATATTAAATAAATGTTTTACTATTTAAATAGTAGAACTATGTACATATATTTTAAATAACATTATATTGTAATGGATGTAGTGATATTCAGTCAAGAAGTTGCAATAAAAACACAATAAAGTTATATAGAAATGTTAATCATTTTAACAAAACTATTATTATAGCAGTATCTGATAAAGAGAAAAAAGAATGAATTTTTCATTAAAATCTTACCTACAATTTTTAGGACACTTTCCTATAGGTATTCAAATTGTTTGTAATATTATTTATGCTATTTTACAGTTTTTCTACTTGTGATAGATATTTAATATCACAAATCTGAAATAATTATGCACACACAGTGACTATTTATAAGTTCAATAAAATTTGCATGGAACTATGCTGAGTATATTTTTTCAATTAAAACAGAACTATATATCTGTCTATAAATGTTGTACAAATTAAAACATGCATTTAATATATTCTTTATTGAAGTCAGATACTTCAATAAAGGATATATTCAATGAAAATGTATTTCACATCTAATAAACAATCACTATGTGTGCATGTTGTTATTATCTCGAAATTAACATGTCAGTCATGTATCAATTGCATTATTCATCTGTGTGTAGTTCAAGTGCATGTGAGCTATATACTGTATGTGATACACACACACACACACACACACACACACACACAGTAAACTCAAACTACAAAACGTGAGGGCTTCACTTATTGTTTTTTAAAAAATTTAAAAATGGAATGATATGCCTGTTTGCACTAAGTATTGATTTACACTGATGGAGTAAAGTGATAGAAAATGAAATCAGGTCATATGATTTCTCATAATTAATGCACAACAAATTATTCAATTAGGTATATAATTTTGTGCTATGTTTTTCTGGCCGGACTTTTGTGTTATGAATAATCACACAATGTTTCTGGGAACAAAACTCATGGTAATAAGTCGTGTTTTATTTACCAATCTATAATTGATTGTAAATACATGATTGTATATAGGACAAAAATGAGTACCTTTTACCTACTGATAAAGATAATACTCATGTCAATAAATAACTATTTTATTGATAATGAGCTATTCCAAATAATGTTAAAAATATGATAAGGAGTTAATGTTATCTGATTAAATTTATGCATTTATTCTTCAAGTATTAGATTTTGTGTATTGCTTAGAATTGAATATTTTATCTTCACAAACTTTATATTTATAATCATCATAATTTTTATCCCAATTATATAAATTATAGAGGTAGCATCATCCTTTATCAGTCAGTTATCAGCCTTTAACTGTCCACTGCTGAACATAGGCCTCCCCTTGGGGGGGTTTAGCCAGTAGTTGCCATGCTTGGCAGGCGGACAAGCAACCACAGTCAGGCTTTAGAGATGTTTTAAGAGGGATGCCGCTGCCTATTGCCTCACCCTCCTTATATATATATATATATATATATATATATATATATACATATACATACATATATATACACATATACACACATATATACATATATATATATATATATATATATATATACACATATACATATATATATATATATATATATACATATATATATATTCAATACCAAATAGTATGTGTATAGGAAATGTGAGATATTAAAGCTACTAGAGAAAATAAACTCGATTTCACATTTATAATGGCAGTAAAAATGAAATAAAGAAAACAATTATGTCATTGGCTGAGATATTCATTGATTTATTTATACTATACCAGAAGCATTGTACAAGAACATAATTACTACCTTACATAGTTTTATACACTTGTTAACTTGTTTATTGATGTTTACATCTGTATTAATAATATTTCACTTTAGTAATCTGCTGTATACACACTACACATGTTTCTAATTTATCACTACATTTATTTTAATGATTTAAATTTCAAACTTCTCTTGTAAAATTATTTTCAAATAATAAATATTTTTTTATATAAATAGTCAGTCTTCCAGTCAAACCTCGTGAACTTGAAAGGAAAAAGTACCAATAGGGTTTATATATAAAATATAATATATAAAATACAAAAATAATATAATAAATTATATTACTACCATGTCAGCTATAAACTGTCTACTGCTGAAACAGCTGAACTGTCAGCCATGTGGTCTTGGCATAGAATGGGCCACCCCTTCCTTTTCCATGGATGTTACGAGGAACTAAATAGTCATCTGATGGGCAGCCTAACTAAACGTAACCAAAGTCTAACTACAGTTGCCAAATGTAGCAACTACTGGTAAATTCATCCCTATGCCTATGTTCAGCACTGGACAGTTAATGGCTGTATGATGATGTTTTAAGAGAAATACTGCTGCCCATCCCTCGACTATTAAATTATATGTAGCTATATATTATATAAATATATTTATAATATTAGATATTACTTTACATTTCCTCAATTCAATAATACACCATATACTTATTTCTCTGTTTTCCCGACTGGTAGAGATACACCTGGTGTTAAGTCCACCAGATGTATATACAATTTTACTGTGCATTAAAGTTTAAATAAATAAATAGTATATATTATAAATAAAATTTATTTGGTAAGTCATTGACAATTTAAAAATTATTTTTTAAAAATTTTTATGTGTATATTTTTTCAATACTGCAAAGGTAAATTAAGTTGTTAATTTACTGGCAACATTAGAAGTGACAAACATGAAACCGCTCCAGACAAAAGTGAATTTGTATAAAAAACCTATTAACTAATTTATTAAATTTTTATTCTTAATTTATTTATTTCATGTTCTTCACTAAATAAATAAGCAGATTTTTAAATTTAAAGACAAGAGTATACTAGAATATCCAGACCTTAGCCAATTTAGTAAACTTTCCTCCCAAGTTTCCCTAACCAAATATCAAAACTGAGCCCTAATTATTGCGCAAAACAGCAGGCCAGTCTAGGCCGGGGTAGTCAAAATTATATAATTAATTATATTAGTCATATATTTTTTTGTGACCGTCCATAATTTTACTGCTAACGAGATGCTATAATTTAATTTTTTGTATATCTCTAATAATTTTTTTTTTGTGTAATTTAATGACTTAAAATATAAAAAAAATATATACATATTACCAATTTATAATAAATAACTAGGGTTACAAAGATCACTGTAATTTATTTATGTGTTGGGTTTTCTTTTTAACTAACTTTATAAATGGGAAAGGTTTCAATTTTATTGTATTTGAATGTATTATTCTTAATAATCGATAACCAATTTAAATTACCTTAATTCAAACAGTTTGTTACCTGTCAATCCTATACCATTTTTTTTATTACACTCGCTGTTAATTATCCACTACTGAATATAGACTCCATAAATTGTCATAGGGAACAGTGTCTATCGCTTTTTCTCTAGTTTGCTGGATTTACTAAGTATATAGGTATATCGCCATCCAATCTTAACCGTTAGATATATTTTTTAGTAAAATAATGAAATATTTACTAATATTATAAATGTGAAGGTGAGTTTATTTCCTTTCGTCGCTTCAACGGCTTAATCAATCGTCATGAAATTTGACATACACGTATTATTTGGGATGGGGAAAGACACGTAATACTATTTATCTCGGTCACGCGGACGAAGACGCAGGTAAAAGCTAGTTATAAATAATTACCGCGCTGCCTCTGTCTCGCTTCCACGCAAAATAAATATAACTCCCAAAAGTAAAACGTATATATACATATTTAATATAATTAAAGAAGAACTTGCGCCAAGTTTTTTAATCAAGTTTGAAAGAAATACAATTTTGTGATTTCATTAGGAAAGTTGATTTTCTATTATTTCAATTAATTTAAAAACCTGTATCTTTAAAAAAAAACACACACACATATAAACACATCCACACACCCGCGCAGACGTACATCCACACACCCGCGCAGACGCACATCCACACACCCGCGCAGACGCACATCCACACACCCGCGGAGACGCACATCCACACACAAACAGATACGCAGACGCTCATCCACACACACGCACGCACACACACACACGCACGCACGCACGCACGCACGCACGCACGCACTTGCATCCTTTTGAATAAGGAAATCGATTTTGGAAATCTCCACTTGGACTTCCTCTATTTTAGTATTTCACCTTTCGTTTCCATAAGATTAATCGTGCATACCAGTTTTGTATATCTTTACTTATTTATTTTACGGAAAATGTACCATATTACTATAATATTTATAAGTGAGTTCTAAAACTTATCGTAATAATATATAAGTACTTGTATTTTTTATTTGTAGATAAGATAGTAAACAATATACATAATATAGTCTTTAAACATAATATGCAAACAAATTACTTTAGGACACATTTTTATACAAGAGTTTGTAATAAAACATGATACATATATAGAGGGAGATTTTGTACAAAAATCGTTTGCTTGGGTACCTCTGTCCCATTCGTGTTTCAACCGTAAAGCAGTTGTGTTTGCATGGCTGTTTCGGTTTGAAGGGTGGAATATGGCGTGAATTTACAGGGCACAGAGGAATAACACCTGAGTCCTCAGGAATGGCAACGCATGGTAGGTATCATGGGCGTAACAGTATACTCTGTTATGTCCATGGTACTGTTAATGTCTATAGGCGACGGTTACCACTTTTCATCAGGTGGGCCGTCAGCTTGTTTGCCATTCTAAATTGTAAAAAAAAAAGACAATATATATTATTATAATTTTAAGTCAATTGTTACGAAAAAACGGTTTGTAATGTATCAATAAGAAAATATTTATTTAAATTATTATAATTAAATAATTATAATTATATATTATAATTTCAACAACTAATCTTATCAAATTAAAATTTTTGGAATTTGAAATAAGTTCAAACATTTTTGGCTCACACTTATTACAAATGTAATATTAAAAAAAAAATATTTTAAGTTTTTTTGCTAATAGGTCCAAGAGATTATGAAAAGGTTTCATTTATGCATTTTAAAATCGGGATTTTTTTTTCTATTTAGCACATTTAGTAAACAATATAGGCATGTCTTTTAATATGTAATATTTGGCATGGAAAAGGACATGAGCTACATTTTATTCCGGTCAATCAATATGTCTCGTTTATGCGAACGAAGTCGTTGGCACAACTAGTATGTAATTTTTTGGCTAAGTTCAAGGGACAGTCGTTAAGACATATCATGTGGGATAATTTGAGAAACGCAAAATACGGAACAACAATAGAATTAATTATTATATTGTGTGTCGAGATTTACAGACAACCGTACCAAACTCGTTTATAATAATATCAATATAGACTAAATGGCGCCCGTATCTTCGCTCATGCGAGTCGAATTAATACGTTTTCAGGGGTAATTTTATATTATCCCGTGGGAATAATTGATTTCCAGGGAAAATCTATTTTTTTTTTAATGTTATTTACAAGTAATTCTTCAATATTCGTCTTTTATTTGTCTAACTTTGGATGATCGTCGTAAAACAATTAAATATTTTGATACTTGAACAATAAATAGACAAATACTCTTCATTGTTTCCTTCATAAGATTATTATAAATACAAACACACGTTCTACCTACAGAAGGACTGTTTTTTATGGCAGACTATGGGGGAGGCCTATGTTCAGCAGTGGACAGTTAATGGCTGAGATGATGAAATACAAAACAGTTACAAAAAAATATTAGTTAATATGATGATCGCGACTATCTTAAGTTACATATCCAGAGGGAGACTTTGTACAAAAGTCAATTGCTTGGGTACCTCTGTCCCATTCGTGTTTCAACCGTGAAGCAGTTGTATTTGCATGGCTGTGTTTCGGTTTGAAGGGTGGGATATAGCGTGAATTTACTGACTACAGAGGAATAACACCTGAGTCCTCAGTAATGGCAACGCATAGGGTATAACATGGGCGAAACGGTATACTCTGTTATGTCCATGGTACTGCTCATGTCTATAGGCGACGGTTACCACTTTCCATCAGGTGGGCCGTCAGCTTGTTTGCCATTCTAAGTTGTATAAAAAATATCTAAGTAAATAAAAAAAATTAAAGTACCTTTACCACCTTATGTTAAACAATAGCCAGAAGTATTTCGTTTGAAGGTAACTAACACTCGTTTCGCACATATTTCGCCTGCCTGTTAGTTTTGAATTTAGAACACTAGATTAAAAATGTCAGGAAACACTACAACGGTTTGTTAGAGTAATTGGTAATCAAAAAAATCTGAGTGGTATTCTAACAGTAAAAATTGTGTCTTTTTATCAAACAATAAACGTTTTAATTTGTATCAACATGGATCGAACTTAGTTTTATAGACTTGTGTGTTAAAGTAGTGAATCAAACGGGCGATATCCTCTATAATCAAAATCTTTTCACAATGTATTCCCAAAGTGAATTATTTATTACTCTGAAACTCTCAAATTATTCATTAGTTTTTTATTCATTAGAACATATATTTGTACATGGCGGATTTAATGCTAAAAGCATTCTCTCCCAGTCAACTATAGGGAAGTGTCAGAATACTCGAATGCGGTACTAGTAAGAAGTAGTAGTCTATATTATACACAAAAATGAGAATAATATATAAAGTACTTACTGCTCGGATAAAGTAAAAAAGTGAGCATGAACCTTTTCTTTTGAAAGACGATTTAGTCGGTAGTTTCTTAATGGTATCAGGAAGCGCGTAGGAGAAAAGAATTTGAAGCGAAACTAGTACGGTGAGAAGAGGTAGATAGTTGGAGAGTATCACTGGAACGAAGGTTACGATCGTGAGTTTTAAAAAGGTACTGGAATTTGCTGTTTATGTTATTAGGAGACTGGGTGTTTCGAAGAAGACTAAAGAGGGTACAAACAGTCCTTTTTTATGATAATAATTAATTTTTTATAAGCGTTAAATTAAATAGTTATAATTTTAGATTTTCTTTATTCAAAAATTAAATTACTGACCCTGAAAGTCTATCCTTCCAGATAGAAAAAAAAATTAAATCGGTTTATAAATGACTGAATACTGACTGATAACAAATATAAAAAATGCAACCCTGCTGACAGCCTCCTTTTTGATGTCGGTCAAAAATTAAAGAATGACAATATAATAAATTGAGCGAATATTGTTATTCAGTTTTTGTTTATGATACCTCCTACTCTTTGATTGTAATTGACGACTATTGCGTCTGCCATTTGGCAGTTGCCGTGGCTCGATAACGCTCACTTTGGCAACATTCGCTTAAAAACATATAATAGGCTCCAAATTGGTTGACATCAGTAAAATTCATTCAAAACAAACGTAATGTATTTGTTGCAACCTACTTGTATAGATACTGTGTTGTAATCAATAGAAAAAAATCAAACCCGTCTTTTTTTGTGCAACTTAGAATGGCAAACAAGCTGATGGCCCACCTGATGGAAAGTTGTAACCGTCGCCTATAGACATGAGCAGTATCATGGACATAACAGAGTATACTTTTTCGACCATGATACCGTTCATGCTTTACCTTTCCTGAGGACTAAGGTGTCATGCCTCTGTACCCTGTAAATTCACTGCCATATCCCTTCAAACCGAAACACAGCCGTGCAAACACAACTGCTTTTTGTACAAAGTCTCCCTCTGATCTAATTTTGTTATATACTCTTGTACGCTACATAGGATCACATTGGTAACTCGTAACTCTGCATCGGTAGGGCCGGCCCCCTGATTACGTATCTCGCAAACAGTTTGCAATAGCCGAAAATTGCTCAATATTTCCTGTCAATCTTCATTTTCAACCGACTTCAAAACGAAGCAGGTTCTCAATTTGGATATTTTTTTTATTTTTTTTTTGTACCGCATAACTCCGTCATTTGTAAACCGCTTTGGTAAATTCTTCTATATCTTAAAGGACTTACAGATTGGTCCCATAGAAATTTAATAAAAATCGGTTTAGTAGTTCAGTTTTTAAATCAAAATAGTTTAGGTTTGTCACAATTTAAGTAGATGTTTTTTTGTGCAGTTTTAATTTTTATTGACATTTATCATCTAGCGAGCGAGCGTTTCGGTGCTACCTCTGCGGAACGGTTGGGGAACTAAAATTAATATGAATTAAGTTGTTCTTTGTAAATAGGACTAATGTCACTGTTAGGAGAAAATGCATTTAACTCTTCTAGTAATTAGGAACAATTGTGTTATGTAATGATTATAATATTATTTTCGACAATTAGTAAACGATTACGAAGTGATCACTTAGTGTTTATTAGTTAAGTGATCGCTCAAATAGTAATTACTCCACTCCCGACCAACAGGGGGTAGTTGCCCAAAGCGGCAAAATTAAGATCGAGGACGACTGACGACTGAAAAAAAGTGTGATCACTCCACCATTACCACGCGCACTCGCTTTATACGACACTTGTAAGATTTTTTTCTTGTCAATGTAGTATATAATACTTATAAGGTGTCATTGTCAAGGGCAGCAAATATTATGGTTTATGAGAGACGGGAATTAATAAATAAGAAAATAATACCAGCTAATGCTAAGAAATAAAACTACATTAATAATAACTAGATAAATTATTATAACATTTATTGCAATATTAATTTTTAGACCGTCTCATTACATGGTTTATAAGAGTCAAAAATCTTGAAAGTTACGAGTATTACGGCAAATATTATGCTTGCCCGGAACGGAAAAATACTTAAATCAGACCCTGGTATGTTTTGTGTTAATATTGTGCAATGAAAGTGTAAAAATAAATATTTTAAAGGACGTTTTTAACATCATTCTTGGGTTATTTTCGTTGTAAATGTATGTTTAACACATTGAATGTGGGATATAAATTGCGAATTACGTACGCGACCAACTGAAACCAGGTACATCGGTTTTCTTATTTAGTGAAGTAAAATTTTCAGTCAATGTTTATTGGTAGTAGAATTTGTGTTACATATGCAGCTACATATATCACAATTCTACTTAATTCTGTATCTTCTATCTTAAGCTTGTGTTTAAAAAAATATATATATATAAGTAAAATTTTGTTAACCTTACGTAAACGTACCCATGATGTTTTTGTATTTAATATATTCATATTAGGACATAAATTGACCACTAAACAAAAAATGTTTGATACGAAAGGTGGATTTCATGATAAGCAGTCTTTCCCAGTCAATCTTTGGGAAAACGAATGTAATTATACGGAGAAAAACATTGTTGTAAATAGTATATATCTACTACACATATATGTAGTATACCGTCAGGGGTGTCCTCTAGAAATCTGTCCGATTTACCAATTTTTTTACGGATTTCCAACGTTTCCTTTCTTTTTTCCTCAATCCTTTCCTCCATATCGTAGGTGGCAGACACCACCAACAAATGCATTCCCAAAGAGGGTTGATGTCAGGCAGGCGCCCGGTCGTAAAACTATGAGCCAATACTTTTTGTAATATAAAAAAAAACAACGCCGACCCCAAATAAATTGGGATAAAGGTAGGAAGATGATAATGATGATATTCATATTAAGACAGAGGTTTCGTTAATTAATAATTAAAAATTGTGTTACAAAAGAAAACCGACTTTAATTGTGACAAAACCACTTATTTTGGTCTAAAAATTGAACTCCTGAACCGATTTTCATAAAATTTCTAACACGGCTGTTAGTAGGTACGGAAGTCTCAAAAATTTTAACGTTTTTTATGTTCCTTTAAGAAAATCATTCAGTTACGCCTCGTATATTTGAGTATTTATCTCCTGAAGTATAAATGTATCCAGATTATTACCAGATATTGTTTACGGCACGACACAATGCATTTACTCCATGATTTTCTATCTTAATAACGTTTCTCAGATTCAATAGTATAAAAATACTCAATGGTATAAAGAAACATAATTTGCAAAGGACGAGAAAGGCGAAAGAAAAGATCATGTGAAAGATAAAATGGACTTTAGGTGCATCGAACAAAGTTTGTCGCTTTTCGGGCGAGCTTGTCGTTTTCATTTCTTTTTTTTTAAGAACAATGAATATTCTTAGAGATAATATACTGCGTTGACCTCAAATTAAGGAATATACTGTTGCTCTTAATGTTAATCAATGTGCATGATAATATTCACACTAGAACAATAGGTATATGACTGAAACAAAAATAAATTCTAAATTAGATAAAATTAATTAAAACGTAACAGGCTTGCAACTACTAATACTGTTCTGTCTGCATAATAATCCAGGAACTTCATAACATTAACAGGAAAAGTGCAATTAACACAAGTTTTGAACTAATGCTCTCAAATTAATAATATGTTATATAAAGTTGTTAATTGTCAGGGTTGTCAATAGCTAGTTTCACAGGAAATTAGAAATATTTTGAAAACTTATTAAATATAATAAATTATATGAATAATTTGTAATCAAAAGCCTGGTTAAGTTGAAAAAAGTTTATTATTGTTTCACCGAAAAGAAAACCTAAATATGCCCGGTTATTTAGTCTACATAGCATGGGTTTTGTTTGGTTGGTTTTGGTATAGGTTTTATCGAGATAGTAATCTTTTAGATTGCTACCTTTATCTTGGATATATTCGATAAAGTTTAAATAAGAGGTTTTTATAATTCTGGGAATTTTTGTCAACAACACCACTTATTTAAATTTGAGTATACTAATATTTGAATATACCTAGTTAAACATCTATTAGTTGTTCCTATTACACATTAATTAAAATAATAGTTAACTGACAGAAACGGCATTACATACGAAATTTTGTAAAGAATTTAATGCAATTTTAGTAGTATATAGATAAATATTTTAGGACCATCAGACATAAACAATATCACAGTCATAAGATAGGTAATTATTCCCATTGTTTTATTATTTACTATCATATATTTAAAAAAAGTCTTAACTTTCATAAAATAACAAATGTGACAGCCCTAGGATCTTGTCTTCTAGTTTTCATATAAATGAATATGCTTGCACGGTCTATCTGGACTTATGTCTACGTCGTATAGGTAACCCTATGTTATTTTTATAGTTTATATTAGTATGAAAAAGCTGTGCCCCGCGGCTTTGTCTGCGTTTGTTATTAAATACATAAAGTATTCTATGTGCTGAGCTAGGATTATCATTTATTAAATTTTATTCTACTCCGTTTAGTAGTTTTTGCGTGAAAAAGTAACTAATACCTCTCCATTCATTTATCCTTACAAACTTACGCATTTATAATATTAATAGGACTAGGTTCAATAGCGGTCACGTGAAAGCCCAGGTGTTCGTTTAAGCAATACTCCTATACTGATACCACAGAATACCTAATAGTCTGATACGATTAAATTGTGCCACCGCAAGTATTTAATTACGTTAAGGGATTTGTGTTTTGTATGGCGCGACGTTCTATTGTTCAACATTTAATTATATTTAGATATATTTAGATTCACAGACGTAAAATCTCACTTGCCAACAGCTGAAAGATGCGGGATTCGAACCTGTACTTCTCAACTATCCCAATTGTTTGTGTTCTCAATTGCATTATGAAATAATCTATTATCAGTATGCATTTTTTTTTCAAAAATTAAATCTATTAATTTCCTGCGCCCCTTAGATGGTACAGAGGGCGTCCACAGTAATCCTCCTTCGCGAATGGTAATATACTTACAATATATGTATACTTACCTAAAAATTAAAAAAAAGTTCTTTTTCATGGATATTCCATAAAATCCATATATTAGAGTAAATGTTATAAAACTTGTAATTGTTGACATGTAAACAACGTACTCTATAAATAATCTATTTATATCTATATTATGGATAGATAAATATCTAAAAACTAACCTCACGGCGATAATGATAATCTAGAGTAGTCTAGACTCTTGAACCCAATTGATCTAATCTTATAAAATATATATTACATTAAATATACTATCTTTTAATCGTATCTTCGTCCGCGTGACCGGGATTTGTTGATTGACCGGGCTAGCTTACCAGAGGGAGACTTTGTACAAAAGTCGATTGTTTGGACACCTCTGTCCCATTCGTGTTTCAACCGTGAAGCAGTTGTGTTTGCATAGCTATGTTTCGGTTTGAAGGGTGGGATATGGCGTGAATTTATTGCGTACAGAGGAATATCACCTGAGTTCTCAGGAATGGCCCATGCGTTGCCATTCCTGAGAATTCAGGTGTCAGAAGGGTAGGATATGGCGTGAATTTACAGGATACAGAGGAATAACACCTGAGTCCTCAGGAATGGCAACGCATGGGGGGTATCATGGGCGAAACAGTATACTCTGTTATGTCCATGGTACTGCTCATGTGCCTATAGAGGCGACGGTTACCACTTTCCATCAGGTGGGCCGTCAGCTTGTTTGCCATTCTAAGTTGTATAAAAAAAAAATAATAGTAGCCTATGTTACATTGGTCACTGTTGTAGATTCTTAAATGAGTTACCAAATTTGTCAAATTGTCTTTTTTTCCTATTGTAATGTGTGCTAATATTATGCTAAGATTATGTCGCTAATAAATGAAGCCAATGTTACATGCTACAATAAAGTAAGGATATTATTATTATGTACTTTTTTATAATATATAGTACATGTATATCGAATTCATATATTCTTTATTGCACTTGTAGATTATATAGATAAAACATAAATATTGTGAACATGTGGATACTTATCTCTAAAAGAGATATCTTCCAGCCAATTTTCATAATTGATTAAGGCGCTACGAGGTTACAAATAAAAAAAAATCACTTTAACACTTTGCATTGATGGTAGAGTTTTGTATCACTATATTATATGAGTATATTCTGTAAACGACTGCCACTTTCCGTTCGAGCACCATCCGGTTGCTCGTCCGCCCATTTACAGTAATATAAAAAAGTATTTTTTTATCTGTTGGCCCGTCATTAAATGTTTTAACCACTGTTTTTTTAAACATAGAGTTTTTACAAATTTATATAGACAGGTTAATGTTCAGTAACCTCGGCTGTTATAGAATATAGATTAATGTATCTCGAGAGGTGAATACTTGCCTGTCATGTATGTGATAAAACTTTTTTTATTTTTATTTTAAAGGCATTTACCTTCTTCAGGTATATCAGAACTCATATATAGAATATAGAATTGAAATAACTTAAAGAAATACAACTTTCTATATTTTATGAATATCGCTAACATT
Organism: Galleria mellonella; assembly: GCF_026898425.1. Lineage (NCBI taxonomy): Eukaryota > Metazoa > Arthropoda > Insecta > Lepidoptera > Pyralidae > Galleria > Galleria mellonella. The sequence goes on from NW_026442084.1 coordinate 3,519,037, forward strand.
CAATAAGGAAATATTTACAAGTGAACGTTTTTATGATTATTTCGAGTTCACACGGAATAGTGTGTATATATATATATATATATATATATATATATATATATATATATATATATATATATATATATATATATATATATATATATATATATATATATATATATATATATATATATATATATATATATATATATATCATATTGAATATATATAAACGTTTTCAATATCTTAAAATCGTAAAATACAACGTAAAATTTAATTGTCTGCATTATTTTAAGAGGGTGTATTTTCCCAGTGAAAATGAACATTTTTAATGTGGTCCGTCCTGTGGTGAAATTAGCAAAGAAGACTCGAAATGTTTTAAAAATATAATTTTTCAATACTTGTCTCAAATTCCATCAATACAGCTGAATAATTACACCAAATAAACATTGGTCAAAAATGATAAAAAAAAATTATGTCTCCTCTACTACCTTAAAAAGTAGCCGTGTCGTGTTAGTATGGGAGACTCAAGAATTTCTGACGTTTTTTAACCAAGCATTGTCTTGCAAAGAATAATTCAGTTTTACTCTCTTAATTAACGCAGTATTCATCACGATGATTACTTTTTCATTCATTACCATCCATTAAAAAATCCCTTGCTGTAAAATATACTAGAATAGAAAATTCGTTACATAAAAATTCAAAAATGGCAAAAAATGTTAAGTCTACCATAATGTACATATATACATACTTAGTTGGACTCGTCGTATTGTATTGTGCAATCTTTATTGTACGTACTTTACATTGGACACATTAAAAAGATTTAATATACAATGGCGGACTTATCCCATAGAGGGATATCTTATAGTCAATCTTTGAGAAGCTGATATATATTTATTAGTATAGAATTTATATTATAGATATTTGATGTTTTTCAGCCAAATGTTTTCCTGATTTTTGTTTTACAATAGGGGGCAAACGATCAGTTCACCTGATGGTAAGTGATTACCGCCGCCCATGATCACCCACAACACCAAAGGCATTGGTGAAATTGTTAAGTTTTATTGATGGAACACTTTTAAAAGGCTATCAATGATTTCGATTGCACCCTATACATACGTATACTGTGACACCTTACACAGAAGTGGGGAAATCAAAGACATCCTTTGTCTTATATTAGAATGTTACTTATATATCCTTCAGTCATTCGCCCCCTTGTACTTCGACTACAAAGCCTCAAATTCGCGGCGCACACCGCTTTGTTTCATTGTCCTACTTCACGATTCTTCCTATTTTTGGTTCCCTGTCAGACATCGACTCACGTTGTCTGTATATGTATTTGACTATATATGTACATAATAATTATATACACGTATCGCAGAATGTGCTGGGATGGAAAGACAGTTGAAGATTGATAGCTAATTTGAAAGGTTATGGAACTTCTGATAGTAATAGTGATGGTCAATCATCCAGTATTAGCAGTCACATACTAATGCCTCCTAATGACGCCTCTGCCTTGAGGAAGTGGGCGTTGACAGCCACGACACAGTTATTTTTAACTAATGTGGCTGTTATCGTACACTACCCTACAATTGTATTTTTTTTTTTATGGTTCCAATAAATACATTTTGATTTTAAATTAATGGTAGCTAAATTGAACAAAATAATTCTAAACAAATAACTAGTAATAGATATGGTTTCTATCTATAATAGATTTTTATATTTATAATTATTTATATCGGCTTTACTCACGTTTCAAAATAATAGTAAGTGTTTTATAAAACATAAACCAAAAAACAAGCTGACTGCCTACTGGATGATAATGGCCGCCTATAGACATGAATAGTAAGTACCATGGATATCATAAAGTATACTGTGTGACGTCACACGACGACGATGGCACCCCTGATGTGTTGTCATTCCTGCTTTTATGTATACTTACGTTATTGTCTGTATATACGATACTGTTACATTAAATGTACAAAATGTGGTGAAATAAAACATATTCTCTCTCTCTCTCTCTCTCTCTCTCTTATTATCTTAGCGGTGACTCAGACTATGAAATGAACTTCTGAACTGACCACGAAACACTATTCACATATGACCAACACACCCTTGACCGATTCTTTTATACCTACAACTGAAAATTAAAATAAAATAATTTATTTATTACATTTATGCGCCGTGTGTGCCCCGGCATATAGAATAGAATGGGCCACCCCGTGGTTCTCGTTGGTGTCGTAAGAGGCGACTAAGGGAGGGCTAGGGATGGGCAGCAGCGTCCCTCTCAAAACATCTCTAAAAGCCTAACTGCGGTTGCCAACCCGTCTGCCAAGCGTGGCAATTACTGGCAAAACTCTTCTTATAGGGAAAGCTTATGTCCAACAGTTAACGGCTGTAATAATAAAATTTATTTATACTTATTTTTTATTTTTTCTAAATGATGTTTTATGATAAAAAGTTTGAAATTATATTTAGTTTATAACTTATCAAGATTGCTGTTTTTAAGTGATTTGAGATATAATAAACTAACATATACGAGTAATATTTTCTTCTTAATGAAAAAAGTTTACTTATAGAATGGTCGTCTCTGAATTTATGAAAATAATTATCACGTAAAGCGATAAAAAATTCCTAAACTTAAAAACCTAATAAGAAAAACTAGCCGACTGATAGTCGCATTTATGAATATTACCTATCTACGACAAATTGGGTTATCAATGTTCTATAAAAATAAATACCATAAAGATAACTATACTATCAATATGAATTGTTTAGGTAAGTTCTGTGGGCTTCAAATAACAATTAAATTTTGCTTTTAAAAAAAACAGCAATTTCAATGACATACCATACCATATCAATCGATAACTGTCCACTGCTGAATATAGGCCTCTCCCATAAGGGAGATTTTGCCAGTAGTCGCCACGCTTGGCAGGCAAGTTGGCAACCGCAATTAGGCTTTGGTGATGTTTTAAGAGGGACACTGTTGCTTATGCCTCGACCATTGTTTCCTTATCCGCCTCCTACGACACCCATGGTAAAGAAAAGGGTAGCCCATTATATACCGGGACATCACGTTAACTTCAATAACAATACCGTGAGCACAGGTGGGGTTGCCATTCCATTATAACCCATTAAAAAAATCAATGATATAATAGAATGAAAATATTTGAATCTATAACAGCATTGTGTGTTTAACATATATTGTTTAAGTGCAATAAATGAAAGTATTTGAATCTAGAACAGCATTGTGTGTTTACAAGCAGATTACGTTGCACAACAAGCATCACAATATTCACAATATTTATATGGGCAATACTATATTCGGGAGTGAACACATTTTTATGCAACTTAGAATTACAAACAAGCTGACGGTCCACCTGATCGAAAGTGGTAATCGTCACCTATAAACATGAGCAGTGCCATGGACATAACAAGGTATACTGTTTCCCCCATGATACCCTTCATGCGTTGCCATTTCTGAGGACTTGGGTATTATTCCTCTGTACCCTGTGAATTCACTGCTATATCCCATCCTGCAAACCGGAACACGGCCATGTAAATACAACTGTTTCACGATAGAAACAAAAATGGGACAGAGGTACCCAAGCAAACGACTTTTGTACAAAGTCTCCCTCTAGTACATTCACTCAAATATAAGTAGAATTACCAAAGTCGGTTCAGAATTGGCCAGGTAATCGCGTTATAATGTAAAAAAAAAAAAAATAGAGACGAATCAAGAACCTGTTCCTTTTTAAAATCGCTTAAAAATAGACAAGTGTATCTTAGTTTAAATTTTATTACTCTGACTCAGCCAGTGTCTTCACTGGTCAAACCGTAAATCAAAATTGATTGACACTAAAATCGCTCTATCGTATCTGATTAACTCTCCGGTGTAATCTTCAATAAAAAAAATAATAATAAGAAAATGTCACTATTTGTCGTAGATTTGCTTCCTGTCATGTTGGATTCAAATCTGTCTCATTAAATATGAGTGAATCGTATTCAACGTTTAACACAGCAGAACAATCGACTAATTCCTGTAATTGATATCTGGAATTATAATCGTAAATATATATTTATTTATAAATACAATGGAAATATGTAAGTAGGTACCTACAGTGTTATTTAAGCGATCTATCTATTTACCAAAACTGTAATTTAATAAATTAATTCGCACTTAAGGTTTCATATAACAAAATACATACACAATTATATATAACAATAAAAAAAAATTTGTCGGGTCAAAATTAGTAGGGAACAATGTTTCCGATAAAAAAAAATCTATCAAAAGATCGATTAAGATATCATGTAACGTATAACAAAGAAATTACAATTGAATTTAGAACCTTCTTGATGTCGTCTGAAAATATGATAAATACTTTTAAATATAAGGGTCTAGGCAAACACGTAGCCTGTTAAATACTTATATCAAATATTCCGACTGCCTAGGCTCTATAAATTGTAACAATTGAATATTACCTGTGCTATTTTAGACTAGACTAGTCCTTTCCATTTCTGTACACTGTCCTAGGTAACGTCGATATCGAAGGCCGACCGTCTATCCCAGATTAAACCTTTTACTCTGGCATTTAAGATGCTATTACATTGCACGTAACAGCGCAAACCTTGGAAAATGTCGGTTGAAAGGGCTAAACAAATTATAGTGAACTAACAAGCCGTGAATATTTTATTTCCTTGTGTCGATGGTACCCCGGCACGGGCAACTTTACTGATTGTTAGCCTAAATCTTGAGCGTTTTCTTTTGAATAGTTATGTAATACGTATCCTTTCCATTTTTAAGCAATTTTCTAAGATTAATGTTTCAATTTATGTATATATATTTATGTATAGCTATTGCCAATAGTTACATTATAAAAATGTTCAAATTACAGTAATTTTGTTATTGCCACATGTATACATATAGTACTGTTTTTAAGTGATGGCTGATGGAATATTATGAATGGAATATTTTTTTTTTGTTTAGCTTGCTGAAAAAAAATATTAAAATTGGATAATTTTTGGAGGAGATACAGTTTTTTAGAGACAAGGGTAAAAATATCGGAACGGAAAGTATAGAAATAGTGGTTTACGCGATGACGCAGTTTCCCTCTTGTTTGTAAATAAAACCAGGAATGTACGTAATGAGTCACATTTACAAATACGAGTAATTAATAAATCTATTAATAAAACCGTGTGGTCCTAAAAGTGCCACAAGAAAAGCCGTCTGTTTTTCCATAAAAGGATAATGGTTTTATCGACATCAAACGACAAAGACTAAGAAGATATAATTGGACACTTTATTATCGCGAAGAAAACAATACAATAGGGCAGCGACTCGTCTCTCTTGAAAACATGAATAAATATCGGAACGGAAAGTATAGAAATAGTGGTTTTGCGAGTTTCCCTCTTGTTTGCCAAGCGTACATTTGCAACGAGTAATTAATATTTTCAAAAACCCCTTTATGGTTTTATCGTAAGAGACGAGGCCTATGATTCAGTTTCTCTTAAAACATGAATAAAGGGACAGTTAACGTTTGATGTGATGATGATGATGAATAAATCTATGAATAAATATAATAATATACAGGGTGAAATCGAAATCGTTAGCGATACGTAAAAGTAAGAATCTACCTATGCTATATAACATAGATATTAAGACAGAAATATAATGATTCAAAAATTCTAAAATGTTCTTCTCAACCACGAATGGGCAATGCGTTAGTATGGTCCGTTCATATTTTTTATCATTTTTCGAACCAAGTACCTACAATCATCAACATCGTTGTACACCATATTTTACGCTAATAATAAAGATTTATAATTATAGAAAATACGTAGTTGAAAGTACGCAGAACCAACGAGCTTGTTTAAAAATATTGATAAATGTGGAGGGAGCGAAAGAGACGTGTTTAAATTAAAGCATTTGGTGTTCCTTTGTTTCTGCCCGTCCTAATAAGAGACAAGCGTGACAGATGTATGTAAAATATTTAGTTAATGTCACCCATCTCAAAACCAAAATTCAAATATTATGAAAGCCTACGTATCGAAATAAAACCAGACTGCCCGCTAGTATCTTATGTTACGATACGCATATTTCTTTAGAGAATTGTTCTATTGTCTTTCTTATGACAATTATCTCGTGCGTTAGAAAGCATTATAGTTCTTTCTTATCGTACCTACTAACTTTTCATAACACATAGTGGTAGAATGTAATCGCCTGGGAAGATAGTTAGATGCCCCTGTCTTACCTGTTTTGCGATTCAGTGCGACAATTATCCTGACTGGTCCAGGGATACAATATGCCACTTACAGAAGAATTGTATAACGTATATGAACTATTCTAGGACGATCAGCAGTTGAGTTGATGGTCTGATAAATTATTAAAACAAATATTTAATGAAATGTATATACTTTGAATCTCTCCGAAAAGTCTTTAATAAGTGCGTATTGCCAGTATTGAACCAAAACATGGTCTTAAACGGTTGTCCATATGTAAAAACTTTATTATTTAGCGGGCTATTCTCGGAGTTTCTTTGCGTGATTGGATCCGAACCGAAGATATTCACAAAAGAACCAAAGTAACCGATATAGCCCGAAGGATAAGCACGCTGAAGTGGAAATGGATCATGCAATGCACTGGTCACATAGCTCGAAAAACCGACAACCGATAGGGACGAAGATACTTGAGTGGAGACACCGTACGAGCAAAGGCAGTGTAGGACAACCCGCCTACTAGGGGGGATGGGATTGTTAGTAATGGGCTGTTTAGACCCCATTGCTATCAATATACCCTATCAGGTTGACCTCCACGCGGTTCCCCCTGGAAACTATCGTGACCAATTTATCATTGAATTCGTCACAATAGGCTAATTGATCTGCATTTTCATCCTCACCTATCACCGCTCACTGGTACCCCGCTAGTATATACCGATAGCGCAGGCGGGGTAACCATGCCATTTTCACGCATAAAACAAAAAACCCGCCTATTAGATGGAATGACGACCTCAAATGCATTAAAGAGAGTCAAAGGATGAAGGTGGCTCAGTACCGTTCTTTATGCCAGTCTATGAGAGAGGCCTATGTTCAGAAGTGGACAGATAATGGTTGAGATAATCATGATGATATATTTTGTAAATTTTTTGCAATGTAGACATGGTATATGTTCTCAAATACGAGTATATAATGTACAATATCAATACGTACATTTATTCTTGTACAGTATTATGTTTCATGTTTGAAGGACATCGGGCTAATTATCAGTTAGAATTCAAGTCCGATACTTTATAGCGTGACTTGTAACTACATCATTACACCCTTTGTCTACTGTGTTAGTCACAGTTTAATTATAATAACTACTTGTTCGCTGTTCAGACCATCTGAAATAAAGTATGCTAATAGATTTATAGGCTCTTAAAGTTACACATTGATCTTATTGCCCTGTAGTTCCGGTATAAAATCCACCCCTTCCTTTCCCGTAGGTGTCGTAAGAAGCTACTAAGGATACTTAATGGTCAAAGGGACCACCCTTTGACCATTAAGTATCCATATCAGCGCCCCTCTTAAAATATCCCCAAAACCTGACTATAGTTACCAACCAACTAACTACTGGTAAAACTCCCATTTATGTCCTCCTATTTGAGTCCTCAGGAATGATCTTAAACATTTTAATGTAATTTTCAAATGTATATTCTGCTGTTCACGTTTATACGTAACAGATTACAACATCAAACGAGTATACAGCTTGTATTGAAAACACGTAAAAAGTCCAATTGATTAATCATATACGAAATATAGTCTCGACTGAAGAGCGAAACTGTCAAACTGTCTTACCGTACTTTTATGTCGTGAATAAAACTGAAATACAATCGTCGACAACATAACGCATATATCACAGTTGTTCGACATGGCGTGATATATTCGCGTTATGACAATTTAGGTCAGTACCCCACTACTATATCCATGCAAATTCAATCGCGGTGCGTTCACTCGGAATAAAACCTGAGATGAGATAATGATTGGCATTTCAAGTGTACGTAGTCTAACTTTCATTCGCGGAAATTTTATTTTATAAACTCCAATCGTGTATGGTGACGCTGCACATTCTGTGATACCCATTACACGATAGTCGTGCTATCCGTCATAACATAGTTTTGCTGCAATCTGTTAATGATGAATGCTAGTGCTCGACACTCAATATAATACTCGTAATATGTTCAGAACCATAATTTCTAATATGTTAGTCAGAAGAATTGTTGACTATTGCCATTGCAGTGAACTTTACACTTTACACCGAGTGTTGGTAAGATCAGTTTTTGCTGATCATATTAGAATTCTACGTGTCAAGAAGCCTTGCCTACCACCGTCATTTACATTAATTTGATTTCCTCAATTTTAAATATCAAGAAAAACTTGTTGACGCTTTAAAAGTACCTCTTGTTAATGTAATTGAGTTTCTTTCATCATATTTAGACTACCATTTGTAATTACCCGTACTAATGATAAAACAGCAAAATCTATCGTCTAGTGGGCGCCTATGACGTTTTTAAGATAAGCATTTCGTCTGGAATGGACAAGAGTTTTGTCTTATCTATTTAACAAGCTATTTTTGTACCTAATTCTTAAGACACAATAATGACCAATATCGCAGTTTTAAATAAGACATAGAGACAAATTTGATGATACAATATATTAGTCACCATTTTATTCTTTCAGTGTCTACTATTAAACATAACCATAGTGGAGAGACTATTTATTAGAAACTTGTTATTTGTAGATATTTTATTTTTCTAATAAATGATGATGGAATAATGCATCAGCCTATGCTAATAGCATAAAACGGTGCACGATAAAAGAACTTGGATGAAGTCAGTTGTCCTATCGTCATGACAAAGTCCTATACCAGGGTAATCGTCGTCTTCCAACCCGTATCCCAGGGTACTATAGTATTGAATTTTATAAGTTGTCATATAACATTTATATAAGATAAGGTAATCTTTACTCTTGCTAATTTTAAAAATGTAAAAATTGGAGCCAGATTTGTTGCACCTAAACGTGTAAATGAATATTATAAAATTGAGCATATGTTACAGGTAGACCATATCCTAAATTGACACGCGGGATAATTTTAGGTTAGAAAAATGCTAGTATACGTATAAAAAACACCAAGTTAAGATGTTTTCTGATTCGCAATCGGTTTATATATATGTAATATAATATTGAAAATCTGAATTAATATAATATTGAGAATCTTCAATTGGTACGAGTGCCCAATTTGCAAGTTGAATTTTAAATTGTTTCAAGTAGAGAGCGTATTTTTACAAAGCATCTCAGAGTGCAGCGTTACATTAAAATTCAACCTTTTTTTTACAAATAATTTAACTTTTTTTTGTTTTCTTTTTTATATTTTAGTTTATTTTTTGAAAGTCACGATCACGTTGAAGTTTTTAGAAACAAAATGGCAATCGAAGAGTTTAAGAAATTGGAACTCTACGCCTTAAAGTATGATACATACACGTTACATAAACTATAGTAGAACTTTTAATTCTTCACGTCCAAAGGGTTTTTCCTTGCATACCATAGATATTTAGTATATTCATATATTAGTATCTAATTATTAAATTAGCACTAGAATCTCTTGGGTTCACTACCTTCGTATGGAACAAAACAATTGTAGTTAATTTGCCTGTTAACTACTAACTAATGGGTAATGTTAGCAGCGTGAGTTTGTAAATTTTCTGATTCAACGTAACGTGAACTGATTTCGTGATGTATTAATGTTGCTATATAGGATATGTTCTTTTTGTTTCTGATGATTGGTGACGGACTGAGAATTTAATATTACCGTCTCTTTTTATCTTTGGAATGTCGTAAGAGTCGGGACTGATGTGGATAATTCTTTTATTTTTCAATTTTTATTTGTTTCATTTCATGAACATTTACTGAATTTCTGCCTTTACCCATTTCGTGGTGTCTTGTATTCAGTAGAGCTAATTTAAAACCAATTTGTATTTTCAATCTCGAACACTACATTAACATGACCAAGGGGAAAAGTATTGTTAGTAACGGGATTTAACAGACAGCAAACAATCACCTCAACCTCTACGCAATTCCCCCTGAAAACCATCTTGGTTAAATCTTGTCGAATTCAACATGATGGGCTAATTGAATTGCTTCCATCCTTTACCTATTATTTGTCACTGGTGTTTCGGTCTATCGATTATAATTCATTAAAAAAACACGAAGTGACTTGTTTTTTTTTAATGGGCGATAAGTGGGTGAAACTCCGCCTGTATTGTCGGTATACGCTGACGGAGCATCAGTGAGGGAAGATAGGTGAGGATGAAAGCAGGTCAGTTAGGCCATCGTGGCGAATTCCATTAGAATTAACCATGATGGATTCCAAAGAAGACCGCGTGGAGATCGACCTGATAGGGTATTGATATTTATTGCTGGCAATGGGTCAGTTAGATCTCATTACTAACAATCCCTTTCGCCCCGAGGTGACCATATTAGTTTAATATATCAATATTTTTGTCGTTTTTTTTTTTACCCATGGCATGATATGGGAGGAAATGTTCGGTTTCACTGGTACTGATAATAATATTTTATAATAATCATAGCATAGCATATGATATTATTATTATTATTGAACAATTCTATCCGATAAGAGGTAATTGTTCTTAAAGGTCATCGTAACAGATGCACGCTTCTACAGGAAATTAGGACCTCAGGCGTTATTGACTCATCTCGTTCGATGATACCGATAACCCGACCAAATTGTGTTGACTCTATTCATAATGTATTTATTTAAAGAAGTATAAGATCCTCGAAAGTTGGTAAGGTTATCGCGAACGTTTGGTATACAAAGTATGTAATTAAGGGTCAGACAGTAATGTAGGTTAAATTGTGTTCCGCGCGTGTAGACACACAAGGAACAATGTGCTTATATCGATATATCTACATTATAATCAATATCCCCACGATTGTTTCTAGGGCTGTAGCTAGGGATAGTTTTTGGACCGCACTCAGAGAATTTTTTTTTTTTTTAATTTCAAATCTGGTCCTCAATTTTCTTTTTTTTTTATATGTAACTGTAATATGTAAATATAATATGTAACCAAAAATTTGGCGAAGATCCGAGCTTCGCTAATTCAGAACCGAATTTGATAATTTTTACACAACCGAGGTATTTACTCCCGTTGTTTTTTGCAGAGCAATATTTAAAAATTTATTTCCCGATTGCGCTTAAACTATTTTTTAATAGTAATATATATATTTTTTATTTTTCTATAATCTAAATTTATCTAAACTAAATTAGTTTTTGCCATTAGTTCTCCTACAAGGCATTTTAATAATAATTGACTACAAATCCTTTGAAGGTTTTTATACCAACATTAATTCGGTTTCTTATCAGTGTTTTCAATCACCGGATTATTAAAAAAAATATATGTATTTTTTTATATCATTGTGGTGGCAAATTAGCATACGGCCTAACTGATGGTAAAAGATTAGAGTTCACACATTTGCATTGTATGAGTCGTACGAATAGTAGTAAAGACACTGTATCATCATATCAGCCATTATCTGCCCACTGCTGAACATAAACCCCATAGACTGCCATAAGGAACGGTCCCAAATCATCTGCATCCACTGACTTCTTGCAATGTATTTGAGGTCATAGCTCCATTTAGTGGGGGGTTGTCCTATACTACGTTTGCTCATACGGGGTCGACACTCAAGAACCATGTAATAAGCAAAACAGAAATATGACATTCAATCAATTACATTATGGTTACTTACTCTACTATCACTCTTTTGAAGAGAAACGTATGTCCAGTAGTGGTACATTAGTGACTAGTTGCGAAATTACGTCATTCCCCATGTGCTCTAAATGAAAATATCTAGATTCTAAAGCGTTTAATATCTTTCAAAGCCAATTAACCTGGGGCAGTTAACGGATTATTAGCACATAAACGTGATGCGGACCTCGTAAATATCAGATGTGGGTTAATTGCTATTTTATTTTGCGATGATATCGAGATGTGACCCCCGACAATGATTTCTGAGGCCACTCAGGTTGTGGGAAGACATTAAAGCCGATTGAATCAACCGCACACCGGCAGCGTAGCCGGCAGCGCTCTCTCACAACACTTCGAATCTTATCATTGTCAATTTAATAAATTTATCGCGTTTTTACGTATTTATTTTATAATACAAAATCGCCTTTTGTACTTTATAAGTGTAATGTATATTTATTTTTGTATTATTATTTAAGTGGTGCAATAAAGAGTAAATAAACAAATAAATAAACGGTAAACAAACTGATCGGCTGTTTATATTTAAACAATTCCAAAGAGGCAAGTCACAATTCGTTTGATTTGTCTATTTACGTCACCGATTCTGAACCGATTTTCAATATTTTTTATACAAATGATATAAAATAGTAAATATATAGAATATTCGATATTTTTCAGTCCTGTTTTATATTAATCAAAATGTACTTGTTAGAACTATTTAAATTTAAATATTTTTTTTATTTTTTTGCCAAAAAAATATATTTATTGTTATTTATTTATTTAAAACTATATTCCGAACTCAAAATATTATAGACTTTTATAAAGTTAGCACAAATACCTACATGATAATAATAATACTTATTTATATGTAGATATCACGAATTTACTGCACGTTTTGCTGTCAGATTATCGGTTTATTTCCGAGTGAACGAGAATCGCCCTGAGCACCTATCAAGCCAGCAGTAGTGTTTTACATTTTCGCTTACAGAGAAATGTTTCTCTAAAAATTCTGGTGGATTAAAAAGCTCACCATACATCATAATAGGAATTGCTAGGCATTTATTATATATAATTTCAACTCAAAATAGAATACCAAGAGAATAATTGTCATTATCATTGACTTTATATTAAAAAGTAGTTAATTATTTATCCAAGAAATAATTCTTTTAAAAAATATGACAGTTTGTTACAATCATTTTTTGCACTTGTTATGAATGATCAATAAACTATGTTATTAAAGAATTATCCGTTATAGCTTATATATGAACTTAATATAGAAATGTAAATTAATGTGGTTTTAAAAATAAAACGTTACTTATAAGGAATATCTAAAATTTCAATGCTGCAAAATATTTAAAACTTTAAAAAGCTTAATTCTATAAATATTGTATAATAATTTATCTTCGTTTCTTTCTTTATAACACTGGACAGGGCTGTATAAATAGACAATAAAATAGGAGTGTTGTGTTTATGTATTGACAAGACAATACCCGTAGACTTGGCATGGCCATAAATATATGGTAGTAATAATAAAAGAAATGTCCTAGCCGTATAGTGTAATGTCCTTTGCCTTTCTAAACATTGAATAAAATTATTGACGCGTAACCCTTTCCTGTCACAATACCTCATTACATTAAGATATTTTAATAAGTTCACTTCAAAACAATGAAAGACTTTCATATTGTCTCTTTCTTTCCAGACAAATCCTGATGGAATGGAGGAATCGTCGGCAACCGCCGATATCTTTTTTATCAAGCTTATTATGAACTGAGCGAGCAACAAGCGAAGCTCCTACCAAACGCTATTATGTCTGTGATCGCGCGCCACTAGTGATAATTGCATTGTATTAAGTCCATGTTTTGTGTCGTTGGACACTGTGGTTGTGTCGGCTAGTGCGTCCGCAATGGATACATTACACGTGGGTCATGGCCATAGCAAGGGATCCAGCCGGAGCCAGTCGCCGTCGGCCGCCGAGCTGGCGAGAGACCCCGCGGTGGTGACAGACGACGCTGTTATCAGATCCAGGGTTCAATCACCTTCGACCGTTCATCACGTTGTTAGTGTGAGTACACCCATGTGTTTAGTTTACATTAGTAGTTCCGGCTCGTAAACTAATATTTGTAAGTGTATCGGCAGCATTGGTTTTGCATCGTAAAACAGCTCTGGTCTTACGCTGATGCATGATCTTATAATGGGTTATGAATGCGGTCGGTTTATTTTTAGAGGTATATGTAGAGTTGTAATTACTAGTCGTAAATAGTTGCTATCGGTAATAGTTTCAGTATCTACGATATGTTACACGGATATTGAAGTATTTATCGACTCAAAGTACTCTAGTCCAGTAATTTACCCATGTGATAGTAATCTAATAAGGATAAGGGGACGGAAAGATGATGTGACCAAAAAGGGAGTGAATACTGGAATGACTGCAAATGGAAATTAATGGGGGAGAAAAATATATTACGCCACCCCAAATAAGTTATGGAATAAGGGTAGGACTTTGATGATGAATAGTAATGCGAATATTTTTGGACTTAAAAAGGGGCTCTTCAATTTGACTGTAATGTAATATACTTTATTATTATATTACGAATATCTCATAATAACCTATTTATTATTTAAGTAAAAGTTATCACACACACCAAGTATCAAAATATATTCCGTACTTTTTGCATGATACGTACCCAAATATGGTCTAACGACTTTAATTACATTAAATGCGTATGATGTAATAACTGAGATTTTCAAGCATCATTTGCTTCTAAATGTTCCAAATACTATGTGTACTTATTTATGTCCAAAACAATCGCACTTTTTGTCTATTTGTCATACTAGGTCACGCTCTGATCAATAAAAACAGACAATAAAATAAATAGCAAAATCGAAGGCAACCTAATCTCAGTTTAAAAGTTTAATGCACACTAAGGAGGTACTTTCAACAGTGCAACTGAGGCGTCAATTTAGATACTTCTTGAATATAAGCAAAAATTTTACCAGCAATTTACTAACCGTTGACTGTAACATCTTACTTTCACCGATTTCTATTGTACGCTTCTAAATTGTACATTATAATAAATATACTGTGAAGTCATTGTTGTACTTCAACTTCAGATGTTAGATAATTATATATTAAATAATAAATAATCAATGAGTTAAATTAATATCTAGAAATTTTGAGTAATACACTTGCGACTTTATGACATATCATAAACTAGTCCATGTGTATGAATGAAAGTGATATTCAACCGACTTTAAAAAGAAGGAGGTTCTCGAGTCGGTTGTTTTTTTTATGTTTCTTACCTCATAACTCCGTCAGCTCTAAACCAATTTGGGTTTTTTTTATCTAATAGGATATACATACAAATTAGTCCCATAGAAGTTTAATCCAAATCGATTCAGTAGTTTAGTTCTGAAGCTGGTTTTGTCACAATTGAAGTCGAATTTTTTTGTGGGACACACTCTTTTATTATCGATTTCACCGAGCATATTGGAATCCATGTAAGGCGCATACTACCATCGGGATTGTGACCTCTTTAAGGGATGATGACCTGATTTGAGTGGAAATTTGGACCGACACTGATCTTTGTTAGGACACGCTGTAACAGTTTTTGGTACTCTTAATAACTATCGACCAGAACGCGTCCGAGATTGCGCATTTGCGTTTCAATTACTTCATAAGTAGGAGTTATTATTTTTCTCTTCCCATTTCATCTTATCCCATTTACTTTCCTAATCTTTTAATAAAGTACCAAGTAAATAACGACCTATCTGAGCCAATTAACAAAGCGTTTTCCGTTATGTGATCAGGGCATTAATCAAATTCTCCCGGGTCGAACCGCACGATCGGTAGCATATAAATAATAGACGTTCAATAACTTCGGTACTTATTAAGTGCATATCGGGATGTTGACTCACGCTTGACTTCGTGAGTCACTCAATATCGTAACCGCAGAAGCACAAGAGTTACTCATTAAGCAAGTTAGTAGTACAATCTGACATACCCTTCAATCTGTTTGATTTCCTTCATCCTATTTGAATTACAAATACGATTTACAGTACGAAATCTGAGGAATCAATGTTTATTTGGCCTAATGTTGTTTGATGTTTGATTTATCTTTTACCTTCATAATGTTGGTACTACATAGATGCACAGATGGTAGTAATAGAGTATGAATAAATCATCTATTAATACAGAGTAAAAGCTTTAGATATCAGCACAATCTTGCCTTAGCTACCCACTACTGTATCTGATCAGGCTTAACAGTGGCATACTACAACGTGAAATAAAGCCCTGGTGGAAATGTACTGCTGCCATAGCCTTGAAATCTTCAACGAATAGGTTACGTCCGCACGTTCGTATGTTTATTATTACTAGTTACTCAATTATTACATATTAGCATTCACCGCTGTTTCGTTTCGCCCGCATGGTTATTGTAAATTATTCAGGGGAATTTCATCCCGCGAACGCTCAAATTATGAAATGCTTCCAACTGAGGTTTTATTTAGGAACTGCAGCGTGGGATTTTAATTAAGGGCAGAATATTAAGTTCTCTTCAAAGTGGTAACGCGCGCGTTACAGACACCTGCGCCAGCCGTATTCATTTACAATTTTTTTTGTACTTCTTTTCTCAAATTCCAGAGTTTTGGTATTGTATGAATATGTAATAAAATATGTTCTTGTATATAAATAAGTATTTAACTAAAGGTCAATAAACATAATTCAATTTATAAAAAAAAACAATATTAAAACAAATTGTTGTGTCAGCCCTTAACTGTCCACTGCTGAACATAGCCTTCCCCATAAGGGGGGTTTTGCCAGTAGTTGCCACGCTTGGCACAGGCGGGTTGGCAACCGCAGTTAGGTCTTTGGGGATGTTTTAAGGGGGACGCTGCTGCCCATCCCTCGACTATAAGTTAAAACAAATATTTTTATCTAAATAAAATCTCTTGGCTACGCTTTCTTCATGGAATCCATTATTTCTCCAAAAGTATTTTTTTGTATTCCCTAATTCTTTATTGCGAATTAAGTTTTAATTACAGTTGTTTGGGATCTACTCTATCTCGATATCAGTTAGGCAGTTTCTTGCTTTATAAATAGCTTCTACTCTCTATCTGTTACATGTTACTCTATGGCGAAAGTTTATGAAGTGTATCTTTTTCCATCCATTTATAGCCATGTAAATATTATCACAGTATGAAAGTTTTGTTTACAATCAATTTTTTTACTAGCTTGTAAAACGTTTACACTCTTGACTAAAGAACATCTAATAAGAAATAAGAATGTTTATGTGTGATACTTGATACTTTATTCGCGGAAAATTTTTGATGACGTCATTCGTTCTATACATATATGTATTATATAGGAAAAGCGATACATGCTTAGCCTTTCTCTTTTACCAAAATATAAATGTAATTGTAAAGAAGTAAATACTTCGCAAAAAAATGGCAACATCAATAGTGAGCAAATTAATAATCAATCACAATTGAAGTAAACCATTGGGTTTACATCCATATCGATCTTTATACTTACTTTTCCGATATAATTTGATTGCATAATGAATAAAAGTAACTCAACAGTTACTATTTTCAAATCGTTGACAATTTAGAAACAGTACATCAGTTAATTATAACTAATTAAATCTAATTATAGATGAGTATTCAAGATTAGTAGTTTACTACATATATATTATATGGAATTATAATAATAAATGTTAACCATAATCACCAAAATTGATTTGATAAATTTTCTGATCGTGGTAATGCCTTTTAATTTGTTAATTTTCTTTTTTTCTTGGAGCAAGAAATATATGAATCACATGAATATTCCATTTTTGACCTCTAAAACGACATAAAACTTAATAAAAATAAAAACTGTGGAAGCCTTTTATTCGAGCCCAATTTACTTAACGTTATTCTTCTTATAGATATAGATCTTAATAATTGATCAACATAATAGATAGAATGTTACCGCAACTTTTTAGGTTTTTTAATGAACGTAAAGCGTATATAATATAACAAATGAACATAATGTATTCACGCAATGCCTCGCATAGACGTCACAATGAAAATTTATTTGAAAGCAACGCAATTAAATAGTTGTATCGCAAAAATTTAATCCGGAAACTAGATAGATCGGCGACAGAAACAACACTTAGGCAATCCGCCAAGAACTTATAAAATTTCATTGCGCTGTAGCTAAACTTATACCGTCACATAGCATATTTACGTTATTATTTTACTAGTTTTGTCTGTGTTGAATAGTAGTCATGTTGTCAAAGAAAGAAGTTAAGACATTCTATGTGCATGAGTTTGTCGGACAAAAGAATGTAAATAATCATAAAGTTTAGACATCTAACGTTTTCCATCGCCGATAAAAATTGACAACTGAATGCATTTTGTTAGTATGGGATTGAGAAATTGTTTGTTATTTTTTTGCCTATTTTAAGAAAAAGTTCAGTTTTATAGGTAGAATACGTGCCTTAAAAGGATCCCAATTATTTTGATTTTTAAGACTGTAATATGGGTTTGCAATTACAATCAAACGATTGCAAATTACGGTAGAGATAGGAAGTGAAAACGCGATGTTTGTCTTAGATAATTATAGTATTAGTTTGCACAGCAAACACTCGTAACTCTGGGACGTAGTAATTAGAATATTCCATCACCCTGGTGCCTGTATAACATATAGTAGTCTAATGTCAGCTTTGAAAATTTTTAAATGCGTAACATAATCCTGCTTTAGGTAATCCTAAATAATATGTTAAAAATTTTACTTATTTAAAAAACATATTTAATTTTGTTTTTGCTTTTAATTTTGTACGAAATTTGTGACTATGAGTGTGTCCCAGCTGTGTTTCTGTAAGGAAGTGGCTATGTTTGCATGGCTGTTTCGGTTTAAGGGTTTTTTAATGGGTTATAAAGGAATAATAACCCCGCCTACATTAACGGTATACGCTAGCGGGGCACCAGTGAGTGAAAAGGCAGATCAGTTAGCCCATCGTTATGATTACACTTGGCACGATGGTTTCCAGGGGGACCATGTGGAGGTCGACCTAACAGGATATATTGCTAGCAATCGGGTTGTTAGATCCCATTACTAACAACCTTTTCCCCTCCGGTTTGAAGGATGATTTCAATGGTGCTGTTCATATCTTTAGCTATTATACCTATCATTTTCTATCGAGTGGGATGCCAATTGGTTAATCATTTTAAGTGTCTTAAATAAATATAGTTTTCCTTTTGGATCAAGCTGTTGGTTTATTTTTTTACAGAACACAATCTTATTTTTTTTTAATGCAACTTAGAATGGCAAACAAGCTGACGGCCCACTTGATGGAAAGTGGTAACCGTTGCCTATAGACATAAACAGTACCATAGACATAACAGAGTATACTGTTCCCTCCATGATACTGTCCATGCATTGTCATTCCTAAGGACTCAGGTGTTATTCCTCTATATTTTGTAAATTCATTGCCATATCCCACCCTTCAAACCGAAGCACAGCCATGGTAACAACGGCTTCTAGGTAGAAACACGAACGGGACAGAGGTGCTAAAGCAAACGACTTTTGTACAAAGTCTACCTCTGGTAAAATCTTATTGTCTATTCTTTAACTTCGACCGCATAATACATTAGAGTACAGAACAAAATCAATACCGATGTTGCGATTGGAGTTATAAACAACTCGAACACGGCACTATTCACTTTAGTAAACTTTGATATTTATCCTTATTGTTTGTTTTTACTCTGTCACCTTGGATGTTCGTATTCGTTCCCATCGTAAACATTGTTTTATGATATTTACACATCCTTGCTAATATCGTGCGATAAGGGTGTCGGGTCCTTACAGCTTCGCGATTAAGTCACATAAAATAATAGATTTTCACCAGTGATTATCTATGTGGGCTATAACGCCCGCTTGTTAATGCTGGAGTTCTATATGGGAAGGGCTCTTAGAAGACAGGGAGTGTTATTGTTATAAAGTTGTGTTAATATTGATTGCACTCAGAAGTAAGACTTATATATGGCACGCTGTAAATAAAGTAATAATTTCTATTATGATTTTTTTTAATGGATGATAATGGAATGGTAATCCCACCCGTGCTATCGGTATACACCGGCGGGACACCAGTGAAGGATGATAGATGAGGATGAAGCAGGTCAGTTAGCCCATCGTGATGAATTTAACAAGAATTGTTCACGATGATTTCCAGGGGGAACCACGTGGAGGTCGACCTAATAAGGCATATTGCTAGCAATGGGGCTGTCAAACTCCATTGCTAACAATCCCTTTCCCCCCTATGATTTTTTATTGTAGTTACAATTATTATAGGACACTAGAAATAAAATAGATTCTCAAAGAAAGCAGTATACTCTATACCTATTCTGTCACATTTGTTACTATTTTATAGTTACTGATTCTAATTCCTCTTTTTTATCTTTTATTCCAGGAGCCGTCATCGAGCTCGTCGTCTCGCCACGGCGAGCGCGTGACGCACCACGTCAAGTCTCACTCCAGAGATCTCGGCAACAGTCCACTTTCAGCTAACACAACGGGCAACAGCTCTAGAGAGTGAGTGTACAGATTCTTCGAATTAATAATTACTTTACAATATTCTTACTAAGAAAAAGCGAAACACAATTTCCTACAAAATTTACACAAAGTCGCTCGAGTGGTTTACGTTATCGTTCCTAATACTAAAGACTTATCTTTTTCTACTTCTGCATTCCTGGTGAAATACATCCTAAGACGAATTCATGGTGAATATTCTTCTGGTTTAAAATATTTTATTGCAAGCCAAATCATTAGAAGAACAATAAAAAAGGCTACTTTTTGTATCCAGTATTAAAAAAATTGGTGTAATGAGTATTTAGAATAGGTTTTGGTCATGGGACAAATAAAAAAGTGGACAACAGAATCTATGTATTTACAAAGGCACTTTCTCCCACGCACAACCACTCTTTGGAATCAACTTCCAGCAGCAGTATTTCCGAACCGATACGACAACATAACCTTCAAGAAAAGAGCATATTCCTTTTTAAAAGGCCGGCAGCACACCTGCAATGCCGTAGATGTTGTGGGTGACCATGGGTGGCGGTAGTCACTTACCATCAGGTGAGCCGCATGCTCGTTTGCCCCCTGTGTTGTAACATTGTCACATTGATGTTTCTGCCATCAACTAGTTGCGACTGCGCGACTGTTATTGAGATAGGAGAGTGGAAAAATTGATGTATATATATATATATATATATATATACCCACATTCCATGATATGGGACGTGAATTTGTTTATTAATTTAAATTATAAACAAGACTAGAAGGCCTCATATAAAAGTAACTTTTTAAAATGTTTTTATCTCAACTATTGCAGTTTAGAAGACTCGCCGCAGAAGAAGATTATATCAGGTCTGATAGCACCAGGGGAGTATGCGAGCGCTGTCTACAGCCCTAACGTATCCTACAACCTGTCATCGGCTGATGAATATGGCTCTCCCAGTTATAGAGGTATTAAATATTAATTATGCATACAAGACACATGCATCAGATTTTGCATAATGTGACCATGAGTGACATTAATTGTTATGCACGCGATAGTACTGGGGACACTTACTGTACACGTCGTGCCAATATCGCTCGTTTCCTTGAAAGGAAAGCTGCTAACTACTGCCTGAAATCGAAAGTATTCTACTAACAGTGTAGTCTAGTTCACAAGGTGAAATCGAAGCTGTTAGCCGTACGTAAAACTTAGTATCTACATATGTTATGGAATATATTAGGAAAGATATTTCGTAAAATAAAATTTCAAAAACAACAAAACTGACCTTACCTAACCACTGTATTTATATGGGAGTTTCTCTTTGTCCCGGTACGTTGTTCTATCATATGGTACCAACATAGACTTTTTTATGGGTAAAAATGGGTTTTTTTTGTATACCACTGAGATGGCAAACCAGTATACGGCCTACCTGATGGTAAGTGGTTACCGTAGCCTATGAACACCTGCAATACCAGAGGTATTACGCGTGCGTTGCCGACCCTGAAGAAACCTCTTTACCCCCTTTTGAAAAACCCCATGCTGTAGGCACTTGGAAAACCTCGGCAGAGAGCTCATTCCACAACCTGAGTGTTCGTGGGAGGAAACATCTCTGAAACTGCGCAGTACGCGATCATTGAGGCTGTAGGGCATGAGGATGAACTCTCTGTCGATGGTGAGCCGTACGATGGTAGAAAGTGTGGGCATCATATTGAACAATTCCTCTGAGCACAATCCGTTGTACAAGCGGTAGAATGATATGTGAGAATGAAAGCAAGTCAGATAAGCCATCATGACAAATTCAACTAAATTTAACTATGGTTTTCAGGGAACTGCTTAGAGGTCGGCTTAATAGGATATATTGGTAACCCCCTCTATACGTGTGTATATGACACAAATGTATTGCTACAACTGCCGTGTATGTGAGATTTAACGTGCCATGTATGTCAGAGCTCCTTGAACTAAAACGTCTTTTTTGTCAAGTATTACTTTACAAAAAAGACGTTTTAGTTCAAGGAGTCTTACCCTTGAGACTTAAATACGCAGTACCAGAGGGAGACTTTGTACAAAAGTCTATTGCTTGGATACCTCTGTTCCATTCGTCTTTCTACCGTAAAGCAGTTGTGTTTGCATGGTTGTGTTTCGGTTTGAAGGGTGGGATATGACGTGAATTTACAGGGTACAGAGGAATAACATTTGAGTCCTCAGGAATGGCAACGCATGGGGGATATCATGGGTGAAACAGTATGTGTGTGTACTGTTATGTCCATGGTACTGGTCATGTCTATAGGCGACGGTTACCACATTCCATCAGGTGGGCCGTCAGCTTGTTTGCCATTCTAAGTCGTATAAAAAAAATAAGAATTGTTGCTTGACAGCATAAATTTATAAGACGATGCTACTTAGAGATTTGTTTCAAATTACCAACAGTATATAATATTGGTCTGATGAATTGTTTCAGGGCAAGACGGTGATTATCTGGGTAAGATTTTTTTTATTTATTAAAACGTAAGGTTTTACACTCAACAGACGCGGGTTACAGCCGTAACCCGTGTGCCATGTCATACATATCACATATTAGTAAAAAAAATAATTTTCAACCAACTTTTAAGGACGTAGGTACTCAATTCTGTTGTATTTTTTTATATTTGTTGCCTTATAACTCCATCAGTTTTAAACCGATTTGAAAAATATTTTTTTTATATGAAAGAACGTACAGATTGGTCCCTTAGAAATATTATATAAAAAAGTGGTTAAGTAGTTTAGTTTTATATAGTTTAGTTTATATATAACTGGTTTTGTTACAATTGAATTAAGTCTTTTTTTTTTATACACAATCTTTAATTATGAGAAAACTCGATTAAAATTTTGAATGAATTTTCTATATTAACTATCTAGTTCAATTAGACCAAATAATATTATTTATATTTTATTTATTTGTTATTATTTTTTTTTTTATATTTTTATTTTTAAAGGAAAAGTGAAAGTTTTCAATGATCATTCATTATTTAAATAAATTATTACTATTTAATCCTTATTATTAAAATTAAAGGAGTATATAGATTAAAAGAAAACTTTACAGATTTATAATAGATCTTAAAAAAAATATGCTAATAGCGCGTAACCCATGTAAGTTAAGATAATCAAGCATGGCGTAACACGGCAGCCCTGAATTTTACCTTTTTTTTATTTTTTTATACAACTTAGAATGGCAAACAAGCTGACGGCCCACCTGATGGAAAGTGGTAACCGTTGCCTATAGACATGAGCAGTACCATGGAAATAACAGAGTATACTGTTTCGCTCATGATACCCCCCATGCGTTGCCATTCTTGAGGACTCAGGTGTTCTTCCTCTGTACCCAGTAAATTCACGCCATATCCCACCCTTCAAACCGAAACACAACCATGCAAACACAACTGCTTCACGGTTGAAACACGAACGGGACAGAGGTACCCAAGCAATCGACTTTTGTACAAAGTCTCCCTCTGGTGAATTATAATATAAAGCGTTGCTATTTTTTAAATTTTGCATATAGTTTATTTGTACATAACAAATTTCGTTCAAATCCGTCCGCCGTTTAAGCTTAACTGAGCAGTAAACATTCAGGCATCTAATTGCCTATATAATAAACCTGCCTACCATCCCAGGTTTATGTTTCATTAATTATCCTACTTTTTCCTGTTCTTTTTTTTTTAATTTAATATTTTCCTCATACCGGAACAGTTCCATACACAAATAGAATAATTTAACAGAATATTAAAGTATGTAAACATAATTTTAAATGTAATAATATTTTTGATATCTTTTCCCAAAGACGGTTGACGTCAGGCAGGCGACCGGTCGTAAAACTAAGCCAAATCTTTTTGTTATGTGAATAAAAACATTACGCTGACCCCAAATAATAATTGGCATAGTAGGAAGATGTTGAATATTTTTGATATCTAATTAATTTAAAGCTTTAATCGTGTTATTACTTGATGATACCTACCTTAAATAATATAACTAACCTAGGCCTATTATTATAATATTAATTATTACTATATTAATTGGCATTAGTTGGTACGTTATGTTGGTATATTTATCAATACCTAAGTCCTTAATTAGTAATTTATTATTATGATTAGTATATTTACTAACATTATAAATGCTAAAGTTTGTGAAGATAAGTGGATGTTTGTACACTTCATATTTCACATCATCATATCAGTCGGTGACTGTCCACTACTGAAAATTGATCTCCCACCTGTGGTGGGGGTAAGGGGGGGGTTGGGGGAATTGCCAGTAGTTGCCACGCTTGGCAGGTGGGTTAGAAACTTGGTTTTGATGATGATAAGAAAGACACTGCTGCCCATGTTGTTGATATGTATCAAAATATTCCTGTTCACTATCTGTGGTAATATTTAATAAAGGTGCAACACTGGTTGTTTGGTACATGTGAAAGTGACACGTATTTTTATTCGTTCCTTAATATATTAATATATTAAAATAAAATTACACATGTCTTGACCATTAAGTTCCCTTAGTCGCCTCTTACGACACCCACGGGAAAGGAAGGGGTGGCTCCCTCTATGTCGGTACCACACGGCTGATATGGCTAAAATAAAATTTGTTATATACGTTTTAACGGCTGAACAGATTTGAATGAGATTTGGTGTGCGGGCAGTTTATATCCTAACTTAACACAGGATAATATATGTTATTATTCATGCGGGTAAAACTACGAGTAACACTTAGTTTGAAAATAATTATGTCTCACATATCTGGTACATAATAATGTATTTATGTACGCATGTTTCCTGTTGATAAATGTAATGAGTAATTTTTGGTCAGTAATGTTCAATCGTTCGTTCTTGTTCAGCGATTTTATTTGTTTTTATAATAATATAAACAAAATATATAGTATATTAAAAACAAAAATTTATACGTCAAATTTCTGTTATGGAAATAGTGTTAAAATGTATAATTTTAGAGTTATTTATTTAAAGAAACGATT
Source organism: Galleria mellonella (assembly GCF_026898425.1). Lineage (NCBI taxonomy): Eukaryota > Metazoa > Arthropoda > Insecta > Lepidoptera > Pyralidae > Galleria > Galleria mellonella. The sequence goes on from NW_026442084.1 coordinate 3,544,344, forward strand.
TTACTTTTAACTTTTAAATGGTATAGAAATATTATTTATAATTTTCTAATATGTTTGTATTGTTACTAATATAAATTTCATATAGTTATTTTTAATGGTTAAATTAGAAAAAATCTTATATAAGTTTACTCGAGAGTTATGGACACAATGAAATGTAAGTACCTAAATGGATAATGAAACATATATATTATTATTTTATTTCAAAATTTTAAATTCTTATTAATGTAGATGAATTTCGTATCACCTACAGCGCCATCTATTAAAAATAATTTGAAGTAGCGATTTCTATACAAAATCATTTATTTTTTAATTTATGGCTTTTTCACTTAATTCTATGGTTTCTCCAACTTTTTTTTCTTTTGAAGCCACCCCTTTGTTATAACGAACAAAACAAAAGAAAAAAACATTTAAATCGGTCAAACCATTTTTTAGTTTTAATGAAACTAATTAAGAGCAGTTGATTTTTATATATACGTACGTAGACATTAAAATGAGTTTGCTTCCTCTTGGTACTTTACCTATCCACATGAAACTTGACTTAAATTACATAGGATAAGATATAATACTGGTGTACTAATTATTTCATGCTATTAGACTACCTTCGAACTAAGCGAGTTGATAAGTTTATTATTATGACTAGCTATATCCCGCGGCTTTGCCCACGTGAACAAGTAACGTAAAAGTAACCTATGTGCTAAATGAGGGTATAACCTACCTATACACTAAATTTTATTTATATTCATTCAGTAGATTTCGCGTGAAAGAGTAACAAACATCCATCCATCCCGTACAAACTTTCGCATTTGTAATATTAATAAGCCTATTAATGTCCATGATTGAATTTATTTTTAATTTTCAGACGAAAGCGACGGCAACTCGAATGTAACGTCATCCAAGGCTCTAGCAGCTATTGCCCATCTCAACACAAAAATTGAGCGCACCAAGGACCTAATACGTCTCGAACAGACGATACGGGATGGTTAGTATTTTTTTTTTTTTGGAGATAATAATGGTATATTATTATATGTATCACATCTCCCATATTTAAAACTAACAAAATTTTTCATCTTGCCTCCCACCAAATTGTTTATAATTACTCCTCTCCATCCAAAGGTTGTCTGGAAAAGATCGCTCTTAGCGATAAGGTCGCCCATTGTTTTCTCATTGTGATTATTTCTTGTAATTATTTATATTTATAATAAGTTTAGTGTTGTAATCTTTTGGAGGAAACAATGGGTATCTATCTATCTATAGTAACCCTGTCAGACTACTACTGGTACACGCTGGCGGGGAACCAGTGAGAATGAAGTTAGATCGGTTGTCCTATTTAACGAAATCACTATAAATTAACTACGATGGATCGAGCACTCAAATTATTGAGTGCAATAACGCATGGTTAATAACGCCGGTGTTGCTAGCGTTTGTGGGTTGAGGTAGTCGATTATCGTCAGACTGGCCATATGCTTATCATCCCCATTGATAATATTCAAGGTACAATGATATACTTATTTGAAAGTATTTAACATGTGTAACTATGTATTTGTAAATATGTTATTTAATATTATATATAATTTAATTTATATTTATAATTGTGGGGTCAATTCTGAGGTTAATTTCTCTAAACCTACAAAAAGAAAAATTAAATTAGCTATCACAGTGACATTTTTATCCTAAAGACCATGGTGAACTAAATTAAAATAAAAAAAAAATAGATTTAATTAAAAATTATTATAAATTATTTTTATGATGATTTATAAAAGAGTAATTTCGCGAAACTATCAAATCAAAGTATTAAATTAAAAGAAATTTAGAGAAATGCCACCTCAGTATTAACCCCAGTATTCCTTCCGTGGTATACCACGGAAAGAATACTGGGGGGTACCCAGTTATAATTGGGAACACAGCCACATACAAATAGGAGAGAGATATGGGTTCAAATCCACTCAAACTGCAGGAAGATAAATTATTCAACTTTTTTAATATTTACGTAAATTGTGTAATAGACAATGTGAACGAGTACCTGAAATTAGCGGCAAACGCGGACAAACAACAGCTGCAGCGTATCAAAGCGGTTTTCGAAAAGAAAAACCAGAAGAGTGCGCTCTGTATTGCGCAGCTACAGAAGAAGTTAGAAGGATACAACAAACGGATCAAGAATTGGGAAGTAAGTCTCTTAGAATTATCTAGAATAACGGTAGAATAGAAAAACATTTATTGCCAGAAAATACAGTTTCATTGTGTATAAGATGTATCTAAAATAAGGCAAAAGACATCGCAGCATCAGCTGCGAGTGTCCCAGTGCAATATGTATATATATAGCTGCATAGTGCTGGTTTTTAGCTAGATCCTCTCTTGACAAAATAAAAAAAAAAAAATACAACGTAATATAATAAAAAAATAAAATATAATGAAATATGCAACTATGGAAATAATACCAGTGCATCTGTAGGGACAGCTGTAATGTGCTTTTATGCTCGAAAACGGCGGGGTATCAGTGAGTAAGGATAGATAAAAATGAAACCAGGTAAGGCCCATTGTAATGGTTTTATCAGGAATTAACCGTGATAGTTTCCAGGGGGACCGCATCAAGTTTGACCTGATAGTATAAATTGGACTTCTAGTCCTCATTATTAACAACCCCTTCACCACCTTCCCCATTTGTTGAGTATAAAGCGATGAGGACGCTTGGCTCATCATGATGGATTTGCTAAAGATTAACCATGATGGGAGGGGGGAAAGGGATTGTTAGTAATGGAGACTAAAAATCCCATTGCTAGCAATATACCTAACCAGGTCGACCTCTACGCGGTTCCCCCTGGAAACTGTCATTATTAATTATTCATGATGAATTCATCATGATAGGCTAATTAGCCTGTTTTCATTCTCATCTATCACCCTTCACTGGTACTCCGCCAGCGTATCCCGTTAGCGCAGACGGGGTTACCATACCATTTTCATCCAACAAACCATGATGGGACCTCATGGAGGTTAACGGGATGGAGTATTACTGGCAATGAACATTAGCACCCCCATTACACAATTAGTATCAATTATAAATGTCTAGCCAGCATCTTTCATCTGAACTTAATCTTAATATTTGTTTTTTTTTTCAGCAACATGGTACAAGTGGTCAAGCGCACAGACAACCTAGAGAAGTTCTACGGGACATGGGACAAGGACTCAAGTAAGATTTTTGTTGATGAATAATAATTTTCATGAGTCATACCGTGTCGTAATTGTTTCGGGCATTCCCGAATTTAATATGAGTACCTCTAGTGTTTTTTTTTGGGATTTGTCAAGGTTTTTATACCACTGAGGAAGAAGTTAACTATAGAAATTAGTAGTTATACTTACCACCTATGGGCATGGACAAACAATGCAAATTATACTGTCCTGCCCAACGACACACCCCATTTGGTCTCCTCTACCATACCTATCTCTTCTGAAAATGAACTTTTGCCTTTTCAGATTGGCAATTAAATAATATAAAAATGTAATATGTAAACAAATAATCCACATTGTTTTCATATCAGGCGTTAAATATCCACGGCGGGTTTGCAATTGCAGTTAGCCTTTGGTGATGTTTTAAGAGGGACGCTGCTGTCCATTCTTCGACCATTAAGTTTCCTTAGTTTTCTCTTACGACATACATTAAAGGAAGGGATGGCCCATACTATGCCGGGACCACACGGCGAAAACGTATTATAGAGTTCCGTATTCGCTACGGGAGCCATTTGATAGAAGCTAAGCTCGTCCTATTTAGCACTAAAGTACTTGGGATTATGTATATATGTGTAATACTATGAAAATATAATTTGTATTCTTTGAATATTGCTAAAAATTCATGAATTCTCTATAGACTTTACTGGGTACAGAGGAATAACACCTGAGTCCTTAGGAATGGCAATGCATGAGAGGTATCATGAGCGAAACAGTATACTCTGTTATGTCATGGTGCCGTTCATGTCTATAGGCGACAGTTACCACTTTCCATCAGGTGGGCCGTCAGCTTGTTTGCCATTCTAAGTTGCATAAAAAGACATATTCGTAATTGCTGATTAAAATCTGTGTTAATGTATATACATATAATGCGTATACTTTTGACATGTCGGCGCTTTATGGACAGCAACCTGTATTTAATATCTTTTATCTAATAATATTGCACGAAAGTTGCCTTAACTTAGGTACCTCTGTTCTATTCGTATTTCTATCCTGAAGCAACTGTGATTTCATGGCGGTTCGTAGGGTGATATGTGGCAATAGAACTACAGAACGCGGAGGCATAACACCACAGTCCTCATTTCCAGTTTTTATTTTCTGGTTTTCTGGGGCACGATCCACGGAAAATTTTCAGGGGGAACCGCTTGGTCGTTGACCTGACAGGAATTATTAATGGACTGCTACTCCCTGTTACTGGCAATTTTGATCCTCCCTATATGCGTATTCTTTTCCTCAGCATGACCATCAGCTTGTTTAAATAATACATTTAATGTTGCTAGAAATGTGGGAGGCAACATACGCGACGGCATCACCGGCCTGGGCGGAAGCGTGATGGCGGCGCCCCGTGAGTTCGCCCACCTGTTCTCGCGGTCCAATCGCTTCGGCTCGGCGGATAACATAGCCCAGCTCGCCGGTCTGTACAGTCGCTTAACATGTTTAATTTATTGACTGTAGCCTAGTGCTAGTGCCACATTAACGTGACATCCGTGGGCGGAATAACGAAATGTTTTATTGAAATTAATTCAATTTAGTTCAGGCACATGATGTAGCAGATTCGAGTCAGAGACTAACCACCTTTATTCAATAAAAACAACAATCTTTTAAAATAGCTGAAGTAATTCAAGTATTATTGATTAGAAGAGATTGGTATATAGTATCAAAGTCCGCCTTTTGTACCAAAATTTTTTTAAAATGTAGTCTATAAGGAATAAATAAATAGTTTATTTCTTTTGTGCTAAATTCTCAATTTAAAAAAGTAACAAAATTGTAATGATTAAAATAGCTGCAGAATGTTTTACTTCGCGGAGGATACGCAACGGAAAATCCAGTTAACGTGGCACTAGTTTAGAAGACGTTCAGGGAAAATTGTCAGTTTTTGAATTACTATATAGGTCATTTTTATCTCTCTTTTGTGTAAGCAGAAACGATAGATAGAATGCCAAATACTTTGATTCAAACAACTCTCTTTCACGTTCTTCTCATTCGTTAATATATTCGTACAGATTCGCTAGTTACAAACGTTTGTAATTGGCTCTTTTTTAACATGTTACCTATTTGATCGTATGGTCAGCATGAAAAGTCAATGAACGCATTAAAGTTTTTAATACCGCTCCGTTAGCATATGGGTCATTGCCAAATTTTGCGCAGGTAACTGCCACTAAAAATGTTCAACTTTTAAAAAACCAAAAATTCTTAAACATGACTTTTCTTTTTGTTCATGCTTACTAAAACAACTAAATTTTTAACTATTACAGCCGGCCGCGATGTTTAACTGATGATTTTTTATTTATCCCGTATTTTGTAGGTGAGGGTCTAAAAATAAAACAACTCTGTTATAATAACGTTTTAATTTATATTATGAAACTAAATAATTTAGTACCAAATTTTTTGGCATCAATGTTAATTAAAGTCTTTTATCTTATAATCACATTTAGAATCACATTTGTTTTTTAAGTTTAACAATTATTAATTTTAATTCTAAACAACTCTGTTACTTTTTGAATTTTGACGCATATTAAATTCTACCGAAATACTCTAAATATTTATTTATTAACTGATAACTATAAAATATGACTGTATAAATATCTAACATATTATGTATTATTATATTACCATATTATAATCATTAGCTTTTCATAAACATCTTTGGTATGTCTTTCAATCTTTGGGACAGAAAAGTAACAGAGTTGGACGGCAGTAACATAGTTGTTCTTTTTTTGTATCTTACTTGACTAAATTTCACTTGGTTGAGCTTGAGAGTTGAAAACATAAACATAAACTTCAATATTAGTGACAATAAACGTCATGACTGGTCTATAATAAACAATATAAGAACAAAAATCTTATATTCTTGAAAAAGTAAGTTGAAAGTGAAAATTATTTTTCAAATATCTCTAAAGCAGTATCAAATTGGAAATATATTCTTTTACCTTTACGGACTTTTTTAGGTTCTGGAACAATAGCAAGTATATTATCAAAAGATACATAAGATAAATCAGATTTAACTAATTTAAATTTTGTAGCCGTATGATCGATTGACTTGAAAAACATAATTTTGACCTCACCATCGTCTTCTATTTCAGATAAGGCCTTACCTAAATATACATAGTCCTGTTTTAAACTGGAAATTTTTACCAAGACACAAATACCTTCTTTTATTTTTTTAACATGAATATTTTCCTTCTCAATCAAAGCATCGTCATTTTGCTTTGATGTGCTAGGTTCTTCTGACAAATAAGTGCTGGAAGATTTTTCTTTTATTGATATCAGAGGGGCATCATCATCGGAATCTGAGCTGTAAACAATGCTGTAAAACCCTTTTGCTCGCTTTTGACAAAGGTTGCTTATATTGGACAGAGAATTCTTGTTGCAAGTAGTAGGAGTTGATTTTTCTACTGCAGTTTTTATTGGAACGTAGTGCTTGGGATTCATGCAAGAGCAAAAGCCGCGCTGACAAAAACAACTCAAATATCTATACTTTAGAACTCCAGCTTCCTCAGTAAAAACTTGATGGACTTTCATGGTACCTAATAATGGCACGATACACTCTGGGATCTGCGATGAACTCAGTTCAATTTCCTCATTAGTTATTAGAAATAGTCTTACTTTACTTACATCTTTCAAAGCACGATAGAAATTTGTAGCATCAGATATGTCAGTTCCACGTGCAACAAGTTGATCAGCAGTACGCTTTAAAAAACCGCCAATCCCATCTGCGGCACCCTTGCCATGTCCTGCTTCAAAAAAATTCCAAGTAACTTTAGTAAACTTGTACTTAGAGAATAACTTTGTGCATATCAAATAAAAGTTTTGTTTCTGTCGATATTGAGTGGCTGGGCCGTCTGAAAATACATGCAGGATATTTACTTCCGGAAATTTGTCATGAATTGAAGCAAAGATTGGATGGAGGTGAGCCCAAATTGCGGCAGGGTTGTGTGAAAGGTTTTCAGACACGGTACAAAACGATGATACCTCTAGCTTGTTATCTGAACCACGACTATAGATCACTCCAGTATGCATGGATACTTGATTTCGGGACCCGCCAAAATGATAAGATTGTATTTCTTCAGAACATTTACAGTTATAATTTTCACTGAAATCAATATGCAGCGCAATTTCATTTATAGCCAAGTCATCTATGCATTTTCTATAATTTTTGTACTGTGTCTTAATGTAATATACATGCCTTTTAAACTCCTTTAGTGTAATTTTAAACTTATCTATCAAAGCTTTTCCAGTACTCTTTATCTCTTCTTTGATACTTTTTGTAACTTTGATTTTCTTTCCTGACTTCTCTATCACTTCAGTTTTAGTTAACCATTGAGGATATTTTACTATTATTTCTTCTTTTGATGTATCATAAATAATTTCTGTTAATTGACATACAGAACAGATTCCGGTCATACATACTAGTGAATCTGGATCACATACTTGGTTTACAATAATCTTGTTAATGTCTGAGGTTCCAATAACTTTGTTTTTACACAAAGCAATTGCCAAGTATTGAATATTAATATGAATTCGACACAAACATGTTTCTCTTGCAGCAACAGTCGAAAACAAAACATAAAATGGTCTATATCGGGTAAAAGTTCTGTAACTACATGTCATAGTAGGGTTTTCGCGTTTAAAAGAAAGGTAAAGATTTTTCATATTATCTAGTAGGTAGCGCTTTTGCATTTTATTTTTCTTTAAAGAAATGGTTTCTTTTTTTCCAGCAGTCGCTCTTGATACGTCATCACGTTCAAAAAATTCCTTAATTTTTTCACTGAAAAGCTTTTTCTTACGCAGACGCTGTTTTTTCCGTATGTAGCCTTGGTTCACACCAAGACATTCTTGGATGATTTGCACTTTTTGCCTAGAACATTTAACAGCCTCATCTTCAAATATTTTATGAATTGCCCATTTCTCTTTCCGACTTTTTATATTCTCATATCGTTTTTTAATAGCATTTGATAAAATCTCATATTTCTGTTGATGCTCTTGATTATCATCTTCAATTTCAGATTTCTTATGTTTTGCCCTATTGTACCTTTTTCTATATTTTTCGCACCTCTTTTTCATTACTTCTAACTGTTGCTTTAATTTTATGTTATCTCTAAATAACTTCGATCTGTTCCTTTTTACGCGCTTTCTGCCACGAGAAGCTGCTGATATAGTAGAGCTAATAGTTTTTTCACAAGAAGTAGACAGCTGAGGTGTCGATAAACAATGATCAGCATTTGGAGTAATTTGGTTTTGCCCTGGAGGGGCCGGTCTATTAAAACAAGGAGGTGATGACTCTGGGATTTGCATGACAATACGAAGAGCTCTAGCCTTATCTCTCCGTTTAGAATTTGCAGATCGCCATTTTTTTTTTATTGCTCGATGTTCACGTGTTGTTAAGTCTTGTACTAAGCGTTTATTAGCATGGTATCTCTCTCGATCTTTTCTTTTAGATTCTGCTTCCTTTTCAGGATTATTTTTACGCCGTTCTCGGTACTGTCGCTGCTTTTCAGCAGGCGTAAGTGGCATCTTGAAATCACAGGTAACACGCAGTATCTTGTAACAATATATTTAAGTTTATTAAAATACATACGTTTTACCAAGTTTATAAATAATTTAAAAACACCCGATTATTAAACATATATAGTTTGAAATATAAAATATAAGTATAAAGTTAAAGAATATAGGCATATTCAACTCTGTTACTTTCTTAACAACTCTGTAACCACGCGCTGGTAACAAAGTTGCTTAGTAACAGAGTAGTAAATATAACATGCCACAAGACATAAGTCAAATAGTAAAGCGTAAAGTACACTTTTTTTTTCATATTTATAATATTTACCTTATTAACAACATACTAAATGTAAAATAATAAAAAATAAGTTGGTTTACTTACGTAAATAGGTAGGTAACAAAGTAGACGCACATTAAAAACACGTAGCCTATTCAACGCCTGGCGATCCACTGACACCCCCTGTACACCTCCCTCCGATTTAACGGTGAACCACGATTACTCCAGACATACTGATGAATGTAGTACAAAGTGTGAGCAACGCCATCTCTATTTTATGTTGCGATTTAATCAGTAACATAGTAGTCCACACAGTTTCACACAATATGCGGGACATAGTTTCAAAAAAAAGTTATTAATTACATTTTGATAATTACCGGTTTTAAGACATACTTTATTAATATTAACAATACTCTGTTTATGGTAATAATTTATTTAGTGTAGGTTGATATAGTAGAAAAATAAATTATTTGATTTTTATTACAACGGAATACTACTTGGGACACAAAGGGAAAACCATTCTGTTACCAGGATGACCATAATGTTACTTAAAAAAAAATACTAAATACTTTATAATTTGTATTTATTTTTAATCAATATTTGTAAATACGATATATTTTGTATTTAATGTAAAATTTGTTAGAGATTACGTGATTATTACTAGTAAAAATAATAATACAGTCGAGGGACAAGTTTACCTGCGCAAAATTTGACAATGACCCATATATGTAACATGTTTCAATTCTGACGTCACCTTGTCGAGCTTACAACCCAGTGTTTCATCATCATCATCATACAAGCTCTTAACCCTCCACTGTCGAACATAAGCCTCCCCCTTGGGGGGGCTTTGCCAGTAGTTGCCACGCTTGGCAGGCAGGCTTTAGAGATGTTTTAAGAGGGACACTGCTGCCCATCCCTTCCCGTCCCTTAGTCGACTTTTATGACAACCACGGGAAAGAAAGGGGTGGCCTATTCTATATCGGGGGGGTCACACGGCTATTGTTTAGGATTTTGACATAATAAACATTCATCGACTTTTTATGCTGACCGTAAGTCCACCACTTTATTCATATAATTTATTTGCTGAATATGAATATAGGTGATATATAGATTTTATGTAAATTTATAATATCGTATTCTTGTCGTTTATTCTGCATCTTATCTAAATGTATGTAAGTGATATGTAAATATATTGGGAACGGAGCGATTTTTTCTGAGACGTCATCTATGAATTAACGCCTATATCCTACGCTAGCTTTGCTTTTATTATTTAGCTATTAGAAAACTAACACGCGTGGACTAAACGGATTTAAAGAGTACGCTTCTTAGCTTGTTTCTATGCAATTTTTACGAAACGTCATACTTATATAAATATTATTTATAGAGGAGATTGTTATGGAGATTTTTTTAATGTTACATCGAAGTATTTTTAATCTGTTTAACTATTTCCAAAACATGATATTTTTTACTATAGCTGTATTTACCATACACAAATAATGTCTTTCTATGACATCAACAAGTATGAAATACGTATGAAAATATATATATTAGTATATAATATTAATATATATTAAACTAGAAATAGCAAACTACAGTGCATTTAAACGCATAAGACAGGTCGTCAGTATATTTAATGAAATATGTGTTTTGTCTCACAGAGAACACGGGTCCTTGTGAGTATATAAAGTAGATTCATTCACTTGATATTTTTTTCTCATTAATTCTTATAAATAATTTACATTACATTTGCTTGTTAAAACTAAATTTAATACTCGATTCCAAGTAAATTACCCACCTTTTTATACAAACAGTAGTTCAATCATCTTTTCCATCGGATTTCTTTCATTCTAGACCTTTTCTCGTGTCAAATGTTAGATTTTTTTTTTTTTTTGTTATATAACTGGTTTATGTGTATTTTACTACGTTGGTTTTTTAATTAAATACTAACATTAAATTAACTCATTAATACGCCACTATTATATATATTATATATTTGTTTGAATTTATTTTTTAAATCTTGATCCTGTGTTTGAAATATAAGAAAAAAATTATTAAAAAATATATATATATATAAATGCGACTCCTATGTCATGTTACGGGTTTGTTTTGTAAAACAGATTGGGAAATTTATTGGATCTAGTTGTCGAAATGTAATATTTTTGTTACACAATCGACAAATGGGATTAGACTAAAAATACTGTAAATCTGTTTATCAATTCAACTCTTTAGGAACTTTTTATTAAATTTCTGTGTGTAGCCTACAAAACCACAAATTTGCGAGTAAAAGTTTAACCCATATGACTTCTTCCTATTATTATAAAAACCTTTAAGCAATCTTTTGACTTCTAGAATAATAACTCTCGTTAATAAATATTAATATTTTTAAACCAATTTTTTCGTAGAATATAGAATCTCATATATCTCTTATTTACGATCATCGAGATTATTGCAAAGATAGACGTCTTATCTGACAGCACAGCGCTCAATGTCGCAACCCGATAACACGTCATGTGTGTCGGAACAAGGTCAGTTCCACAACAGATACAGTCTACTAATTCATTGTGAGACGTTAAAAAGTGTGTTTCTCACATATGTATATTATTAGTTGTGATACTAATCTACCTTCATGCTAAATCTCTTTTTAGATAGGCATAGAGAATGGGTAGTTCAATTTCATATCCTCTTTTAAATCTTTATTTATTACTCTATTGAGAGGTAGATAAATGAATAACCTTTAATAAATAGTAAATTACATAATAATCTGTGGGTTGTTATTATCCAAAAATCGCTAAATTAAACGAAATAACTCTATTGTCGTTTCATGTTAATTTTAAACTATGTCGTTATGTACTTACTAGTTTATATTTCTTAAATCCCATCATGTGTGTGTGTGTGTGAGTGTGAGTGTGAGTGTGAGTGTGAGTGTGAGTGTGAGTGTGAGTGTGTGTGTGTGTGAGTGTGAGTGTGTGTGTGTGTGTGTGTGTGTGTGTGTGTGTGTGTGTGTGTGTGTGTGTGTGTGTGTGTGTGTGTGTGTGTGTGTGTGTGTGTGTGTGTGTGTGTGTGTGTATATATATTCCCCAATTTGTTTTTTCTCCTCATTCTCATACCATTGACAAGATCACGTCAATATTATGGGTGATTCTCATTATATGAATTTATTTATTTATACTTTATTGCACCAAGTAAAATTAATTTAATAATAAATTTAATTGAATTTCAAAGAATATATACTCATAGTTTTTTTTTTTTTTTTTGGGTTAATAATAAGGCTATTTAGTGCTTTTATTTATTCTAACAATATGTTATATGTTTTATTTAACTTTTTATTATTAAAGATTTAAGAATTATGTAGTTACATATTTTTTATTAATATACTTCTATACTATTATGATCTTTCATCCAATTTTAAGATTACGATTAAAAAAATAATTATAGATTGTATCCCACACAAAAAAAAAAAAAAAACTAGCTCCAATCGTGACAAAAGTAGTTATTTTGATTTAAAAACTATATTACTGTACCGATTCTGATAAAATTTATAATGCAACCACTCTGTAAGTATATCTCTTCAGATAACCGACGGTGTTATGAGGTAATAAACATAAAAAAATACAGCCGAATTGGGAACCTCCTTTTGAAGTAGGTTGAAAAGCTTAAACGTAAAACAAAAGATTGGTGTAAAAAATAGTAATTCTGTGACTAAATAATGATTCATACTCGTAAAATTCAAATGCAATACAGAATGTCAGAACTACGTTAGATAAGATTAACAGAATAATCCTGCCTGTTTGACTCACTCGCTCACTCGCGTTAGAATAATTATAGATTTGAGTGTTTTGTGTACACGACATGAGACGTCTGTGACATGTTCTTCAAGAAGTGCAGGAGAAAACGTAAAAAAACAAGTAAATATGGTTTGTTTAATTTTTTTTTTAATTTTTTTTTCCTAATCGAGATCGTGAACTAAATGTGAATTTGTTATCTTTTGTCATCGTAATATCACCGTCATGTTGACATCTTGATTACTATGCAATATTTCGTGTGTGATGACTAATATTGTATGTACAAACTATTTTTAGTAACGGATTTTGTATTACTATACTAACGTTTGTTTACAATATGTTTTTTCAAGTTAAAAATTGTATAAAAATATTTAAACTTGTATATATCGTTATTATTTATATTTTTTTTACAATATATAACTAACATTTGAAAGACATTTATTCTATCTTATAATTAAGATTAAGGTCGACGAGGTCGCCCATTGTTTTCACACTGTGATTATTTCTTGTAATTGTTTATGTCTATAATAAGTTTACTATTGTAATATTTTAGAGGAAACTATAAAGTGTATCTAATTATTACTTATTTAGATATTTAATAAAATATTTATTTTTGTTCAAATCTAATACAAATATAATTCTTTTTTTTTTTACAAAATTCCTTAAATACTAATAACAATTAAAAGTAATGTACCCAAGATACTACCTCTTTGGATTGCCAAACTTATCTTTTGGGCAAAGTAGCTACCAGCTCTTGGGTCACCAGTAACCTCGATGAGGCGCGCTGCGATCGTCCGATAATCGTCGTCCTTATTTATATATTAATAACGATAAAATAATAATAAAGTATGTATTATAATATTAATATTATTATTCCCAAAGAGGTTGACGTCAGACAGAATGCCGGTCGTAAAACTATAAGCCAAATATTTTTATAATATGGTTATGAAACATATTACGCCGATCCCAAATAATAATTAGGATAAGGGTAAGATGATGATGAATAAAGAGTATCTAATAATTATATATATATATATATATATATATATATATATATATATATATATATATATATATATATATATATATATATATATATATATATATATATATATATATATATATATATATATATATATATATATATATATATATATATATATATATATATATATATATATATATATATATATATCCTCCTTATCGATTTTTTTTTCAATAGCCCTTTTATTAGGAAATAATTATTGTACATACATATTTCTAATTAAATAGTATTTTATCTGTTATCTATATAGTCTATTAACACGCTGTTATTGTTAGTACCCAAGTTGTGTACAAAGCTCAATACGTTTGCCATTACGCTAAGCTTCAATTTCCCATAATTATGCAAAATGTTTTTGACTCGCATTTGTGTCAAATGTGTGCTTATCATGGCGTCTCCTTCTTGCACGCTAGCCCCACAACACGCGGAGCTGAGAGGTAAATAAAAGCTGGTTTATTTACTTTAATATTCTAGCTTGAATATTATTTCAAAATCCTATTTTATATGTTACAGCCGAAATTCCCGATTTATCGCTTTTGACGAGTTAAAGAGTAGCTTTTTTTTTAATGCTATTAACGATAATTGTAATCAATTAAAAGTTTTGATTGTAACATATTTTATGGAAATGAAATTGTTTAACTAATAATCTAAAATTATTTCAACATTTCTAACCTTAATCCTTTTATATTAATTTATATTCTAGTTTATTTAATAAATCTAATGGGTTTTATTATTTTCTATCATCAAAGTATCATAGAAATCTTGTATATGTATGTACACAGTCTAAATACTAATAGTAATGTCTCGCTTATGCACTATTTAATTTCAATAAACTCTTTTAGAATATTTTTATTGTAATTTTCTGTTGAGAAACGAAAATTTGTAATTAAAGTTTCGGCTTAAACTTCATTTTATATATAGATAACTATGTTAAAGAACTAATAATTGATTTGAAAATTTTATTATATACACAGCGTTTTTATACAAGTCGAAAATGGTGCTGTTTCTTTCTTATTCTTCAATCTCAAATACAGCATACAAGCAGGTTGCTTGAAGCCGCATTTACTTGATGAGACAGAGAGTAAAGATCCCATCCATCCATCATATAAGCCGTTAACTGTCCACTGCTGAACATAAGCCTCCCCTTGGGGGGTTTTTGCCAGTAGTTGCCTCGCTTGTCAGATGGGTTGCTAACCGCATTTAGGCTTTGCTGATGTTTTAGGAGGGACGCTGCTGTCCATCTCTCGACTACATTCTCTTAGAAGTCTTTTATGATAGGCATAGGAAAAGAAAGGTTGGCTCCTTCTATGCTGGGACCACACCGTTTATTTCGTATAAACCCAACAAATCTATCCGCGTATTGAGTGTATCTACAATGTGGCAGCGAACGCGTCGTCTGAAGGGTCCCGAGCGTCTGAGGGCGGGGAGGCGGCGCCCCGAGGGTCCACGCTGCCGCGAGCCGCCACCTCACCAGCACCCAAGTTTTCACCAGATGCTTCCCCCAGTTCCTCGGTCACAAGTGAAGGCGCGCCGTAAGTATAACGCTAGTGTAATCAGACTTCGGTATGAACTTTCTTAAGTAATATTAACGAAAAATAGGGTAAAAGAATTTTCTTTTACCACAGTGGTGGTAAACAAGCATACAGCCCGTCTGATGGTAAATAATCACTCAGATCAGATCTGTATACTTGTTTGCCACCATCGTGGTATAAAAAATATATTGAACGAAATGGCATCATTTGTACTATTTAAAAGGTGCATATAATGTTACATATAACGTTCCCGTTACAGTTATCCGACGCAAGCTGGCTCAAACAACATGTCAGAGGCGGTGTTCAGTATCAAGCCGATCTTAAATGAGCTGCGCGAGCGCAAGGAGGATTACGAGAGGCTCGTTGAGAAAATAGATGCGCTCAAGGTACAAAAGTTTATTAACATCATGTCATCGTAAATCATACCCATTCATTCATTTCCATTCATTCGTACCCTTTCCCATTTTTTTATAATTTTTCACACAATCTATCCACTTGTTTTCCTATTTCCTACGTGGATATCACTTTGATACCCAATAAAAAATGTAATTAAATATACCATAGAATGGTTTTTTACTTTGAAAATACACTCAATTATTAATGATTTTACCTGCATTTCCGCCTTCAAGCATTATAATTGTTGGCAATAAATTATAACATATCTTGTTTATTGCCTGAATACCTAAATGTGACAGAAAGTGACCTTTGACTACCCCTCATCTAATGGAATCTGTTATTTATTTATTTAGATTTTTTTTATACTACTTAGAATGGCAAACAAGCTGACGGCCCACCTGATGGAAAGTGGTAACCGTCGCCTATAGACATGAGCAGTACTATGGACATAACAGAGTATACTGTTTCGCCCATGATACCCCCCATGTGTTGCCATTCCTGAGGACTCAGGTGTTATTCCTCTGTACCCAGTAAATTTACGCCATATCCTATCCTTCAAACCGAAACACAGCCATGTAAACACACAACAGAATATCAGTGTATTGCACTTTTAAGGGCAAAGCAATAAACTGAGTTGTGACCATTTTGTGTTACTATGGCACACGCATGAAGGAAAGGAAAGAAAGGAAATTGTTAGTTTATATATTTTGTTTTTTTTTTGTTTTGTGCTTTTTTATTTTCATTCTTTTATCTCTTTTACTCTGTATTATGTGTATGTTTTTTTTATTGTAATTTGTGTGCTGTAAGTAATGTAAATAAATTATCTATTTCAGAATTTGTCTCAAGAGGTGTCCTTCCTATCCGGCGCGCTGCAAGAAGAACGTTTCAAGACGGAGCGGCTCGAGGAACAAATCAATGATCTCACGGAATTACACCAGAATGAGGTACATTGTATGACGTCACTAGCTAACCTTTTGTAATCAAGTAACAAAGAAATTCCCTTTATTATTTATTTGATTTTTTTTTATATTTTAATAGTATTACAGACGGCATGACAGTGGCAAACAAGCATATCGTCCTTCTGATGGTAAGCGGTTACCGTAGTTTATGAATGCTGGCAATACCAGAAACAATAAAGTGCACGTTGCCGATCCTGCAAAAATTTAATTAACTGTTATGTACCAATATAATGTTTTCTTTATTTAAAAGGGTATTCAATATAATCCTATGTTAATTTAATAAAATTGCAACATTATGTTTATTATTACTATATATTATTACAGGTGGAAAACCTAAAACAAGCACTGACAGATGTGGAGGAAAAAGTACAATATCAGAGTGAAGAGCGAATACGAGATATACACGAAGCTTTAGATCTCTGTCAGACCAAAGTGAGTTTTGTATGATCATATATATTGAGGAACCATAGGTCTAATGGAGTGTTCTAAAATATAATGGTTGATTTTCCAAAACGTTTTACGTTTACGTTTTTTAGATGATAAATATTTTAGATGTAAAAAATAAAAGATAAATTACCATATCCATGGCAGTGAATTTACAGGGTACAGAGGAGTAACACCTGAGTCCTCAGGAATGGCAACGCATGGGGAGTATCATGGGCGAAACAGTATACTCTGTTAGGTCCATGGTATTGCTCATGTCTATAGACAACGATTATCACTTTTCATCAGGTGGGCCAACTTGTTTGCCATTCTAAGTTGCATAAAAAAAGGTAACAGGTACAGACGACTTACAGAAATGTATGTTATGTTCAGATCAGCAAACTGGAACAGTGGATGGCGGGCGGGGGCGGCGGCGGCGGCGGCGGCGGCGGCGCGGGCGAGGCGGGCGGCGCGGCCGCGCTGCCGCCGCGCCTGCTGCTCGTCAAGCTCATCAACGTGGCGCTCACGCTGCTGCAGCTCGCGCTGCTGCTCGTCGCCACCGTCGCCGGCGTCGCCATGCCCTTCATGCGCACCAGGTACCGTGCACACCGCCACCACGCCACACCCGACAAACGGAACAACTGCTACCTTCTACACTCTTCACCTCATAGAAAGATTTTTTTTGCATGGTAATGGAATTGCAACCCCGCCTGTGCTATCGATATATGCTGGCGGAGCTCTTTGATAGGTGAAGATGAATTCAGGCCAGTTAGCTCATCGTGATTAATTTCACAAGAATTATCATATATCGTCATAGTCATAGAATACTGACGGATCTGACGAAGATTACATATAAAGATCCGTCAGTATTCTACGACTATGACGATATTAGAATTATGGTATATTGGTAGCAATCGGGCTTTTAGCTCCTATTACTAACAATCCGATTTCCCTATGGAATGGTGTAGGTGATAGTCTGCGAATTATAATAGAACCCTTGTCATTTCAAAGTGGATGCTAGGTCATCCGTTACATACTCAGTGACGCGGAAGAAGTCCATATCCTATCGGATGCCGACTAGTTTTGAAGATACAGAGTAGAGTACACTATACCTTTGACGTCACTAAGTATATGATGAGATACACCTTCGAGGATATGGAGTAAATAGTAGGCTGTGAATGACGCCTACTACGATTTCTTTTTGCCATGTGACGTGATGGAGTAATCAATTAATATAAAGAAAAATATTCTCGTACCAATAAACTACTTATGGAATTAATTTTGTTATATTACATACATACATATCTGTCACGCGTGTCTCCCATTTGGGTAGGCAAAAACAATGGAACGCCAAATGCTTCGAATCAAACAAATCTCTTTCGCTTCTTCCACATTCATCAATCTTTTCATACATGCTCGCCGGTTACGGGTACTTTTAATTTGGCCCTTCTTCAGCACGTCGCCTATTTGGTCGACATACGTCCGTCTAGAGCGGCCTCTACCGACATCTCCATTCATTCTTGCTCCATAAATTTTGTTATATTTTTTCGGTAAAATTCGGGTCTAAATTAAAATATATGTTGCTCCTCAAATACAATTGCAAATACTTATAAGTATTAGCAAAAATAGCACGTGTTAGAAAAAATTAATAATTTACATATCACTTAATAATATACTTATTTTTTGTTTTTCGTTTTTGTAACACAGTGTAACTTTACCAGGGTGCGCGTAATAACAACGAGCCTGGCGGTTATGGTGGGTGTTATGGTGCTGAAGCAGTGGCCCGAGGTGACGCAGTTGTCCGAACACCTGGTGCGGAGGCTCAAAGAGTATTTGCTGGACAAACATCACGACAGGTAATGTGGGCCCCGTACTACAGCGCACGCTGCACACTGCCGCCACGAAACTGTCCTTGTTCATGACGTTACTGTCCTTCTTGAATGTCCAAAAATGGTAGAATTTATTTCATGATTTTTTTTTAAGTAATTAATTTCACAGTATGATTTCTCGCGTCTTGAGAGCGTTCACTATAAAATTACTTGTTTATAAAATTGTGCTAACGTCGCAATTATCTGTCAATTTAAATGTGATCATGAGGATTTTTCGCAATTAGGTACTGTACTGTATGAAGCAGGTATGTAGAATACCTGCTTTTTTATTGCCGACATTTCGACGTGAATTGCAGTCTGACTGAAGTAAGCGATGTCTTTGACATCGTGATACAATCCACGTCGAAACGTCGGGAAGTCCTGATAGTGTATTTAAAATATGCGTAAACAACGCAAAAGTTTAAAAATAACAATTTAACATTTCAATAGTTCTGATTGTTTATTTGAAAAAGTATGTCGAACTTCATATATTGCTTCGGATTTTTTTAAATACTAGATACTGTTTTTCCATAAAAATCAAAATTTCAGTGACAGTTAAGAGTTTTAAAATTTACGACAATTGCGACGTTGCTTCGGTAAAATGTAGTATGAATGCTCTTAACATGAATTATTTAATACTAAATAAAGCATTTACCATACTTATACTTGATGTTTTGACTAAGTGGTGTATCAGATTAGGCAACTACAAACGGTGTTAACAAAAGCCACTGAAGCCTTTTTACGTCGTACGGTTCGCCATCCACAGGGAGTTCACCCCCATACCCTACAGCCTAAATGGTTGCGTACAACGCGGTTTCAGAGATGTTTCCTCCCACGAACACTCAGGTTATGGAATGAGCTCCCTGCCGAGGTTTTCCCAAGAGACTACAGCAGGAGGATTCTTCAAAAGGGGGGAAAAGAGGTTTCTTCAGGGTTGACAACGCGCGCGTAAATACCTCTGGTATTTACGCGCACACAGGCATTCATAGGCTACGGTAACCGCTTACCATCAGGTGGGCTGCATGCTTGTTTGCCACCTCAGTGGTATAAAGAAAACCATTCACCATTCAAATTTTTTCTTTTTTTAAATAAGAACACCACGCTATATTGTGATTAAAATTTTAAAGTTTTTATTAATATGTTTAGTATTTTATACCAGAGCTGTCCAAAGAGCGGCCCACGGTGTTTTCTTGATCTCCCACAAATACTTTGGAAGAGCATTATTCAGTATTATTAATCTTTCTTCAAAAAAAGTTTTTTTCCGCGGCCTTCCAATTTATTTTGTGATTTGTATTGGCCCTACATTGTTTCTAGTTTGGATAGCCCTATTATATATCATTGTTAGTTTATCTCTTACACAAGTACGTACAAGTACTTTGAGCAACATTTCTGTACATGACACTATTTTCTATCACAAGAGGTTGCCATTAGTAATATTACAAATAAACCCCATTGATTTCTGACTCTACCATAATATAGTTTTGTTAATGCATTGGTAATTTATTTATACAACCAAGGACGGTTTCGTTGTGTTGTGTGGTTGGCGTAGTTCGTTTTAGGTGCCGGTCCAGAATAGGGGGTTAAAGGTTCGACTAAAATGTAGGTTAGAACTGATAGTTTCAATTAAATTAATGTTGAAACGCTCGGTGCTGTGTTCAGATGTGAATGAATTAATAAATGACCAAATTACGCAGTCTATTTTTAGGGCTTTGTTTTATTTTTTTATTACTATATTTATTTTTATTTGTTTTTTTTATGGAATTTAGTAGTTTAAATAAAAACAAATAAAAGTAATAATGGACTATATATAATAACCCCCCTTATGGGGGAAGCCTATATTCAGCAGTGGTCGGTGAACGATATGTAATAATAATAATATTTTTATATATTATTATTTCGATAAATATATATTGCATGTCTTTTTCGTTTTCATTCGGTTTCTTTAAGTTCCTGTCGTCCTAAATTTCTATAAATCAAATATTATATAAACAGAATTAATTTGCTAACAAATAAAAAATTTATTTAATGTTATATAAACATATTGGATACTGACCACCCACTATTTTGCCAAATAATGAATTCCATCAAGTTCTGTCCATAGTATCGAGCGTTTTAATATATAGCTATTAATCAATTAGTTCGTACCTACTAATTAAATTATTTTTATGTTATGTATTCCGTAATATAATATATTGTGACAGTCGCTTGGTTATGTATAATAATGTATATGTATGTATAGTAAATAAATCATATCACAGATATAGTATATATAATGAATGATAACTAATTTTGTATAAATTCCATGATCATTAACAACATTTGTATATTTATTATATATTTACACAAGACTAATTTCTGGACGTAATTGCAATAAATATATCTTTGTTTTGTATTTATTTATTTATTTGTATTTTTTTTTATTTATTTTTTTATATTTTTTTTCAATTTTTATTTCTTTTTTTTTTAATTATTTTTCTTTTACTTCAGGTATGAATGCAGGTCGTTATGTGGTTGATTTTGTAAACCGTCGTTTCTAGGAAAGGAAATTTCGTGATATTGCAATTCTGTCCTTGGATTCTCCAAACGATAACTCATAATGCGGTGATGTGGATAAGTTGTAATAATATTAAGTATAATATGTTCTGTAGTACAGATGGGGACCGCAAGCAGCAAGTTATACGTTCCTATTTGATAAAATTATTATATACATGTGATAATTACTCATTATGAATTAGTTAAATATTTTGGAATTCTGAATATGAATAAGTTTAAATTTATATAATGGTGCTAACAGACAGACTTCGTCATCTTTAAACGGATCCCTACATTTGTGGCTGTTCGAGAATAGTACGGTAGTCTCGCCAGCACTATCTGTACAGTACACGCTGGCGAGGATAATGTCAGGTCGAAAACATTGGGATGTTTGATTAACCAGGATGTTTTCCACGTGGAGCTTGACCTCTTGCTGACAATCCATTCTTGATATCTAGCTGTTTCAGCTTGATATCAGTATATAAAGCATCTTATTAATTAAAATATAACCTACCCTTGTATCGAATTTCATTCAGATCCGTTCAGCTGTTTAAGCGTGATTAAAAAAAAACATACAGTCAAGTATGGTGAAGTAATTAAAAAAAAAGTATATTGTACTATCATTCTTTATTATCCTTAAGAAGTCGCGAGTAGCTTAGCTCAACAGCATGACCAAGTGATAAAGGCATTAGTTTCTATCTGTTAGCGTCATTTAATTATAAAAAAAAACCATGTTATTAATAATATCTGAGAGAGTGTAAACGTATGTTTGTTTCACTCAGATAATGTGCAAGTCTACGGAGTCCGTAGATAGAATGTTTTAGGCTAAAATTTAATATTCTCCACGGTATATTATGTATATCGTGACTAAATTGCCGCTTGTTGATCCACACTGAGTGAGTGGTCCTCGATTAAGTACAGTCACACTTAATTGTTATTGAATAAATATATAATATAAAACTTGTGCACTATTTACATAGTGCACTATGTAACATCAAATAAATTAATATATATACCGCAAATTAAATAGCAGCCCATGAGGGGGTCACACAGTGTATTTTGTAATAATTATGATTCAGTTCATGTCTGCAGGCGATATTTACCACATTCCATTAGGTGGGCTATCAACTTGTTTGTCATTACTAAGACTTATAAAAAAATATTTTAAAGTGTCAGTAATTGTTTTTTTTTTTTTATATATATTTTCATTTATATATTGATTTAAACATTGAGATCATGTAAGGCAATAGCGAAGCTATATTTCTAGTTTTTTTTTTTTATTCTGTGATTTTGTATATATTTTTTGCATTATTGCATTCAGAAATTACTGTCTTTAAAATGAAGATATCATTTGCTCAATAAAAACAAAAGAAAATGAAATAAATACAAAATCTTTATGTGAGGAAAGTTAAAGATCATAGGGATATTTATTTGATGTTTTAGATTAGAAAAAAAAAACAGCTCTAAGAACATGTTTCCTCTAAACTTGCTTGCTACTAACAGTCCTTATAAATTTACTGTAACCATGGGCTATCATTAAAAAAAATTCATCTCAATTCTGACGGTGACTGTACTCAATTGAATTAAACGAAATAAAACATTTTTGTATTATTTATAGGAACAAATTTATATTTATAAGGGGCTGGACCCTTAACTTGATTTAATACCATGTTTATGTATAATGCGAGGTACAAATTACATAGTCAACACGATTGTTGATTGATTTTTTATAATTTTCACAGAATTATTGTAATAATTTTACCATTGTAATCGATTTTAATTCAATTTGACTGTACTATTAATAAGAAGACGTGTTTGTACTAAGGCGTTAGAATTCTCGACTGACTCTTGGAAATGGTATATTTATTGATTATAGACAAGTTTCACAGTGATGTCAACGCAATAAAATATCATCGAATAAAATTTGTAATCTCCTAAATCCATTTTAAATGAAACACGATTTTGTGACTATGCCTAATAATAAAAAAGTCACCATTTGATTTTCGTTTTAAACGGAGTTACGAGATTATTAAATTTAGCCGACGATATGTATTACTTGTGAAATCAAATATGAAATGTGATACGCCACTGCCCATACATCCAAATCGTAGAGCGAGCAGTTTTTGTCCCGTCTAATTCCACCACATTGTTGTTATTTTTTAATTATTAATAATAATTAATAATTTAATTGTGTGTGTTCGTTTTAGATAATAAAGAATTCAATAGAATTTTGTTTAATATCTTATAATCTACAAATGAGATGATTATTGAAAATTAATATATATTGATTCAGTTGTTTTTTTTTTTGCACACTGTATAAACCAGCGGTAGTGACGTCACTGAGCTCAGATTGACTGTGGACGTATTGATTGCTATGGGCTGTAACGACGTACAACGTTATAACGTTGTAACTCGACTAATTAAATTATATCACTGATTTAATTAGTCGATGAAATACCCTAAATCTAAATCTATCGCAATTTTTTTTTATTAATATTTTAAGGACAGTATTATGTTACACATAACTAAGAAGTAAATTTCATTTCTGACTCAAACCTATTATACTATTATATTATTTACTTAAAATAATTATTTCACTCCAATGTCAAATTGATATTTTATTTTAGAAATAGAAAATGGCGATTTAATGTAGGCCGCAATGTCCTTTCAATAATAAAATTTCAGATATATACGTTTTATGAATAAGTGTTTCTAAGGACTATGTAATTATAACAAATTGAACAACTGTACCTCGATTTGAAGTCTGAATTAGTTGAAAAAAAAGTATCCGGAATTTGAAGTCTCGAATGCAAATGGTGGGATTCAGTGATCATTATTTTTAATAGTAGGTGATGGATATATTTTTTAAAATGTTTCCCATTTCTTTTTGATGTACATATTTATACGATTTATGTATTAAATGCTCAGATATAGATGGCGCTGGTGTTACGATCATTATAAACGACATAGAACCACAGAACTATATAAAAACCCAAGATACAAAATTGTAAACTAAAAACCTTTATACTCATTCAGTGATGTTGACCTAATATATGTAAGATTAACGTGTCAAAATGTTTTTTTTTTTTACAAATTTTGTAATAAAGCTACCTCTACATGTGGAGTTTCACATTTAGGATAAATAATGTACGCCACTCTTGTCGTGTTACCGATAACTACTTGATCTATTTAATTAAGGCCATTTCTGGGTGTAGCTTTTGTATGGTAGTCTCGAATTTTTACGCAAAACCAATATTGTAACTATTATGACGAATAAAGTATTTGTCATCCTGAACATTTAAAAATTGCAAAAGTAATAAATTGTCATTTTTTTCGTCTATTTTAATGATTGTAATAACAGTGTACGTTGAAGGGGACAGTTTATGGGAAAGAATAGTTAGGAAAAGCCATTGACTTGTTATATGTGAATGCTAAAAACATATTAGTAAACTAATACTAAGAAATTGAAAGTTGACATAGCTATGTTTCCCCGCAAAATTATCTATCTCTTTGATGTGTAAAAAATAATAAAAAATATCCGCCTGATTCAGCATCGTCAAAACTTCTATAAAGTTGGTCATGTTGACTGATATGAATATGTAATTAATTTTTTTTTTTATTTATTTATATTAATAATTACAATTTAAATACAGTTTACACAAAATTATTTCAGTAGCCGATTCCAAATAATCTTGAATGCTGATGTACAATACTCGCAACTAAAAAACTATATAAAAAATCTTTGTAATAATATGTAAATGGAGATCAAATTATATAAAATTTATTGATTTAAACAAAAGCGTTTATTTATTTCTACTTAGTATGTTTATTTATTCTTATTTAATTGATGGCTCGTGACGATGTCAATTTATATGTAATACGAGTCGTTTATAATGTTAAAAACCGTTGGGTTACCAACGAGGTGATTTGAGATCTCACGCCGATAAATTTCTTCTAATCATAAATACCAGGAGGGTTAAAAGCCGATTTTACACGGGCCATAATAGGATTTGCTTTGCATATCCTGCCGAATTTAATAGGCCTCTCGCGCTGTAATCTCTATATTAACCGATTAGATCATTTACATCTAAGGGTTATATTAAGCAAAACCTATTACGATTCGTGTACAATACTAACAATAAATTGGGCAAACGCACATTGCTTTTGGACGCTAGTTCTTATTTTAAATTTAAAAAAATGTGTGATCAAAATTCTCTCGTTGTATCGTATATATAGTAATATAGTTAAATATTTACCCAATACTTGTACATGATATTGACATTTTGAAACATTCCAAATTTCTTACAGTCCGTAGAGCATAGTCGACGCCAATAACTAGTTTATTAGATATTGCCCTCTATATATTACTATGTAACTATACAAAATGCCCCTTGTGTTTTAAATCGAAACTGTTTAAGAATTTTTTACTTTGTTACTTTTATACTGATTTGAACTACGTACATAAAAAATATAATTGTAGTATAATTATTATTTTTAAGAAAATTTTGAATTGTATTCATGAAACAAAAGTACATTGCATTGTGTTTGTCACTTTATATTAGATAGAATTACAGAGAGGATGAAACACCTCAATAGCTATAGGTTATGGGCCACTACTATATTTTTGTAACGGTGGTGCCCTCTGATGCCGAGTTTCTATATCGACTTCATATAGTATACGTTTATACGTTAAACATTTAACGTTTTGGGATATTGTAGCAAAATGATTTCTTTTTGTAATATATAGATATACATCTTATACAGTTTCGAGCAGCAAATACGGGGCCATACCATAGTGATGCTTTTTCTCGAGATATTTCGTGTTGAGTGTACATTATGTAAATATTTTTTACACAACGCTATATAGAAATGTTATTTTTATGTATAAAATAAAGTTTTTTTTTTTGGCGATTTTATCGTATTGTTGCATGCTTTACAATGTTGATGTTCATCGGACTAGTTTATGTTGAAATAAAGTAATATTAGTGAATTTAATCGTTTGAAAAGCAATATTAGCGAAAATGTCTCATGGTAAAGAGGTAATTGTTGCCTATACGAAAGCGGTTCGTAAAAGAGATTATGGATTTGTATTCTATAATGATGTTTTATTTGTTAGACTATTTTTGAATCGAAAACTCTGATGGGTGAAAGTCATGTTGTTTAATTTTTTTTTTGATGGGGTTTTGGAATTATTCTCATATTCTGCTAAGTATTCAATAAATTATATTTTATTTTATCTATCAATCTCTAGGTAGGTATAATGTAAAAATGTCCAGAGAACAATAGTCCCATGAACAATAACTGTAATTCACGACAGGTGTCGTTGTCTCAACACTTGTTCGGAACATTGTATGATACATACCTAATGTTTTTACTGTATTCAGTCTCTCCTATCAGAAATTTGTGAAAGTATTTTTACGTTGCCGGCTATGGATTGAAATAAATCATTACAAATTTATTCGTTTTGTCTTTTTATTTATTGGTATATATGAAATTATTTTTCAGGGTGAGCCTAGTCTCTTAAAAAGGCGTAAATGCACTCTTAACAATGTCTTTGTGAGGTTTCTCTTGAATCCTGGGGTGAACACGAACCCTCCCTCTGAAGAAGGCCTATGTTTTATTATTTCCTGATGGATGCATGATGAACCTTTGAAAATACAGGATTTACTAGCAATAAAATAATCATGTGTTAAAAAACAGTGTATTAAAAATGACATATAAAAATACAATCATAAATGGAATTAATAAAAATAATATAAATATAATTTTATCAAAACAATTTTTTTTTTATTTACCACGGCTATTGGCATCTACATAATTTTTTTATAATGTTAATGTACTATCCCACAGTCGTGCAGAAAATTAGATATATAGTGCTTTGAGGATATTTTTTTGTACATAAAACATAATTACATATACATAAGTACTTATATTTTCTGATACAGCATATAAAATCAATATAGCTAAGGTCGTAACTTGAAATCGCCTTCAGATTACGACAAACATATGTTCCTTTTGTATCTATAGCTATTAAAAATAAAAAAAAAAAGAATTATAACCTAACATTTACTATCACCAATGCTTTATTAGTAGATACTATTAAATGCAAGAATGAACATTACACAGTGCTGCCACCTAGTAGAAAGTTCCTCAATAATGTGTAAGTTCCTGGTACACAGTCACCGGTGCCTGGAATTAACACCTACAAATTATTAGGTGTTGTATATCTATTATAGTGATTAATCAAGACTAGAGACGAACGTAGTCTACATCGACAGACTAATCTTCAATATGCAAATTTGATTAAATTCCTTCCATATTCATAAGAAAATTGTTAAAAAAGTAAAAATGTATGGTCTGTTTCAATAAAACTTACTGCCAATGTAAACACAACAAATTGACTTAGTAAATATATATCAAAACACAACTAATTGCTTAAATGTTTCGATTTGTTGCTAGTTTTATTTAGAGTTTTTATGTGACAATTTCAATAAAACTTGCTTACCTTTTACTTATATTATTTTTAGGAAGGGGTGGGGCTGATCCTATAAAAAAAAAGTGCATATGTACTATAAAATCTAGAATAATGTGTTTCCTGGGATGAGCACCAGATAATCCAATAGTTCTGGGGTGGCAAGCCCCCCCCCCCTCTCATCGCCACCTTTACGAGTATACGTCTATTCATATTCCTTACTACTATAACCCCATAACAGCACAATGTTAAAATGTTTATCATTGTTTCTCAGCCATATTTGGTCCCGTAGAATGTTTAAAGAAAAAATATATACTTAGTCTATTTCTAAAAGTAATAAATGGCGACATTTTATATTTCTCTGTATAGAAGTTTCATATAAAATCGTAGTTACAGTTTCGAGTATCTCGTAATTAATCACTCAGACTTATTATTAAGAAAAACGCCCAAAATTAAACAATTTTTGTATTTATAGACAATCTAATACATTCATGCAATAAATAATATATAAAAGCACAATAAATCCTCTTAGGATAGGGCACGTCTCATATAAGTTATTTAAAAAACTATTCTATTTTATTTAAAAAAAAAATCCTTTATTCATAAAAATATGCATGTTTAATAAACCTATTTTAACCTTATACATAAATAAATGTCTTTATCTCCATTGAAAAGTTGTTTTTGACTTAATTCTTAGTTTAAAATTTAAAAAACACCACTAGTTGAAATAGGTTTATGAAAGATCTTAATAATAATAATAATCTATAAATAAGGGTACGACTTATAAAATGTTAGCACTTGGTTATTCCTAGGTATTTATAATTTAGGGCCTGCGCATAGAATTTTATGCAATACGCATTTTTTATTCTATTTTGACTTACAAAAAAACACCGATTGGTCCTCATTAGTGCAGTTAAAAGCTTCTATATTCTGGCAATATATTTATTATTTGTTTGTTTTACAAAAAAAAATCGGAATTATTTAAGAATTATATTGGCTTAAAATGTTAACCGTTCAAAGAATTGCACATCTACTTATTTAGATTTGAAGTTTTCAAATACTATATCACTAATTTTTTTTTACTATACAGTAGTCTAATAAGAAACCTTAAGACATTTTTTGTATGATTAACGTTTTGGTTCATTATAAAAGCGCTTTAAACTATTAATATAAAATATATAGATAACACAGGACCCGATTCCAAGGTGTCACTTCACTTATCTTAACCCAATATTTTAATTTGATAGCTTCGCTAAATTATTGTTCTATAAACCGTCACAAACTAAATTTGTAATAGTTTTGATTTAAAAGTATTAGAAATTTAGGTTATATCGGTTTTTACAATAAAAATTTTGTTGTGGTATCAAATTTTAATTTTACCAATAAGTGAAGACAAATAGCGTCTCAGAATCAACCCTCGTTTTTTAATATTTAACTTTTTAATATTGACAGCTAATTCAGACGTGACCCGTCATATAATACTTAAATAAAAAAAAAAAAATTATTCTACTTCGTTACTATGAAGCCGCAATGTTAAATGACTGGGTCTCTTTGGTACGGGCGGCTTCCCTGACACCTCTTGTTGGCCTCCGAACCCTGAGTCGTCGAAGTCCTCTGGTTCCTCTTGGTCGAAGCTGTCTTCTGGTTGCTCGATGATCTCCACCGACTCTACAGAGTCGTCTAGGAAAGTGGACTGTTCTATTTCTTCCCTATAATGTGGACGTACACATGAAAGTAAGACTTGAATAGAAAGTAATGATATATTAATATAATAACATGTAAAGGAGTAAAGAAATAAAAAGGTGAGCATTTTAACAAGCTCTTGCATGGCTGTGTTGCGGTTTGAAGGGTGGGATATGGTGTGAATTTACTGGGTACGGAGGAATATCACCTGAGTCCTCAGGAATGGCAACGCATGGGGGGTATCATGGGTGAAACAGTATACTCTGTTATGTCCACGGTACTGCTCATGTCTATAGGCGACGGTTACCACTTTCCATCAAGTGGGCCGTCAGGTCGCAGCGGGTGGAAGGAAGTACCCATACTATTCTTTAGTATTATTACTTATACTTATTACTTATACTGTGGTATAACTCACACTAGGCACTGTGAATACAGGAACTTTCAAAGTAATCGTCAGTCGTCTGTATGAGTACCTTTATGTCGTGTTTTTGCAGCAGTACAGGCACGGCTTTAGTTACCACTATCCATCAGATGAGCCATCAGTTTGTTATTAGGATGTAAAAAATTTACATCATTCATAATAATAATACAGGTAATTATGAACGTTTGAAATATATTTTACATAGATAGGTTGGTATAGAAAAAACATAGAACAAATTATCACATCATAAACTCATATTACCATAGTACCGACATATAACATAAAAACCCATAAAACACAGAGTGAAGACTACAAACAAGTGTGACTCTAGCATTGAATGGGTACAAAACCAGTGTTCCTCCAGGCAATTGTTTGTTTAATTATATCAAAGCACGCAAGGGTGATATTTAAGGGTAAAATCGACATCATTAGAGTTCATTCAAGGGCATAGTTTGTTGTCAAACTACACAATTTTATCGTTTTTGATTTACCATATGCTAACAGCTCACTTTCCTTCAAATGCTGGAAAAATTGTATAGTTTAAAATGTCATTAGTCGATTTATTTTGGGAAAAATGTTCAGTCGACGTGTAGAAAAATTATGATACTCATAAAAGAATGCCGATATATTATTTATTTTATTTATTTAAACTTTAATGCACAGTGAAACTATGTACATATGGCGGAATTAACACCGGACGGTGTTCTCTACCAGTCAACCATATTACGTTATAATTAACTACTATATGTTCATCAGTTAATTATTCATTTCTAATTAGGTACTCGTTAAAAAAATCACTCTTAACAGTTCCATAAGACACGGTGACAAGTGTCACTCGTGCGTGCTGGTATATGCTGAACCTATACATTTAGTGCAAATATGTAGACAAGTGTTACTTACACCATGACTCCACACCATCGTTTTCTTATATCGTACATTTCCACCACCTCTTGCAACTCTGCTTATGAAACTATATTTGCTTAGTGGGTATACAGGTTAGTAGTAATAAATATGACAGGGCACGTGATACTTAGCCAACTTTCCCTAAGAAGCAGTCAAAATCTAAAATAAATATTCGAACGTTTCATACGAAATCGAACACGCGAGCTTATATGAAAAGTAAAAAAAATATTATGAGATTTATAGGAAAACGATTTGGGAAAAGTTTTTCCAGTTTCATGAAAAATATTTGACACAGCTCTTTGGGGAAAATTGTTTAGTTTTTTTTTTTCATGAATTATATTAAATATATTATAACAGAGATTCGGCTTGACATACCCATTGCTACTAACCTGTAAGAATGTGTATAATAAATTACAGCTGCATATTAAAATTCGCGTTTTTTTTTGTTCGCGTTTTTTTTAAAATACCTTTATACAATTACCACTGATTATAGAACTGTGTAAAAAATTATATAAACGCTCAGCGAAAAGCTTCAGTGCATTTTTCCCCCGCCGTAATCAATTTACCTACTTTTTTTTAAGTGTGACAATAAAATGGACAGTGCAATGGATTTGCTGCACAAATGTACATTAATAAAATTCTACGATAATAAAATATTTTAAAAGCAAATCTAGCTTTGTTGTAATTATACTATAATATAAAAAATTACGAATAAACAGGAGAAAAATGTAAAATATTACCTTTAACCAATACCTTGAAAGGCGAAACTGGTCAGGTATTTATTGCTACAAATTGTCGAAGAATAGGTGTTCTTATAATAATATTAATGTAATTTAAAGTAATACTATAACAAGTAATTCGAAAAGTACTAGAAAAGAACAGAATAGTTTTTAAAGCCAAAAGTACCTAAAAATTCAATTTATACTACTGTGCCCACTACCATAGGAAAATATAATTTTATAGTGTTTTTACACAACTTGCATGTGCAAAGGATAGAGAAAAAACATAAGAATAGTTTTATAAATTCCGTTTTATTTTATTCATAGGCTTACATAATTTTGTCTTTAAACATTAATGACAGCTAGCGTAAATCACTTAATACATATATACGAGTGTATATATCATATAGTTTTATTCTATATATTCATGTTTACGTAATGTAGTATGACACTATATTAAAAGTAATAATCGATTTAGACCGTTCCTCTGATAAAAAAATCAATAAAAATATTTTAAAATGTCTAACAAAATAGAAATTTACAATAATAAAAAAAATATATATATGTAATAAAACTAATCGTTGTTTTCGCGAGGAATGACTCTCGATTCAATAAATTGTAAAATCATCATCATCATCATCATCATCATAAATTGTAGAATCGTATTATAAAAATATTTCACAATAAACTTAAAATATAAAAACTATACATTTTTTTAACTAACAAGAGAAATAGTGAAATGCAGTCAAGGAATGCTGGTATATAGGGGAATGTTCTATTTATATAAATAGTACATATAATATATAAAGTATAATTATTGTTATGTATAAATGTATAGTGACTTTTGGTGCGAATATATTATGATGTTCACATTATATTATTAAAATATAGTAAAATAATTATTACTTACATATATTGCGTGTACATATGCAGCGTGTTCCCACAATATATAGCAACGCCCAAAAGTCATGGTTAACACGACGTCACAGTGTAACAAACAATTCCACGATCAAATCACTTCCAATTCCCACATAAAGCTATGGTATAATATATAATAAATAATTACATTTAAAGTACTCGTCGCCCAAAAAGAATATTGACAATATTTTGAATAATTAGGGCCGATTCTGAGATTCATCTAATTGCTATACCTAACAGGGAAATCTTTATTCTAAGGGCTAATATGAACTAAATTGCTTATAGGTTTAAGCCCAAATTAATATAATTTTAGTTTATGATGGTCTATAAAATGGTAATTTCGCCAAATTATCAAATATTACATTCAAAGGTAAATTTAAAAAATGACACCTCAGAATCGGCCGCAATGTTAATTTTATTAAATAATGTAATTTTCTTTTTGAGTTCATGGTACATATTGGGTCGTGTGTCTGTCCATGCCTATTTGTACCAAAGTTTACACAGGTAAAGTTGATTGCAAACATGTACTACATGTACATAAACAGTATTACATTACGCGCTAGTGATTTTAATGAATATTCAACTTTACAATGCCTATAATAAGCAAACGATTCAAATGTGTATGGACATACAAAGTATTTCACTGTACTCAGAAAAAGATATATAAACTCATACCTCTTTCTCTTAAAAAAAAAAAAAAAAACAATATATAGTACAAACTATGACACGATTTGTCAAATATATAGTAATTTATATTCGAAATTCAAACCCAGTACCTAGTATAGGACTGTGAAAGTATAAAAATTTACAATTTACAATTCTCTTAAGAATGTCAACTTAATTTCAGTGATTGGAAGCCAAAATAATAAGCCATAATCGTGGCACGTACACAATATTACGACATATAAAATTCTTAATAATTATATTAAGAGGAAATACGCGAAGAATGACTAATATTTCTTACATAGTAACACATACAAATGTTTCTATTTAAATATATAAAACCATGATTTATATGTCATGATATAAAAGCCGGACGCTTCGCCAGTGTCGACCACTTCGAAAAACTTTATTTTCCCGTCCAAATGTTTATTTCGTTGTAAAAAATGTATAAAAACATTGACACATGTGTAATACTAATGATCATAAGTACTAATTTAAGCCGACCGTTAAAATTACGTAATTAACTCGTTTCATTGTCACAGCATATATTTGATTGATTGACCAACGAATGTCGTATTAATTAATATAATTAAATATATTTTTAAATCAATCACGTATAAATATATTGAAAATTAAAATAGTATTTTTTTTAGGCTTATAGATTTTATTAAAAGTATAAAACCTAGAATAAATTTACTTTAACTATAAATATTTGTGAGTTTTGTCTTATTTACCAAGAAATATTTGGATTGCTAAATCCATATTTATTTATATAATAGATAGATACATAGATATTTAATAACTTTTTTTTTATATATTTTGATAGTAAATTTAGGTATTGTTTTTATTTACTCATGTAACATTTTTAATATATTTAATTGGCTGTGTTATATTTTATTTACTTCTCTGCTCTTAAACATGTATTTTGTATTTTAATTAATATAAAATCTATGTCTATTATATGGAATGTTTTTATTAAAATTTGACGAATTACACATTTAGGAAATTGACAGCCCTGAATCGAAAGTAATTAAATGTCAAATATATGCTCTCACAATGCACGTCCTGGACCTGCACGGTCCACTTAGCCTATGTATTAATAAGTTACAATATTACATACAAATGTTACATACAGTTACACAATCCCACCTATCTAGCTTTACCTGGGACGACACAACACATTATCCTTCACCAGTGCCACCTTACCAGCGTTTGGAATGTTCCAGATCAGTCTAAATATGTTTTGGCGAGAAAAGTAATTTTACCATTATTCCAATACAAAAAGAAACAAAATTATATTAAACAAGTTTGTCTCTTGGACTATAAGAAAAAAAAAATTAGCACAATAAATAAAAAAAAATGTAGTCATGACAATAAAAATCTAATATATTCTACTTGTCTATAAAAATCCTTGCTGTCTACTTTCTTCAATGTAATATATCTTCAACTGTATGGAAAGATTTAAATATAAACACTGATTTAGCCTGCATACAGTATTTTAAATCTTTTTGTGAAATTGACAATGTTGTTGTAGTTTTCAATAGTATTTGTTTGTTTAATTTTGTTTATATTTGTTTAATTTTGTTTAATTTTAGTATTGTTTAATTTTGTGTTTCGTTTACTTGTATTTTATTTTGTGCAAAGTCTAGTGGCTACCAAATTACTATTTAAGTATATAATTATGTATTATTTTAGCTGTTTGTTTGCCTTAAATAAATAAACATTACTCTTCTCGCCAAATGTACCACAAGCAAGACTACTCACTGTTGCACGACAATTATTATCAAATATTTGAATTTCTTATAATATTTCTTGTACCAGTAGGTGGGTAATATTTTTTTTTTTTTATATCAAAACAAACCGATTTCTTTTGCTCCTCATTTTTCTAAATTTGAAAAATGTAGATAGTAAGAAAACAGTACATCGTAGCTTTTTAAGTCCTTTGATGTAAAAAAAGCTTAAGAATAAAAGATGACCCCTTCCCTTGCTTTATAAGACTATTTTAATATTTTTTTTTTTTTTCATTTAATTGCTCACTACTGGACTTTGATTTTCGTAATATGGTGCTAGCAAACAGAACTAACAAGACCGTATCTTACTCGTTACAATAACCATCAATTCCCAATACATTTTTAATAAAAACAAAATACTGTCATTGATTCATAAAGGGCAACCAAAGGTTCATTTTAAGCTGTATTTGGTTGCATACTGGACAATAATAATATATATAAAATTGTTAATCATAAACAATCACCTTACGGTCATCAAATTACCTAATAATAATGACTTTAAAAAAAAATTGATTCTGTCTATAGCATTCCAAACAGACCGCATTACGTATGCATTTTCTATCATCTTTTTGTCCCATAATAGCCATTGTTTTGATTGTAAAAAAAAAATCGCAAGCTATCAATGTACAGTTTTCTCGTAAACGCGCACACGTGTGCAAATATCGTGGAGTTCCGTGGACTTACGGCTTGGCGACGGGCGCGTCCATGGTGGGGATGTAGTCGAGCGCCATGAGGCACGCGAACACCGTCATGATCATCTTCGGCTTCCGCTCCGTGATGTCCTCGGGTAACGCGTAAACGCGTGCTCCGCAGCGGCGCGCCATCGATATCGCGTATTTCGCGTTCGCTAGGTTCTCCTGGATTTACAAACACATGCAGAAGTGTTAAAGTTAAGTTTATATGACGCTTAGAATGGGTAAAACAAATACATTTTGTAAATAAAAAAAAACAAGCAATTGCCCTGCTAATAAAGGAAGTATTTAAAAAAAATAGTCAACGTCAATCGTGATGACGTAAGTATTCTAATAATACTAATAATACATTCGAATCTGTTCAAGCATTTAGAAATTAAAATAGTCCTTTATGGGCAGTTTTGTAATAAGCTGATGGCCTATCTTCGTATATCATAGCATATACTGTGATTCGCTAGTGATGATGTCGCTGTATTCTGTAATTTCACTGTCATATCCCACACTTTAATTCGAAACAGTCATTCATGTATTGTCCATTTTATTTTAAAAACAGTAAACACATTTGAATTGTTCAGGCGCATCACTAGTCGATCGCAATCGACTCTTGGTAACGTCCCATCACTAATACTGTAACCATATTGTATTTCAAGAAGAAAAAATGATCTCCATTCGATTTAATATAAAATTCATTAATACAAATATTGTTAGTTTACATTTATTTTAAATCAAGAACCAATATACATCTCAAGCTGAAACAGAACTAAAAGGTATTTTTTATACCTACATCTTATATATAAAATTCTCGTGTCACGGTGTTTGTTACCAAAATCCTAAACGCGAAACGGCTTTACCGACTTTCATGAAATTTTGTGTGCAAATTCAGTAGGTCTGAGAATCGGCCAACATCTATTTTTCATACCCCTCAACGATAAGGGTGACCCTCCCCAAAATTTTTTTTTTATTTTTTTGACAAATATATCCATTTTTATTTTATTATGATTTAGCATTGAAAAATACATGCAACCTCAAATTTTCACCGTTTTACGATCAACTCCTGTTTTTTTATCGCGATTTTTATATGCTGCAATAGGGTTGCAAAATGGCAATCCAATATAATAATTGTAGTACGATGTGAAAATACAATGTATAGTTCTAAAAATAATGTATATGGTAAAACAACGTTTGCCGGGGCAGCTAGTATTTATATAAAAATTAAAGGACTACTTTTTGTAAGAGATCCTTAGTAAATTCAATTTGCACTTGGCCGGTGATTTTTTTTTTATACTAAATGATCAATAGTTTACCTCCTCATTGCCGCCAGGTAATACAAGGTCGTAGTTGATGGACCCCGGTTTGATTGCGTCGATCAAGTCAATGACCACCTTGCCATCCGCCAACACTTCATCCTGTCATAGAAAAATATTATGATAACATTTATATGTACTCATAATTGAAATAATCTTAGAAGGCATTGGAATTCCAAATAGGAATTAAAGTTCCGTTTTACTGAACTAGGTGTAATGTTGCGGAAGTCCATAGATAGATAGATAATTTATTTGCATTACTTACACAAAGCTAAATACAATTTTCGTTTGTGAGTGTGCCATAGCAATACAAAATGGCCACAACTCAGTTTATTGCTTCTCCCTCAAAAGAGCAAATCACTGATATTCTGTTGCGGCCAAAGGGAATAGGGTAACAATAAAACAATACTACCAGATTATCCGTACAATAAAAAATGATATACAGTAAACAGACAGATATGACAGTTTATCTAGCAGACAAATGGAACATAGAGGTAACTTGCAGGAATGTCTAACTTTTGCCTCTCAATTAAGAATTTTTGGAAATTAATTTCAAAACTGGATTGGACCATAGCACTGGTTATTTGACTAGAATGTGTGCGACTCCGAACATTCGAAGATTGAAAAAAATTATTTCATTCACAGATTGGGTACTAAACGGTTAACACCATCTCACTATTTGTCTAAAGATGCCTCATTTAGAGGTGAAACACGTGCGTGAACAATATGGCAGTCGAAAACAGATAGCTAATATGGAAGGCTGTGGAATTTCTGGTAATAAAAGTGATTGTCAATCTTCAGTTTAAGAGATAATTTGAAATGTTTCCGAGCATATGAGAATCCAGCGTTGCAGAAGACGAAACTGTCATCATCAGTCGGTTTAATTTCTGTAGATACCAAGAGTGATAACTATATTTCATCTTCACCAGTGTTGAATTATAAGTTCATCAATAGATTAAATGCAAAAAGAATTTTTCAAATCTGATTGGTACAGATTAGCGTATTCAAACAAAAAATATCTTATTTGGTATAGATATGTATTTAATACCTATTCATATATTAGTTATTTATTAAATGTTATGCTTGATGACAGCAATACTCCCTCAACATATATAAATTCAATGGCTATGATTTCCTCTTACAAGAATACATTTACAATAAAAAGTCGGTATTGACCTGGAAACTCCTGATAGAGGATGTCTTCCCAGCGGACTGCAGCTTGTTGTTGACCCACTGCACGATCTCCTTCTCGATAATGGGGTTGCCAGTGTTGGCAAGCCGTGTCAGTACGGACAGCGTGTACGCGCGCA
Source organism: Galleria mellonella (assembly GCF_026898425.1). Classification (NCBI taxonomy): domain Eukaryota; kingdom Metazoa; phylum Arthropoda; class Insecta; order Lepidoptera; family Pyralidae; genus Galleria; species Galleria mellonella. The sequence goes on from NW_026442084.1 coordinate 3,582,748, forward strand.
TCAGTTGCCAGATTAGAGCTGTAGACAATAAGTGGAGATTAAAAAAAATTACAAGATTAAAATAAATATTGGCATTGCTTAATCACAACCGCTGGTTAGTTGTTGGTTATTTCGATACAATTATTATGTCTACATTTAACAATTGGTGAAAATAATATGTTACACAACTTTCTTTATTCTTTATTGTACACAAACATAATGTTAAGAACAATTAATTTTAATACATACATACAGTTAGAACATTTTGAGAATTCAGTCAGTATGACACGCAAATGTAGTATATCACGAAATTGCAATAAGCATCTACGTATATAGATTAATAGATATAAGATATTTACCTACGTATAGAGATTGCTTAGCAAAAAGACCGCCTTTTGTACTACACTATACCTATCGAAATTGTTCAACAAATCCTATAATGTTAGTGCAACAAAGTGTTAAATAAATAAAAATAAATAAATATATAACACGCCATGATATATGCCACAATAGCACTATCAATCTATTACTAGAATACAGAGAATACGCAGTTATTACATTACAAGAACACAACTAATATAAGTACGCAACTGAGACGTTATAAGAAAGCAGTTAATACGTTGTGAGAACGTCGCTAATACGCTGCGAGTACTTACCGAGCGTGAGCGTAGCGTTCCCTTCGTTGATGTCGGCGCCGGCGATGCCGACCAGCGAGAAGCCGAGCCGCCGGCCGAGCTCCACAGCGTAGTTGCAGTTCTCCAGCCGTTCCATGAACTTGCGAAGCTTCGAGAACTGCCGGTGCACCTGATCACAAGAATAACAATAATATTTTTATAATACTTAGAACGGTAAACAAGTTGATGTTCCAACTGATGGAAATTTGTAAACTATCGTCTAGAAACATGAATAGCACCACGGATTATAGTATTATGCTTCCGTATTGTACAATTTTACTGCTATGCAAACACAGCAAAAATAAGAATGGGACTGATATATATATATATATCTGTCTACTGCTGTACATAGCTTCCCCCATAAAGGGGGTTTGCCAATAGTTGCCACGCTTAGTAGGCAGGTTGGCAACCACAGTTTGGCTTTTGGTAGTGTTTTAAAAGGGATGCTGCTGCCCATACCTCCTCCACCAAACTCCCTTAGTCGTCTCTCACGATATTCACGGGAATGGAATGGGTGGCCTATCCTATGCTGGGACCTACACGACTAAACACCATAGTGATTAATAAATAGGAAGTGTCTCTTATTATTTTTACAAATAATTTTATAACTCAAGAAAATATTGTGTTAAATAAACAAATAGATAAATAGGTAATCAGCGTACCTTCTTCCAGTCAACAATGCCGGGCTTGATGATGTCGTACAGTTGGAAGATGACAAGGCCGTCGGTGAGGTCCGAGTACAGCCAGTTGACGTGAGGCGCCACGCCCATCGAGTTCATCCAGTTGCGGTACGCTGCAATTTAGTATATTTTTTTTTTACACAATGAGGTTTTTTTAATGCGTTGTATAGCACTATTGTTATATACTGGGTATTAATGGGGAGATAGGTGAGGTTCATCAAGCCAGTCGGTACATGTGACGAATTCATAAAAAAAAAACTACGATGGGGTAACTGTGTAGACCTGATAGGGTATATTGTTAGCAATAGGGTAATTACCCCATCACTAACAATCCCTTTCCCCCTTACACTTTACACTCCAATTAATGAAATTTCATCCTCACTGGTATTTCATTAGTTTTTTTTTATACAACTTAGAATGGCAAACAAGCTGACGGCCCGCCTGATTGAAAGTGGTAACCGTCGCCTAAAGACATGAGCAGTACCACGGACATAACAGAGTATACTGTTTCGCTCATGATACCCCCATGCGTTGCCATTCCTGAGGACTCAGGTGTTATTCCTCTGTACCCAGTAAATTCACGCCATATCCCACCCTTCAAATCGAAACACAGCCATGCAAACACAACTGCTTCATGGTTGAAACATGAATGGGACAGAGGTACCCAAGCAATCGACTTTTGTACAAAGTCTTCCTCTGGTGATAATAATAACGCAAACGGGTTTATTCTCGATACATTCTCATCCGTTAAAAGTCTACCAGTGATAAAATTTAGTGAAAGGATAATTATCCGTAATGAAGGTCAAGGGACTTACTCTTCTCCTCCCTGGTCTCATCCAGCTGATGGTACTCCTCGTGGTCGTCCTGTCGTTGCAGACCAGGATGCTGGTTGAACAAGTTGGCCACAAAAGCCAAGTTGAGCTTGTACACTCCGCCCACCACGTCGGCTGGCGTCACGAACGCGCGGCACCGCAGCTTGGCCGCTTGCTGCAACATCAACTCCGCGCGACGCAGGAGGTCGGATTCCTGGATGCAAATGGTAAAATTCAATCACAAATAGAATATAGTTGATAATTTAATATCAGATATTATTTTAAAAGAGCAATAAGACGCCTTGTACAATGCAATATCAGCTATTTAGAACTCAAAGTATAAGTTTTGCTTAATTAAAAACTAGATGGCGCTGTGTGTAAGGTTCATATTATTATTATGAGGTCCTCACGTACCCGTAGCGCATCAAGCGTGACCCCGGCGTCGTCGGGCGCTATCTGTTTGAGGAGATACGAGTAGATCTCCGAGTCGGCCACGTCCTGCTGGAAGTTGGTGCAGCGGCGCGTTATGCCCGCCGATTGCAGCTGATGGTTCACCCAGCGCAGCAGGATCGCCTCCGGGGATAGCGCCAACAGATCCTCGATACGTTCCTGGAACAGAAATAGTAGAATAACACTTATTGTCCAAAGTTTACCTCGATGTCCGAAGATTACTGTCCGGTTTATGTGGCATTTTCTATCATGTCCCATAATATTATAAAAGTAATTTACAGCAGTAATTTTAAGTCGACTAGGGTCTAAGTCCCCATGGGCTGCAGTGAACCAGTTAGGTAAAGTGTAAATTTGTTAGTCTCTTATATTTTATCGGCTTTTTTTTATACTGGCACGACACATCGACTCCATAGCTTTTTGATGGTGAATGATTATGAAATCCATCTGTGTGGACCGCAGGTCCAACGTAAGATTGCATCTAACCTGCAGCCCACACTACATCAGCTTATATTATACTTTTTCATTGCAATTGTTGTTGGTAAATTATAGCAAATTGGGGGCAAAGGGATTGTTAGTAATGGAGACTGAGAATACCATTGCTAGCAATATACCCAACCAGGTCGACCTCCTCGCGGTTCCCCCTGGAAACTATCATGGTTAATTCCTGATGAATTCATCATGATGGGCTAACTGCCTGTTTTAATTCTCATCAATCACCCTTCACTGGTGCTCCGCCAGCGTATCCCGTTAGCACAGGCGGGGTTACCATTCCATTTTCACCCATAAAAAAAAATATAGCAAATTAGAAAATAAAAAGATGCGAATCAACATTATCTACTACAATCAGCTACTAATTTGTAGTAAATTTGATATATGTAGGCTAGGTAAGATTTTATTATACAATCATGCTTAAATATCTAAACACATGTGAATAAAATTTGGTACATAAATAGATCACATCCAGCCTTAACAGATAGGATATTTTTTATACTAAACAAACCTACAAAATTACCTGATCATTGAGCAACTCAGTAAGTCCTGGACAGTGTTCCAAAGTGATCTGGTTGAAGAGACCAATACGAATGATCTGCCACAGTAGACCCAGTACCAGGTGAGGTTTGCCTGAGAACATATAAGTTAAAAATAATTATCAAAGTTCATAAAAATGACTGTTTATAAATAGAAAAAGGCAGGTATGTTGGTTTTAGGTGGGTATTCACATGTATCATAAAATATTTATTACAATTTTATTATGTCCTGGTACAAATCTTAGCCGAAACTTATGATTTATCAAATTCATATTCATGTTCAGATAAAAAAATATATAGAGTCAAGTTCCCTCTTGTATAATGTTTCTCTGGGTTTGTCATATTTCCTTGTGTGTGCTATGTGGTGCTATGTTTATATGTATACATATTATATATTATTTTTTATAATATGTAGTTTATTACATTATATAAATAATATGTATTGGATATTTTTCTGTAATATAGGTTTTGTATTTTATGGATGTAAAAATTATTAATTCACTCTTGTGCCATCTACCTAATTCTATTTGTTCTACATTAACCAATTGTTGTCTCTAAGATTGCCTTAGGGAATAAAATCGCCTGTTGTACCTTTATGCCATTATTTTGATCTGTCCTTTATCCTACTGTATTTTAATTTGAATGATGTTAATTATCATTGTAAATTTTATGTAATAGATGCAATAAAGAGTTAAATAAATAAATACAACAAAAAAGGTTTTAAACTGGACTTTCGGTTCACAATAAGGAAATTGTATATTGTTAATATTTATAATGTGTGTTATTCTTTAAAGGGAACAATAAAGAGTTTTTATTCATTCATATCGTCATTGTCGTAGAATACTGACGGATCTGACGAATATTACATATATAGATCCGTCAGTATTCTACGACTATGACGATATGATGATATCTTACCCGAATTTGCTACATTTCATTTAGTAAAATAACGTATTAGTAAACGTAGTGTAGTATTTTATCATATCAATATGTTTTTCAGTAAAAAAATTCGAAATTATTCGACATCTTCCGTCATTTCCTGACATTGCTTCGTATTTCATGACACCCTTATATATTTATTTTAATTTCCCTGCGACGTATAAATATTAAAAAAAAATACTATTTACCTTTAGCAAGGTCGTGTGCATCAATATTGACGATGTTGCAACCGATGGCTTGCGACGACACCAGCGCCAGTGTTAAATTTTCGTGCTTCGTGTAGAGAGTCAAGTTTTTCTTGTTTATGGCGCGCTCGTCTATGGTGTCAGGACACGAGTGGTTTATGACCTTGCTGTAAATGAAATAAATTTATCTATTTTATATGTACTTATTTTGTAATGTAGTTAAATTGTTTAAAACAATAAAAAAAATATTAGTTTTCATTTAACTGGTATCAGTAAAATTAGCAAATAGCAGTAGCATAGCCATAAAGTGAAATAAAGTATGATGCAAGAGGAAAGGAGAAAAAACAACTTTTGTGAAGTGGCTCAGAAATGGATGTTCTGGGTCGTAGGTTCAGTTGTTTATTGCCTGGTCCTCATAACTCAGGGTATCCTTAGCTTGACGGCCAAGAGCATAGTATGATTGTGTGGGACTTATTAATAATTCAGTCAGTTATGATATACGAATAGACAGACGATGGTAATGATGATGATGATGATGATGATACTAACATCGATTGAATAGAATGTTGAGAATTAATTTGATAACTTACCAAAGTATGAGACCGTCCTTCAACTTCTCGTAAAGCTGTTTGCCTTCAGGATCTATAGGCAGAAGATATTTCAGGTCTGGATCGTGTTCCAAGTTGCTGTTAATCCAGCCGGAGAAAGCCATTTGTTCCTCCAAACGCACTGAGTGGGTTGTGCCTGAAATACAAGCAGTTTACGATATATTTTTGTACATTTATTGTACCGCTAAGATGGCGAATAGGAACAAGATTATCCTGATGGTAATTGGTATTATAGTAATCAAGAGAACAAAATAATTTATTCATATAGGATATATTGTGGTCATTCATGGATGACAATTGAATCTTTTTTTTTAAGAATTAACTAAACTAACTAACCAAAGAATTTCTCCTTTGTTTTTTTGGTCTCAGTCCAGACAGAAAACAGGCTGACAAATTGTCTATTGGTCGAAAAATGTTTCATAGGTATTATTTATTTAAAACTCAAAACATTTCGTTTCATCTTTATAGGTAGTTGTTTTTTCATAATACAAGGGGGAAACGAGCATGCGATTTAGCTGATGGGAAGTTACTACCCCCTTCCATGAACACTCGCAACACCGAAGGAATTGCAGATACTGCCGGTTTTTGAGTTTTATTGAATAGCGCGTGAGTAATATTTTGCTTTCTTATATTAGGTATCTATTATAATTTCAATCATGGATTGTCTACTGTTGAACAAATATCTACACAACTGCCACAAGGAACGGCCTTAAGCCCCTTGCTTCCATTAGCATCTCGTCACCAGACACTTAAGCCTAATATATATATGTTTATTAATTAAAAATATATATACCATCGCTGGATGCTTCGCTCATACCGCCCAAGTGCTCCAAATTTTCCTTTTTGCTCACGGCTTGTTTGAACGTACTGGCAACCTGGAATAAAAATTGAAACGATAAAATTAACAATGTTTCCCGTAATGTATTTATAATTAGGTATTGTTACAAACTGTTTGAAGGGTGACACTCAGGTCAGCAGATAATACTAATTAATGATGTCATACGACCTAACTTGACTCCTTGGCTTCGGGTTATCTATATTCAATATTTCATTTAAATCAGTTTAGTGGTCCAAACATAAAAATGTTCCAGTCGGAAAAAGAGGGGCTTTTTTGATGGATGATAATGGAATGGAAACCCCGCCCGCGCAAACGGTATATACTGGCGGGGCACCAGTGAAGGATAACAGGTGAGAATGAAAAGGCTGATCAGTTAGCCCATCGTGATTAATACACTTGAGATTCAGCACGATGGTTTCCAGCCCCATCACCATCGTGGTGGCCGACCTGACAGGATATATTGCTAGCAATAATCCGTACAACTAGCAACCCCCCCCCCCCCAAAAGAAGGGTTAACAGACAAACTAGGGGTTAACAATCAAAATTTAGAGATTGGATGCTTAATTATTGTTGTCTGACAAATGAGCAGACATCATCATCACCTATCATCTCTAATTGATAGCCAGCTAGCGTAAATCAATAGCGCAGAGAACATTGGTAAGATTGATTCATTTTTATCCATAAATATCCATATCAGTACATTATTTATCCACTGTTGAAAATAGGACAAGGGATTTTTCCACTATTTTATCCAATAGTTGCCATGCTTGGATAATGGAAGACGGGTATGGCACCAGTGAGAGATGATAGGTGTGGATAAAGCATTTAGCCCATCTTTGATGATGTTTTAAGAGTGACACTGCTACCCATCACTCGACTATTAAGTTGCCTTGTATGTACTTATTTGATACATTTATCATTGATACGTTTAATATGATAATATATAAATTATATATTTTCTATAATTAATTATGATATTTATCAGAGTTAGTGATAGCAGAATTTTAAAAATATATGTATTGGCTTTTGAAATGATAAAAGTGTAGGTAATGTAGGTAAGTAAACATTTTATTGGTGTGGTGTTTGTCATTAATATCTATATCGAGTTAATGGGCATGGAAATACAGACAATATTTATTTAAAATATGAGAACTTTCTACAAAGTGTATATATATATATATATATATATATATATATATATATATATATATATATATATATATATATATATATATATATAGTTCATACGTATATAATATACTATATATTGTATATATTAATAATGGATATAATAAATATCAATTATCCAATGTATAATATCGAAAAGAAAAACACCATCGGAATGAATATAGATAGATATCCGACCGGTAGGAGCGACACAATCATCAATCTCCATATAGGAATATTTGATATGTATAATATTGGAATTGTGCCGATATTCTCAAATTAACACTATCTAGGAAATATTTTGTTTGCTTGAAATATAAAGTACCTTAAGTCCTCTATTTCGAATATAAAGTGCTGTGGGTAGGAACGGTTACTAATGGGGACTTTCAGCTCCATTGCAAGACACCATTACTAGTTATACATCCTATTAGATCGACATCCACACAGTTTCCCCTGGAAACCATCGTGCTAAATTCCACGTGTATTCATCACGATGGGCTAACTGACCTGCCATTTCATTTTCACCTATCATCCCTCACTGGCGCCCCGCCGGTGTATAACGATAACGAGGACGGGGTTACCGTTCCTGTTATTATTAATTAATTCGTTATAAAAAAAAATCTATGATAGATTGAGCTGTTGAGGCGCCACGAGGTAACAAACAAACTCACTTTCCATAATATTAGAGTAAAGATAACGCACACAAGTTTAAAACTGCCTCTTATATTCACAAACACATTGACGAGTTAAGTGTTATGTTTGCGTTTTTATGAGGTGTCTGAAAGTAGCTGTCCGTAGTACATTGACCTGGCGATGAATATTATTCGCATCAACTATTAAAGCTGATGCGTTTGTGTAGTACATTATATCATTAACCAAACCCAAAATAGAAGTACAAAAAATTAAATGTATTGTCTGCTCAATGCCTTTAAACTCTTGGTAGGTCAGTTAACTTACAAAATGTTTTTTTTTTATTCAACTCATTAGAAATATAGTAGGAAAGAAACTGACGAGTCCACATGATAACAAATGATATCCGTCGTCTATAGACATGTACCATGAACATAATATAAAACAGATAGATAGATAGATAGATCACGCCCATAGTACACAGAGGAATAACACCTGATTCCTCAGGAATGGCAACGCATGGGGTATCATGGGCGAAACAGTATACTTTGTTATGTCCATGGTACTGCTCATGTCTATAGGCGACGGTAACCACTTTCCATCAGGTGGGCCGTCTGCTTGTTTGCCATTCTAAGTTGTATAAAAAAAAACACATCAAGCATTGCAATTGGCTACAATATTTTATGTCCATCTTCTATAATTTCACTGTAATTTTTCTCTAGTATTACTCATAAAGGGAGAGGTATTGTTAGTAACGGAGGCGGCTCCATTGCTAGCAATGTACCCTCTGTCAGGTCGACCACCACGCAGTACCGCCGGAAATCATCGAGATTGATTTATTGTTGAATTCGTGACTCTCTTTGCATCATTCTCACCTCACTAGTGCTGCGTGTACACAAATAGCGCAGGCGAGGTAACCATTTCATTATCATCCATTGAAAAAAATCACATGGGGGAGGGCAGATTGTTAGTAACGGGGCGGTCCAATTATTAGTAATATATTCTGTCAGGTCCACCTCCGTACAGTTCCCATTGGAAACCATCGTGGTTAATTCCTGGTGAATACTTCACAATGGGCTAACTGTCCTTCTTTTGTCTTCATCTGTCATCCCTCACTAGTGCCCCATCAGCGTATACCGATAGCGCAGGCGGGGTTACCATTCTATTCTCACTCATTAAAAAAATACCCTCACAGAATATTAATACCTGTGGTATAGTAGGGCTCAACCAATCTTGTAGTTGTAATACATGTGGTATTTGGCAAGGCGAACGACTTAGTCTACATTTTTTTCTCGTTTATGGATATATTGTTAGAACAAGTTTACATTTAATTCACATTATACCTATCACATTATTCAAGATTGAGCCTAATTTCTTTTCATAAAATCAATTTATATTCTTATTGCTTTATTGACGCAAGTTAGGCTTAATCAATCAGATGATAAGTGTCGTTAAGCCGTTAACGAGTCAATGGGTTCAGACTGCTTGACTTTTCAATTGGTTGACGTGACAAAATTTCACAGCGTGTTGATGTTGTCATATATCAATCAATATAATAACAGAACACGCGGTATAAACACCAGTTGCATAAGCAAACTGGCTTTGAAACTAATTTTCTGTGAAGAATATAAGTGGGCCATTTTTTGCAGCATTTACTGGCTTTTTCTTTAAAGGCGATTTTGGCAAATCGCATTCCGGGACAAAGCTAATTTGGACAAAGATTTATGAAATCATAAGTTTGCTCTCTTAAAACAAAAAAACAAAGATTTATTATCTTAAAGTTTGCTCTCTCTTTTTATAACTTTGTGTAGTGCAGTGAGGAAGTAAAAATAATACAACTTGTCAGCATTCTTCTCTTTCTTACGATATCGAAAGAGGCGACTAAGGGAGATAGCGTATTAATTATATCAGCATACGGGTAAAATTTAGATGATGATGAATAAAAGAAATACATGAAATAAAACTTTACCGAGCAGGCAGACAGCGTGGTTATAGTAACATACGGATAAAAAAAGATACAGACGACTTGAGTAACAACACCTTTTGTAGCCGTTTAAAAACGTGGAATTAGGCTGAAACGTTTTAATTTTACATTCTAACTTTGTTCTTTTAGTCGAAACAGATTTTTTTTGTATTTGTTTAATATTTAGAGCGACTTAATTAATTCGATATAGTCGATGTGTCCCATTCATTCAAGTGATCTGTATTTATATAAATATTTGGAAACTCACCTGTTGCGTCTTCAGATTGGCACATAATTCCTCGAATTCACTGAGTGAAATCCCATTTTTGCGCGCGTCTCCGTTCACGCTGCCGTTGACGCTTCGACCGTGTTTTGGGCCATTGTCGTAGTACTCCTCGATCATGCATCGGACCTGGAAACATTCGGTGAAAGGCCACGAAAATAAAGATGGCTGATTTTTTATACAACTTGGAATGGCAACAAGCTAACGATCCACCTGATGGAAAGTCGTGACAGTCGCCTATATACATGTAGATAGCGTCAACAATGCGTACGTGAGACCCCTAGATAGGCGGCAAACTAATCTGATGATAGATACGTTATCACTGCTGCGTGAATGAGATGAAAGGAGACAGCGACATCCTGTGTGATTTTTTTTTCTTCTGCGCTACAGAAAATACATTTATCGTTAATGGATTCGTTTGGCACTAGTCTAAAGCCTAGTGTTGCAAGGGTCTATATCTTGGGAACTTGGAAAGGCAACAAAATCAAAAGGCTCATTAGCTTGTTGCCTTTCCAAGTTCCCATTCCATCAGGTGGAGTATTCCCCACCTGATGGAAAATGGTAACCGTCGTCTATAGATGTGAACTGTACTATGAATTATTACAGAGTACGATATGGTACCCATGGTACTCCTTATATATTGCCATTCCTAAGGACTAAGGTGTTATGCGTTTATCATCAGTTTGGTCTAGTTTTACAAGCTATTAGTACTAGCCAGTATGTTAGACCACCATTGTGGTATAAAAAATAACATATCTTACCTTCCATTGTGGTATTTTGTATCCGACACTGTCGAGAGCATCCTTTAGTTCTTTGAGGTCGATATAACCATTGCCGGATGTGTCCAACTGAAACAAACAGATTAGAAAATTAATGTATTGCAAACTAGACCTTAGAGGTAACGTTTGAAAGTCAAGAATTACAAATATACGGATGCGCCTACGCCGTATGTTAATGTTTACATTACATTACATGTTTACTTTTACCATGTCTATTTGAAATTTGTATGTACTATCATAGTATTTTCTTAGACATGTGTATTGTTTTGTTTCCAAGCGACAAAAAGATCTCAATTATGCTTGTGTTACTTATTAGTATATTTAGAAATACCTTCACTAATACTGGTCTGATATTGATGAGTATTTTTTCGATTACACCTTTGCAAATTTTGTTAAAATTAGAGTCAGTTTCTTTTAGTGTAATTTTTATTTTCTTGACTCAAATGTATGTAAAGTACATATTAACGTCACAACTTTTATGATTAGATTAGATTTAGTCGATTATATATGTATAAATATGTATTAAATTCAGGGCAGGTATTATTGCAGCAATGATAGCCGTCAATCAGTTTGATTGATTAATTAATCACGTACTAAATTGTACTTTGAAATTTATACATAAAAGAAGTTGGTAGAAAAACGTTAAAAAATTTTGACACGGCGTGTCCAAACTGTTGAAGGTGGAGGGCTGTGATTCTCATTGATCCACATTCCTTGAGGTTTTTTTTTTAATTTCACTGACAGAATACTCTCTTAAATAGATAAAAACGTGCTCTCTTAGATTCCTATGCGCGTTTTTTTTAATTAATGATAATGGAATGGTTATCCTGTCTGCGCTAACGGTATACATTGGCACCAGTGAGGGGTGAGAGGTGAGAAAAGGCAGATCAGTTAGCCCATCGTGATGAATACACCAGGAATTCAGCACAATGTTTTCAGGGGGGACCACGTGGAGGTAGACCTTATACGGTATATTGCTAGCAATGGGACTGATAATCCGCAATACTAACAATCCCCTTCCCCCCCTATGCACGTTAAAAATACAGCTCATTTACTGATAAATGAATACAGTCAGAATCAAAGTAAAATAGTCCTAATAGCGAAAAAAGTCACAGGTGCGTAGCTAGTAACTAGTTAAAAATAAATTACGCAACACAAAATTGAGCCGTCTTGTAATGACAAGTTTAAAGTAGTTTTAGGTAACACTTAATTTATTTTCAATTGACATTTAAATGATGGCTGTCAAATATTATAAAACGGATCAAAATGAAAAAAAGAAATAGATTTGCGTAACGTAATCTGCGGCCTCAAGGGTTATCGAAACACCAAAATTCGCTTTCACTTAATTATGCGTTTTATGGTTAGATCTCAGAGTAAAAATACGTGACCGATAGGAGTGTGCATTAAAATTTAATTGGATTATGAAAGGGAAATTATAAACGAACTTTTCATCTTTACACTGCCCGGCCGTAAAAACGTATACACTGTAAATTATGTACACATGGGTGCGTTCGAGGTGGCCGACCACAATATAAACGCATATGCAAGTATTACCGACCTTGATGCTCCTTTATGTGGCAACTCGTTCAATATCTCTGTCGTGTACGTTTATGGTAGTGGAAGATTCGCTAAAATTTATCGACTTGAAAAACTAGTGGGCAATGTTACATGTGGCTAGATCATATTACATCTAGATGGAGTGTGAAGAGACACGTTCAAAAAATTGTTTTTTCATACTGTCTAAAGAAATTGAATGTCTGCCTGATTGCCTGCCAGCGAAAATCAATAATATAGGCATGAGCACTATCCCATAATCGACTACCGAATAATGGTAATTTATAGAAGATTGTTTAATAATAGAGGAGAAAATTATTTAGTAATGGAGAAATTCCAGTGAGTACGACACAATGGGCTCACTTGTAGATTTCATCAGTATTATTATTTTCTACTTTTACTCTGCCATTACATCTGTACTAGCATAAATGTATCGTCCAATTATTAGCAATTAAAAAACTACCAGAAGAGACCTTGACCGAGAACGCCGTCATCTTGTTTACCATTCCAAATCATATAAGAACTCGTATTGTATTAAAAAATTGTGGGAAATATGGTGTACTGGAACGAATCATTACATTCTTCGGATATTTATTGCAATCATAAAATATTATTTATAACCTTCAATTATAAACGATTAATAACTTAAAGCGACGTACACGTATGTTAATAAATAGGAAGCGAATCAACCTGACGAGTGAAACGGTCCCGCAATTAAACAAACGACACCGTGTTTGTTTAATTTAAATCAATATAACACCATATTACTCATTGATGATATAATGTGATATGATATATTTGGAAGATGTGAAGTCATAATGTCGATTGTGTTTAATAATAATAACTTTATGGAACAAGATCTCGATTCAATTGAAAATAAATAAAACGTAGTATTCGATTTCATTATAATTGTTCGATTATATTATAACGGGTTAATGTTTAATAACCGATAAAAACATCAGAACTGATAATGAATTCTTCGATAAATAAATAAAAAAAGATTCTGAATTCGGTTGTATTTTTTTTATACGCTATTTCATAACTCCGCCATTTACAAACCAATTTGGAGAATTATTTTTTTATCTGAAAGAATAAACTTTCAGATTGGTGGCATAGAATATCGGTTTAGTAATTTAGTTTTTAAATCAAAATAACTGGTTCTACCACGATTAAAATGTTTTTATTTTCTTTTTTGTAGAAAAAAATTAATATTATTGCATTATACGCTTTCACACTCTATAATTGCCAATTACAAACAGATTTTGATGGTTCCTTTTGTAATGTATATCATTTATACCCACGTTAGTCCTATACTAATTTTAGAATAACTCAAGTTTATCTTCGGTTATAACTGTGCAACAAGATCTTGAATTATAACGCATTTTAGTTAATACAACGAGCTAATGGTTAATATCTAAATATTATTTATGCATGTTGTCTATGGTTCTATATCTAAGATATGACATAGCACGTGGCCTAGACATATTGCGGACGTAACCACGTGGCCACAGATAATAAAATAGTTAATACGCCGACATTCAAAGCCGCGCTAAGTGGATGACAATACGAATAATTATGACAAGGTCTATCTAACGCTATCGATTTAAACATTTGGTAGCAAGACCTTGCATTGAATGTGTTTGCACGAATTTGTACTCTTGGAGGCAATAGACCTATATGTGGATGGATTGGTTTTGGAGTACAGTGATATTTTTTTTTTATTTTTTATAAACTTAGAATGGCAAACAAGCTGACGGCCCACCTGATGGAAAGTGGTAACCGTCGCCTATCTCGCATTCCAGAGCAGTATATCCATGGAAAAAAAGAGTATATTATTGCATTATACGCTTTCACACTCTATAATTGCCATTACTGAAACAGATTGTTATTCCTTTGTACCCATGTATATTCATTTATATCCCACGTTCAAACCGAAACACAGTCATGCAAACACAACTGCTTCACGGTTGAAACACGAATGGGACAGAGGTACCCAAGCAATCGACTTTTGTACAAAGTTTCCTTCTGGTTTTAGTGAACTAGGTGTTATCTTGCAGATGGACTTCAGTACTAGTTATTTGATTAGAATTATTTTGTTTAATTCCACTGTTATTAGTATGTATTTAATAATTTGCTTGATAATGCCTCGTTCAGAGGTGAAACATGTGTCGCAAAACGTGCGTTACAAAATAGCAGTCGGAGATTGACGGCTAATATGAAGGTCGTGTTTCAACCGTGAAGCAGCTGTGTTTGCATGGCTGTGTTTCGGTTTGAAGGGTGGGATATGGCGTGAATTTACAGGGTACAGAGGAATAACACCTGAGTCCTCGGAATGGCAACGCATGGGGGTATCATGGGTGAAACAGTATACTCTGTTATGTCCATGGTACTGCTCATCCTTCTATAGGCGACGGAAACACACTTTCCATCAGGTGGACCGTCAGCTTGTTTGTTATTCTATATTGTATAAAAAAATGGAGAATTATAATTTTTTTTAACGTTTTTAACATATTTTACTTTAAGCAAACCTTCAAAGGCAAGACAATGAATATTTTCATCACGTGCCTATTTATAATAATAATGCATATTATCTCCTCTGAAGTAGGTGAAGTTCACCACATTATTACGAAACTCTTTAATGGCATTAAAATGCAATATGTTAATTAAGACACGCTCTGTTTCCAACAAAAATTTCGAGTCAAGGTCGGTTAGTGCTCTCTATTATTAATATTATATTTCATTTGTAATTTGAATTTGGACAACACGAGAGAAGCCCCTAATACCTTGGAGCAGAAGTTATATCAGAAACAGAACATTAAGTCTTCTAGTTATTTCTTTAGCCTGTCTAGACTAATAGGAGTTAATAGTAAATGAGATTATTGGTCGATATGTTTTCGTTGATGCACATATGGAAAAGAAAAAGATATTGCTATCTCGATCTAATACGTGCGTGCAGTAGCGAAAACGTATCTATCAATATATTGTAAGCAATTGTTCCACTGCTGGTGAATTTTTAAACAAGGACCAAGATGTTGATATATCTTCAGGTTTTTTATTATCTTTGATAAAGAAAATGAGAATATTTCTTTCTTATATACATATGGTATAGATAATACTAGCGGCCCGTCCCGGCGTCGCACGGGTGGACATTTTTACATTTTAAAAAGTGGCCATTAAGGCTGCACAAGCGACGAAAACTTAAAAATGGAGTAACTTCTCCCGTTTTCCCAACATTTCCCTTCACTGTTCTGCTCCTATTGGTCGTAGCGTGATGAAAAGTATACAATAACCTACCCAGGAGTATGAAGAATAATTGTACCAAGTTTCGTTAAAATCCGTCGAATAGTTTTTGTTGCTATAACGAACATACAGACAGACAGATAAAAATTTTATTGATTGCATTTTTGGTATCAGTATCGATCACTTATCACCCCCTGATAGTTATTTTGGAAATATATTTCATGTACAGAATTGACCTCTCTACAGATTTATTAAAAGTATACTACAAACTAATTTGTAGATATTAAGATATAAGCGTGTTGACTTTATTTAGGTGTAAGTTTATGTATGTAATTGCCTTAAATAAATAAATAAATTATCATTTGCCTCAACACCAACAGGATACCGGAGAATCCAGACATTTATTTATTTAAAGGAACATCAACAGCATATTGCAATATATAACAAACATTAAATACAATACATGTTGATATAATCCAAAAGTAACGGCTTGACTCATATACAATTATTGAATAATAATTATGGCGTGAGTCAAGCCACCCGATTTAAAATATAAATAATAATATTAACATATTTAAAAGAATTATATATATATATATATATATATATATATATATATATATATATATATATATATATATATATATATATATATATATATATATATATATATATATATATATATATATATATTATTTTACAAATAATTCACTGATTATCATCGTAATATGTGTCATGATTCTGACAATTGCGTTGAGTCATGCGTGTAGTAAATTCTAATAATTTATAGCGATTCTCTTGATATTACTAACAATACGAGTACAAGATGAGACATAGTTTACAGGTTCAAAGGTGCATATCACGACTACAATGTCTAACTGGGTAGTCAGATGTATAAGTCCAGTTCCCGTTGTTACCCACATTTCGACGAGCATATTAGAAACTCTTATCATATTCACTATTAGATATAGGATTATGTTCCATAAAAAAAAAAAAAAAAAAACAGACTACTATTGTGTTACTCATCCATGATCTTGATAGACCGGGCTAGGTGATGAGGTGCTAATTGAAAATCAGCGTTTCTGCTTTTGCAGAAACTCTGAGGGAGGAGACAGAGGGAGACTTTGTACAAAAGTCGATTGCTTGGGTACCTCTGTCCCATTCGTGTTTCAACCGTGAAGCAGCTGTGTTTGCATGGCTGTGTTTCGGTTTAAAGGATGGGATATGGCGTGAATTTATTTGGTACAGAGGAATAACACCTGAGTCCTCAGGAATGGCAACGCATGGGGAGTATCATGGGCGAAATAGTATACTCTGTTATGTCTATGGTACTGCTAATGTCTATAGGCGACGATTACCACTTTCCCTCAGGTGAGCCGTCAGCTTTTTTGCCATTCTAAGTTGTATGAAAAAAAAAATCTTTAAGCTGAATTGGCATCCTTTTTCATTACCATAACACTGACTGATTTCTACTACTCTTTATATATAAATGTAAACTTTTTTCTATATTTTATTTATTTACTTATTTATTTTTATGTTGTTATTACTTATAATGTTAGTATATGTAAGTGTTATGGTTTATTGAAATAAATTTTCATTCATTCATTCATTCATTCACTACAATTGTGGCAAACCAGTTACTTAGATTTAAAAACTAAACTTCTGAACCAACTTTGGAAAAATTTCTATGAGACCAATCTGTAAGTACATTATTTTAGGTAAAAAAATAATTTTCCAAGTCGGTTTATAATTGATGGAATTACAAGGTAACAAACAAACAAAAACAGGGGAGAAAGGGATTGTTAGTAATGGAGACTGAGAATCCCATCACTAGCAATATACCCAACCAGGTCGACCT
This sequence comes from Galleria mellonella, assembly GCF_026898425.1. Classification (NCBI taxonomy): domain Eukaryota; kingdom Metazoa; phylum Arthropoda; class Insecta; order Lepidoptera; family Pyralidae; genus Galleria; species Galleria mellonella. Next base: position 3,600,415 of record NW_026442084.1, read on the forward strand.
CCTCGCGGTTCCCCTTGGAAACTATCATGATTAATTCCAGATGAATTCATCATGATGGGCTAACTGGCCTGTTTTCATTCTCATCTGTCACCCTTCACTGGTGCTCCGCCAACGAATCCCGTTAGCGCAGGCGGGGTTACCATACCATTTTCACCCATCAAAAAAAAAAAAAAAAAAACAAATAGAAACAATTTTTTTAATCTGAAAATTAAGGACTTGTTTTTTTTTTATGTCAAATTATATATATATATATATATATATATATATATATATATATATATATATATATATATATATATATATATATATATATATATATATATATATCATCAACATTATATGTATATCACATTATAAAAAGCAGCTAGAATACATTCTAATAAGCCTACACATTTTAAGAAGAAAAATATAATAAAATCCATCCCACGCGAATACATAATTAATATCTAATCATTTCTTGATTTTAATAACATATAATATTAGAAGTAGTTATTTTAAATAAATACATATCAGGAAAATGTTTTTCAAAAATGTACAAATAGACGTTTTTACAACAATTAAAACAATTAGTTACCAATGTCAACATCATAGTTAACAGAGAACACGTAATACTTTACACGTACTCAGTTATAAGAAACCAATGTTAACATGTAAATGGCCTTTATCTTCTTTACTGTCCTGTTCAAGAACTAAAGAACAATTAAAAATAAGAAATAACACTAAATAAATAAATAAATAAAATTAAATATTTTAATAATAGTTATTTACAACTGACTTCAAACAGAAGGAGGTTCTCAACTCGGTTGTATTTTTTTTTATATTTGTTTTGTCATAACTCTGTTAGTTTTTGAAATTTGAAAAAATATTTTCTTATCTATACCTACAGATTCGTCCCATAGAAATGTTATCAATATCGATTCCGTAGTTTAATTTTTAAACCAGAATAACTAGTTTTGTCACAATTAAAGTCAGTTTTTATTGTGGAACCATAGTCTTTAATTATATTTTGTATAAAAAAAATCCTAATTAATTGAGATTTTATTTCTAAGGCCTTTTACCTTGTTTAGATATATCAGCCCTATCGTACCCTATACTGATTTCTCAAATAAGATTTACTTACTCAAGAAAAAAATCTAGTAAGAATTTTGGTATAAATTAAATACTAGCATATTATGTAAATATCACCAAAATTGACATAAAACCTTGGCGATGAATTCAATTCAGTGTGATAATATCTGATAAGAAAATACCTATAATTGGGTAGCAAGTTTGTCTACTTCCTACGAACACTGTAATGGCCTGTGAACACGACGGACTTTTTGTCATTCATATAATTTTATGGCTAATAGTTTTAAATTAATAATTATTCATATAAATTTAGGCGTACAATATAAGCGTGCATTGTAACATGGAATTTTAGATTTTTTAAAAACCAAACTAAAGTATACTTTATTTTTAGTGCAGTCATAAACGATGTTTATCTTTCGTTGGTTTTAAAAGCCTGTAAAGACGAAGCAAAAGTAAAGGGGGATTTCGTCCACAATAAATGCCCCTCGTCAGCGCAGTCCATTATCATATTTGAGGTACAGTATACATATTGATGTTACATACACTTCGACTAACGCCAAACTAATGGACATAACATGATTTCGTTGTCATTCGGGTTGATGATTCATTCAAGAATCGTGAATCACTCACGGACAGAAATGTTTACATAATATCCTTATTATGTACTTGTTTACACTATTACGAATCGACATCACATCGTCAAATACACGTTAAATATACGAGGTTTGTCCGGAAAGTACGTATAAAAGTTTTTTAAAAATTTTATTTTACAATTATTCAGGTAAATCAATTTTATCCCCTTCAAAGTACTCCCCCTGTGACATAATGCACTTGTGCCAACGCCGTTTCCACTGTGAGAAGGCTCCTTGAAAGTCCTCTGGTTGTAGGTTTCTCAGCTGCCCCGTCGTAGCTTTTTTTATCTCATTTATGTCCCCCAAATGCCGCCCCCGAAGTACCAATTTGGTTTTTGGGAACAAGAAGAAGTCACACGGGGCCAAATCCGGCGAATAGGGGGGTGTTCGGTCACCGTAATGGAATTTTTACTCAAAAACTCACGGACAACAAGAGAGGTGTGGGCAGGGGCATTGTCGTGGTGAAGAATCCAACGCCCCTCTCGCGCCAATTCTGGACGAACTCGTGCCACACGAGCTTTGAGGCGTCTGAGCACATCGACGTAGAATTTTCCATCAACTGTCTGGCCTGGAGGGACGAATTCTTGATGGACAATCCCCCGAACATCGAAAAAAACAATCAACATTGTCTTGACATTTGAGCGGGATTTTCTTGATTTTTTTGTTCGTGGTTCCCCGGATGTCTTATCGAATTAGATCGGCAAAAATTTCACGGCCATTCTTGCCGAGTTTCGAGAGAAACTTGATTACGACGCGCTGCTCTTCAACGGAAGCGGGCTCCATGCCGACGGGGTTTCGTTAAGAGGTAACTTCACAGATGGCGTGACAAGCCAGTTCGCACCGCACGGCGGTCAGACCAGAACTGAAGCATTGTTAGGGACATAAGGAAGGGGTCCTGCGCTTACCTGGCCTCCCCACTCCTCTTTCTCGCATTCCAGAACACTTTTATACGAACTTTCCGGACAGACCTCGTATTGTAGTATAAAATTCTAGATTGAGAATTTTACTAATAGTAAAATTTTATATGGGAAACATTTAAGAAAAATTCATATAAGAGGTCTTTATAAGACTAATAGATGGCAAAACAATAATTTTGCAAGTTTTATCTGCCACTCTGTCTGTATGTTTGTTCAAGTATCACTCAAAAACTACTGCACCAAATTGGATATGATTTTGACTGTTGTGTTCCTGAAGGTCTAACTTAAAATCTGGTGTATACTTCATCTTGATACGCCATCTTCAAGTGATCTATTTCATTGGTTTTCCTACTTCTGAAATCCACGCATATAAAGAAACGGGCAAAAAAAGTAGTTAAAATAAAAAAAAAATGAGGAAAATATGTTACAAGCGCGTCAGAAATGAAACTTGAATATGACTCTAGTTACTCCAGTATAGCATTTGTCATACACTTCCGCGAAAACGGCAAACACTAGGCATCTTATTCTTTTTTTTATACAACTTAGAATGGCAAACAAGCTGACGGCCCACCTGATGGAAAGTGGTAACCGTCGCCTATAGACATGAACAGCACCATGGACATAACAGAGTATACTGTTTCGCCCATGATACCTCCCATGCGTTGCCATTCCTGAGGACTCAGGTATTATTCCTCTGTACCCAGTAAATTCACGCCATATGCCACCCTTCAAACCGAAACACAGCCATGCACACACAACTACTTTACGGTTGAAACACGAATGGGACAGAGGTACCCAAGCAATCGACTTTTATACAGTCTCCCTCTGGTTCATTCTTATCTCACGCGGTTCCCCCTGGAAACCATCGTGGTTAATTCTAGTGGAATTCGTCACGATGAGCCTGGCCTGCTTTTATCGTCACCTATCATCCCTCACTGGTGCCCCGCCAGCGTATACCGATAGCGCGAGTGCGGTTACCATTCCATTGTCAGCAATAAAAAAAATACAAGTACAAATTTCACAATCAAAATTCACAATACATACTTCTATACTAATGTTATAAAGAGGAAATTATTGTAGTGGATCAAGTCCTTAATAGAATAACAACACTTGTGTACAGTGTGCTCTTTTTACATACGTAATTCTTATTATATTTTAATCTTATTGTTGCTATCACTTCATCCCTTTTAAATTACAAGTGTGATAAATGCCAGTACATAAATTTAACAAATGAAAGTCGTACTAACTGTCGGTAGTTAAGATTCGATAGGAATAAACATACATTTCACTTTATGTTGGTAAGGATCTGGTTTTAAAACATTAATATTTATAACGTTGAATGAACCGAGTGTAATTGTTGAAAGGTCAAGAGCAATGACCAAGAACGGGAGTCAGTCTTCGATGTTACGGAATGCATTTGCCTGGCTATTTCCATATTTACACACGTTTGCAAAATGTATACAATATTCCATTTATTCATTTGTACTGGTTAAATAGATAGATACTCTTTATTGTTTCCTCTAAAAGATTATATGTGCTAATTATTAAATTATTCATGATTATTTCAAAATGCAAGGATCGTTTTTTACTTCTACATGCATGTATGGGACGGTAAAGAATATAGGCTACTTTTTATTCTAGTAGGTCCATAAAGATATGCCTATCTACATCTTGTACCTATATACAAAATGATTTTATATAATCGGAGCAACGCCTAAATCATTATAAGTCATATAAGTAACACCCACTTTAAAACCACGTCTAAAGTGGTCGCATTCTAGTTCAGTATTCACAAGGTGTATTAGTGTGAAACAAACTATAATTGTAGGCTATAGAACATCAAATGAACATGTAATATACCCATTAATTCTATATGTTTGTATGTTCATTTATCTTAACACATGTAAATAGGATATTTCCGCACTTAGCCTCTCATTTGGGCCGTTGTGAGTATGAGTCGTGGCTAGTACAGCCAACCTAGCTCCGCCCAGAAACACAGAAGCTTCCTGGGATCTTCACAGGCCTCATGGATCGACCTCACCGTTCCGAGGATTTCTAAACGAGATAGATAGAGGGCTGTCTGTGGCTCCTATTGTGTTTGTTTAATGGACAATGGCCCGTTATTGTCTTTATCATTATTTTGAAGTTTTTCCTATCTAGATGTAATAAACGTTTTTAAAAACACATATTAATGTTATTCTTTATCAAAATATTAATTTCATTTACAAAATGATTTTGTTAGATCAATACAATGCCATTTACTCTCTATGTTTAGCGTAACGGTCGACTGGTAGAGAATGCCATAAGGCATTAAGTCTGCCTTGTAGACACATTCTAATGTGTACAAAACAAATATAAATAAATAATACATATTATTTTAAGTATACTTAAAAAAAAGTTAAATTAATGAAACACACAGATCCGAATATACATATATACACATCTAAATATTACCATTGTATAAAAACACAATCTTTTGGCCGTTGATACCGAACCCGGAAGTTGTACAAATCCTCACTAACTCACCACACCATAATACAAAAACATACAAGGCATGTAATAACCGCAGGTAGCTAACACTTTAGTCGACAACATAGATTAATACAAATCACACAAACCTGGCGCGTACTATATTTTATCACTGATATCTATTCAGAGAGGTAAGATTAGGTTCTTTTATGGATGAGAATACAATGGTATACCTGCGTTATCGGTATAAGCTGGCGGGGTACCAGTGAGGTATAATAGGTGAGGTGAGGTCACCAGAGGGAGACTTTGTACAAAAGTCGATTGCTTGGTTACCTCTGTCCAATTCGTGTTTCCACCGTGAAGCAGTTGTGTTTGCATTGCTGTTTCGGTTTGAAGGATAGGCGTAATATGGCATGAATTTACTGGGTACAGAGGAATAACACCTGAGTCCTCAGAAATAGCAACGCATGAGGGGTATCATGGGCGAAACAGTGTACTCTGTTATGTCCGTGGTACTGCTCATGTCTTTAGGCGACGGTTACCACTTTCCACCAGTTGGGCCGTCAGCTTGTTTGCCATTTTAAGTAAAAAAAAATAAAAAAATAATAGGTGAGGATGAAATCCGGTCAGCTGACAAAACGAATTCATCAAGAATTAATCACGATGACTTCCAGGGAAAACAGGAGGACGGAGGATCTGATAGAGTATATTGCTAGCAATGAAATTAGTAGACAGTTCCGTTACCAACAATCTCTTCTTTCTCGATCTTTCCATATCCTAACAACACGGTATGTCTGTTAAGACAGAAATAAACCAACAAATACTTTCATATTTATAGTATTAGGAAGTATTAAGAATAATTTAATAATAAATTAATAAATCCAACACATGATTGGATTGTAAGTGTTCTTGACAGTTACTATTGCGAGCACTGTACCCGCCGAATATGGGATCTCCGTATATAGTAGCTCAGTACACGGCGGGTCAACGACCCTGGCCGATACTTATGCGATTAGGGGTCCACTGACCCGCCACGGCCACCATTGAATGTCACTTGAACATCAATCTTTACAGATTTATCGCTTAATGTAATCTCTGAAGTAAAAGCTAAGGGGCGCCTGTATTGAAATCTTTAGATTTATCTTCGTACCATTGCTGTAGGTCACGAAGGTATGTACTTAGACGTATACATATTTATTTATTATTTGTTAGTCATATTTAAAAAATATGGTACAAAATACGGATATACAGCATTTCCAGCCAATCTATGGGAAAACATAGTATCAAGAATTAAGATAATTATTTTACATTTTTGATATGTATTAATAATACCTAACGCATAAAATAGTCAATAATGGCAATTTTGTTTATTAATTTTTAATTAAAATTTTCATATCAGCGTAATTTATACATAATTGTATAATACATAAACTGATTAATAAACATAGATAAAATTTAATTGCAATTTTGATATCAACAATATCAATATACAATATGTATATTATATATAAAAAGATAAATTAGCAACGTCATATTTTACACATCTTTACAGAAAGATTGATAGATATTTTAACCGACTTCAAATAGGAGTATGTTCCGTTGTATTTTATTGATGTAAAATGTTTAAATGGAATTATGTGCAACTCTCCATCGGCAATTTGATTTAATAAATATATATAAATATAAATTTTTAAATGCCGCAAAATACATGTATTTAATGTATTTATTTTTGGTCATGTGGTCCTGGCATAGAATGGACTACCTCTTCATTTCCCGTAGGTGTCATAAGAGGCGTATAAGGGTCGAGGGTTGGGTAGCAGAAAAGTCAAATTGCGGTTGCCAATCCGCCTGCTATGCACGAAAACTACTAGCAAATTGCTCCTAATGGTATATTGCAATAAGGCACAGCCCAGTACCAAAAAAAAGCAAAGTAAAAGACCTTAATTAGAAATGTAACATAAGTAGCGTTCAGTCTCCAATCACCTTCATAAAAAATATTCCATACGTGCCACGTCTATTGTAATACAAGTTGGTAACCTTTTAAATGACTCATCACATAGATCCCCTGAGGATGGAACGAAACCCCTCAACTGGCGCATGGTTCGAACTAATAACGTGCACGGTTTATATGTTATGATGTCATAGACAGGCATACATAATGCCCTTGGCAGACGCGTGGCGCATAACAGCATTCCACGACGCAATAAAATAATAATTATGAGAGTTATTAAAAGATAAATGAATACCGATTACTCATACGAAGAGTAAAGTGCTATATACATTTGAAATATAAAACACTTTACTAGAATTCTAAAAGGGTAAAAGTGAATTTTAACGAACAGTCCTCGTCTTCCTATAGTCCTCCAATTATTGTTTAATGTCAATATGTAAAGACGTGGCTGAGAACCACAAACAGACCAATTTGCAAGTTTTATATAAGGCATAATAGATAAAAACTAAACGTCTCACTTCTCAACTACTTCATTTTACAAAACAAAATATATATGTGTATTGATAGCATAAATGCTCCCACACTAAACACATAAAAAAAACAATTACATCTGTTTTATATCTCTAGACTTTGTTCAATATAAATTTGATGTAATCACGCTGAATCGGAATGTAGGCTTTCCTGAGTCTAAATTAGGTCTAAAATCATTTGCGATATCTATTTACGGCAATAAATGTGCTAAGAATATTCTTGCTCGACTGGATTCGCCAATAATTTTGTGTATTGTTTTTGGATTATTCATTTCGTTCTAGCTATTCATTTTAATTTAAACCCACTAAATCATATAATAAAGGTAATCCGTTAGTAACGTTATAGGTAATTAAACAAAAATTCTTAACTCAATCCATAATAGTAAGAATAACATTAGAGTCGTATGTTTGACTTAAAAATTAATTAAAAACCTGTGTGGTAAACAACCTACAGATTATATCTAAACTATTATTTGCTCTATAATATTATTATAATGAGAAAAGTACCTCAAGTAAGTAAGTAATTACTAGAGGGAGACTTTGTACAAAAGTCGATTGCTTGGGTACCTCTGTCCCATTCGTGTTTCTATCGTGAAGCATTTATGTTGTGTTTGCATGGCTGTGTTTCGGTTTGAAGGGTGGGATATGGCGTTAATTTACAGTACAGAGGAATAATACCTGAGTTCTCAGGAATGGCAACGCATGGGGGTATCATGGGCGAAACAGTATACTCTGTTATGTCCATGGTACTGCTCATGTCTATAGGCGACGGTTACCACTTTCCATCAGGTGGGCCGTCAGCTTGTTTGCCATTCTAAGTTGTATAAAAAAAAAAAAAAAGATTGGTTGTCAATAGTATTGTACAAATGTTATTCTAATAATCGGAAAGATTTGAATTTTTGTTTGTAATGGACAAATTCTATAAATGTATAAACTCAATAGAACAGATTTTTTAATTCTTTCACCTATAGAAACTTACGTTATCAGGGAATAACATGGACTATTTTATATATATATTTTATATAAAAAAAAAGTAGAGATCTACTAAAGGAAGTCGGGTTGGATCGCAAGTACATAAATATAACGTAATTTCAAATCAGGCATTTTTAAAGTCATTTCTGTGTTTTGCAGGTCATCCATGTTATTAGTCTCTAAATAAAAAATAATGTTAACTTATACAAACAAATTATATTTACTGCGTGGATACCTCTAGGCCACGATTAAGATACAGTGAACAATACTCAATGATAGCCATTTCCTAATATCAAATTTCAACGTCGCATCGTATCAGTGTGAGATTAGTTACCGGGTATTGATAATGTACACTCGTATAGATAGCGTTTGGTATCACGAACTTTCAAACAGTTGGACTAAATTATTAACGCTCAGACAAGCTAGCGAACTATTAACACATATAGAATTAGCTTCATTTCTAAGCAAGCAAAGCCAGGAAGAAAGATAGTGAAAAATATATCATATATGATAGAATAGAAAACCCGGCTTTATGGCTGATTCTGTAATATTCCACTAAAATTGTACAAACCATGGCTCGCGAACCACATGCGGGCCGCAGCATGAATTGATGCGGCCCGCCAAATCTTTTCTAGTTACTACCAATATTGATGTTGATGTTGACAGAATTGTAAAAGATTAATTAATAAAAAATTAATACAATAACAAAATAATGATATTATAGCTGCATTTTGTTTTTACAAATATTTTGCGGCCCCTAAATAAATTTAATTATTTTTATTGGCCCTAGATTCTATTTAGTTTGGACAGCCCTAGTCTAGATAGTAAGGTATACAGATACATACGCCACGGTCACAGGAACTGTCCATCTGCGTGCCTATTACCTCTTTATAGCTAACAGTTTAGTCAATAAACCTAATCATAAACGTAGCGGTCCAAAATAATAGGGTTTATCTTTATTGTCTAATAGATAGGACATGTATACGAGTATAATATAATGTACCAATTTAGTTCTCTAACGCTTCCCAAAGCGTGACTAGATGGGTATTATTACTAGTGCCACATTCAGCGTATCCTCGATTGCTTTTAGCATTTTATTACTAGATGCCGTTAAGTCTTTATCATTTTTGCCGATTTCAAAAAACAAGGACGTCCTTAATTCAGTTGTATTTTTTTTAGGTTTGTTACCTCATAACTCCATCAGTTGTAAACCGATTTGGGAAAATATTTTTTTTTTATCTGAAAGGACATAGTTACAGATTGGTCCCATAGAAATTTTATCCAAATCGGCTCAGTAGTTTAGTTTTTAGATTAAAATAAGAGGACATAATGATCCTAACTCAGGATGTGAACAGAGTAAAAGTACATAATGTGCTTTTTAAGGGGTCACTTCTATTGTGTACTAAAATTAACACAAACAAAATAATAATAAAGTTAAATTGCTTACTATAGTATCTGTAGTAAAAGATTCATAATGGTAGGTGCTTGTAAAAGGAACATGTCGCCTAAAGAAATAAAACACACACTAAATTACACTCCAGTGTGTGACTATTAATTTCGAGACCTTTACTGCTTTTATATCAACATAGTTTAATCAAATATAGTGCAGTGTTCTTTCGTTTATTACAATAAAAAAGCATAACATAAAAATATGATAGTACAACAAAACAAATAAATTAACAAAAAATGTGTAAAAACGAAATAAAAATAAATTATCTAACAATAAGAACATCTAACAATAACAATTAAAGTGGATTTAGTATGTTTAAGATTTAACAAGTAGCCTCATACATACATATTCATCACGCCTGTCTTCCATTGGGGTAAGCAGAAACAATGGAATGTACATCGACCAGTCTATTGATCTTATGTTAAGAAAACTGCTGTCAAATCCATTTTCCTGGATTCCGCGCACATCTGTCACTCATCAAAGGTCAGGTAGCGTTGTTTAATAATAACAGCACCTTTGGGAACCGGAGCATGGGAAGGTAGCGGTAAACATCATGTATGAATGTGCTGCACTGCGCCCGCGCAAGAAAGTTCGCACGGGGCTGTTAGACCAGCTGTTAATGGTGAAATGGGATTTTGTCTTTATGGGAACTGATGATTCGTCCGCATTTGCTGTAATAAAATTCACTTGAGACGAATACTAAATGAATTTCTATTTTTTTAATAGGCTGAAACTGGTATAGCAACCCCGCTTGTTCTATTGGTATAAGCTAGAGGCGTACCAGAGAATGACTTATACATAGATGTGAACGAAGTCAGATTAGATGGTCCATAGGGACAAATTCGGCAGGAATTCACGGCGATAGTTTCCTAGCAATGGGGCTGCTAGACCCCACTGCTTACAATTTCCTTTCCCCCTTATGAATTCTGTTGGGCGTAGCAAATAAAAATTGAAGAAAGTTTAATACATTTTTAGATAGATAGATACTCTTTATTGCTACCTCCAAAAGATTACAGTAGTAAGCTTATTATAAATATAAACAATTACAAAAAATAATTACAATGAGAAAACAATGGGAAACCTTATCGCTAAAAGCGATTTCTTCCAGGCAATATTTACATTACAGGCAATAGATTTTTTTGTTACCAAATAAATATTCACCGTCTACACAGGCCTTTAGATATGTAAGGAAATCTAAAAGTCAAGGTGCGAGCAAGACAATAGGGGCACCACCGGTTCTACACATTGCAAAACAGGCGACCGGCTAAGATCTAGATTAAAATGCAATTACAATTGCACAACAATTGCCTTTCCCTCTTTGTAAATTCCAACAACAACTCGAATTCGCAATATTGTTGTGTGCACAAATTTACATCGATTCGATATCGAGTCCAGTTGATCGATTGTTCAAGTTTCGATTTACGTAATGCTTGTGGGACAGAATTAATTTTCCATAGATCAATAAGACTTAGACAGAATATCTCCCAAGAAATGTTTCGACAATAACGGCCTCATATTTTAAACAATAGCGCTTTTTTGAAGGTGTACAATTGTATTGATCTTGTAATTGGTGACTTTTATAACACAAACCGTTTTTTTTTGTTCTCGTTATCATATTATATTACTAATACTACATATTAAAGTATATGGTTTCAAGCTTTCGTACAGTATGGAAAAACAACGTGTCATTCTACAGTTGGTCGATTGTTTTTTATACACATTTTTGCTAATCTATGCTCCATCAAGATATGTAATAGCGACTGTGATCCCTGTGGGGTAGCCAGAAGCATTGGTCGACTACCGTTAGTAGATTATATTGATACATTGTTGTTAGCTATCCACAATCTAAGATTTTCCATCAGTTTGTAATTACATTAAGACACGCTACAAATTTGTACGGCAAATTTATTATTCACTCGATCATATCATAACGGCTGTTTGTATACCAATATTTACTTAAATTCATCATTAATTTGCCTTAATAAACAATTTAGCAATGTATTCTGTAGAAACAAATAAATTGTTATTATATTAGTAACACCTTTAATCTAGTATTATCAAATATTCATTAACTAAAACTATATTTGCAACAGTTCCTTCTTAAATGCTAGAAAGATTCTCAAGAGCTTCATAAAGGATCAAAAACTGCAAATTTTAGTTGTTTCTGCACCATTACATACTAATAAAAATTATGCTGAGTTGTATGTATGTAAAAGTGCTTCTCATTTCTTTTCATTATAAAGAGAGAGACGAATACTAGAAGTAAAATCGTTTAAAAAATTATTACTTCAGAGGCCGAATACTGAATTATAATAGGTTGAGTGCTTACGGTAGTAGATATATATCTACTTTTGCTCCTTTACTTTCCTTTTAATATTTTTTATTATTAAATTCATTAATCACATTTTAATTCTAATACGAATATTCAAATTAAATAACTTACATTTAACGTCCATATCCCTTATTTAAGTTCAGTTTAGTTTTCTTCGAAGTACTTACACTACCTGACCCTATTTACCAGCACAGAATCGAAACAAGGCAAAAAATCTATTGGCTTCGCTATAGGTATCTACATTTAGACGAGTAAATTTTTATAGTAAAATGCGTAACATTTTGTTTGTTGGTATTTTTACGCGCCAATGAACACGGCCACTATTCCATTGTGCATTATGTCTAAGCGTCCATAAAAACTGGTTAAAAAAACTAGCTAATAGAAACATGACAGGCCCAATTTCTTAAATGGTAACCGCGCTATTTGGTAATTAATGATTAATACAGTATGTACATAATTTTATAACGTGTTTATTATATAATTGCATGTAGGAAACAGCAACAATAAAAATTAATACTGTAATAGAGTGTATAATAAATTTATATACCGTATTAAAACTACTAGGCTTATTGCGAATGGAAAAATGGATGTAGAATCATAGATAAATATAACAATTTCTGTCCAAGAAAGAGCAGTAGATATGTTCTATTCCGATCGTGAATATCCGAAGCTAAGGAATATTTGTGGAAGCGTATCTAGTACAGTATAGTAGGTTAGACATAGCTTTATAACAAATGTCTTCATATTTTAAAGCAAAAAAAAAAAAATTTACTCAAGATTGTATCTGTGATCAGAGAAAGGCATGCAAAATTTAATATAATACCATGTTTTAAATAATTACATGTATTATTTAAAACATGGTATTAATCACATAATGTACATTATAAACTATTAAAATATGCATGACTAAGCGATAAATTAATTATTAGTCCATTGCGAGCATGAGTGCCAGTCAGTAATTGGGGTTTTTACATCAACATTTAATATTTATGACCTTTTATATAGTAAAAGGTAAATTTTTGTTACTGAATAATTTTATTCTACAGATATATAGCAAAATAGGTTGGTACTTGCTCTGCACTTCGGGGAGCATGCAAAAGCCCCCGTCTGGCAATATTAAAACCAAAACCAGACAGGACTACTTTTACACGAGTAGCGTTAGTAATTAATAATAATAATGACTTTCAACCTCTTTATAACAATTGCTTGTAATCACTAGTATCTGGGTCGTATAATACAGAATGACAGATAAGTACCTATAGCTTATTACAATTTATCTCCCAGGGCACGATAAAGGATCGCAAAACAAGTGTTTTGCGTCCAAGTGGACGAAAACGCACTTCCTGACTAAAAAATCTTAGATACTGGCAAGGGATGAACACAAGATCACTTCTCCGGCGGCAGTCTATAAAGTTATGATAGCTTTGTTGATAATCGGCAACTGATAGAAGATGGTACAGTAAGTGTCAAAACAATAGACCATGTTAATCGCTGATAAATGATATTCCTATAGGTGAAAAAGTTTTTAGAATCGGTCGAGTCCTTTTAGAATTTATATATTAAAAAAAAAAAAACAATCAAATCTGTCCTCTTTATAATATTAACTGTATTTTTAGCTTTAACGTTCTATAGAACGTTAAAACAAAAAATAATATAATCATCAGAAATAAAATTGTTAGTTAAAATCTTTTTAAAACCGTAACAAAGATCAACACTGCGTACTAATTAAATTTATTGAATCAATTAAAGGCAATCAAGAGAAAAAAGTTCAAGATTTCTTCAGCATTTTCTGATTAGAAATTATTTGGTGACAGAAAGGCAAGTGATGACTAATATTTCCATTTGCTCAATAGTGCAGCAGTACAGCCCAGGCTTAGACTCAGGTCAAGACATTCTACAAATCTTGTTGCTACCTTGTTAATAAACCCAGGCCAACTACAAACCAACACAAAATGCCAAAATGTTGTATCTGTGTGTCGTAACTTATCATCCCTGGCGGATACGGGATGCAGTTTCGTGATAATTATAGAAAACAATACAACAATGTGTATTTCTGAGAATAATAACACTACCATATAATATAAACTACCCACATAAAGCACAGGACCATACAAAGTGGAGTTTTAGAGAGGTATAAGTCCAATATTGGACTATTGTGGACAACAACGCAGAGACAAATAATATAACATGCAGAACAGTGTTGGCAGTATTGTGTTATAAAATAAACAATTAAGTGGAGATTAGACCGAATGAGGTCAATTCCTTTATTAGTGTCGTTAAAAACAAGTTTGACCCCAATGATTATGTAGGAATAAACGTAAATTTTCATAAATAATGTCTAATAATTATATATATATATATATATATATATATATATATATATATATATATATATATATATATATATATATATATATATATATATATATATATATATATATATATATATATATATAAAACACAATTGCATGCTCTTTGTAAATAATGCAATTTGTAAGATAACTTGAGGAAATATTAAATTATGTATGTATGGAAGTATCAAAGTTGTTGGTACTGATATCTTTCCAGCAAACACGTGACCTGGCGTAACATTACCAAATAAGGTTCTTCTAATATGGCTTGAATAATTGAATTCGACCCCGTTTTATATTCTTTATAACTCCTCGATCAGTAGAATTAGGAATACCTTGGAAATAAATCGTTATGCAACTTAGAATGGCAAACAAGCTTGTTATCCACTTGTTGGAAAGTGATAATAGTTTAGTAGTAACAGATATCATAGATGACGCCTATGGTAACCTCATGTGTTGTGTGGATCGCAGTATATTACTGTGATTTGTATGTTGTCATACCTGAGGACTAAGGTGTTATGTTTTCGTAATTAAATTCAATGGAGGCCATGATGTATTCTATGATGGTGTCATTCAAGTTTACCACTTTCCATCATAGGGGACGTCAGCCTGTTTGCCACTCACAGCAGTACAGAAAACCCAAATCAAATTAAACCTTATGTCTATGTACTAAAATTCATTACAAGTAAAACTTTTTTTATAACATAATGGGTAGGTGCGAGTAGAACGTGTTGCGAGCGATACGGACGAACGGTCAGACATACGAAGATAAGAAAGTTATTTACGACATTTGCATTCATGTGGGGAGAGTGTACGAGTACATGCATTGTGTTGAACTAAACACCCTTGTCAATGATGCGTATGTTATGGGAGATTTAAGGTCAATATCTGAATTGAATATTAACATTGTTTATCGCGACCTTATTCGTGTGAACCTTTCATCTTCCGTTCTTATGGGAACTATGGGGAATTCTTTCTAAATAGCGACCTAAGTCAGTGAAGGGTTATCTTTATTTAGAATTCCAAAATGGAGAGTTCACAATTCACTTGAAAATTTAATTTAATTTACGCAATATCTTCGCCATTTTTAATCGGTAACCATATTAATTTTGTTCTTTTTTGGAACAAATACTTAAACTATCTCAAATACTAATTCAGCCAGACATTAGTATAGTAGTTACTCCTAACCAGTAACCACTGCTTAATGGACGGCTTAAGCAATATACCTACGCAGTTGTTCGTGATTACGAAGAGTTCTCGACCCGTGTAAGATTACCCGACACATAACTTCACCTTTAATGCACTTCGGTGCTAGTGAAAGCACCGTTACATACCAAACCGCAAACGTAATAAATTAACACGGCGAACTGCTAAATCAGCCATAGTGCGATTAGCTATTTGTGGTCCAAACATGAGAAGCGCACGCGCAGCAGTTTCCGCTGTGACGGCATTACGAAGAACACAGCTTAGTTAATGTAAGCAGTAGTTCGTATTACAAATACACGATTTAACTAGACCATTATACCTACTAACTTATAAGTTTACTCTAGACTTCGCCTTCATCAATAGGATAAGTGATAACCTATATTTTTGTCTATTTTAAATAGTATTTTTTTTATACAACTTAGAATGGCAAATAAGCTGACGGCCCACCTGATGGAAAGTGGTAACCGTCGCCTATAGACATAAGCAGTACCATGGACATAACAGAGTATACTGTTTCGCCCATGATACCCTCCATGCGTTGCCATTCCTGAGGACTCAGGTACACGTATACCAAATTACATCCCAATTAGTTGAGCCGTTAAGGCGTCAAGAAGTAACAAAGAAACTCAGTTTCACATCAAAATTTATAATTACTCGTAATAAAGATTTCGCTAAAGAATTATATAACAATAAATTTGATATCCTGGATTCATAAATAAATGAGGGGATAAAAGCTATTTTTCTAACATATTGTACTTATAAGAGTAGCATCAAATTTGTTTCAGCAGAGCAATGGCTATTGGCCATGAGCAATGGCTATGTATATAGGCTAGTATCGGCGAGATTCTATGGTTTCACAGCTATGTTAATAAAACTAATTGTTACATAGTCATAAACAACTAAACAACTACAATAAACATCATTAGAATTTTGTTCTGCCTTTTGTCAAGTCCTGTAACTTGACACAATCGAACTAGAATAAAAATTGACATCACACTGCATTGACGTCAAATGGACGTCACTATTAGACATATTTTTCAACTTAAGATATTATATTTCATTGGATGAAATTAACATACAAGTAATTTAAAATTCACAGATAGGGCGTGAATAATGACACATACATAGATAAGTTACTAATAAGGTAGGTACTTCTTTTAAGAAATATAAAAACTGGAAAATCATATTCTTCCTATTAAATCTTTGATTTTTTTATACCAAAATCATTAAATTATTACATCATTCCTTGGTAAAAGCAAAAACTCAAGCCACTCAAACAGTCAATAATTTTCAAGCTGTTTATATTATAGGGTATAAAAATAAAACAAGTAATCTAAACAATGTATTACTTCAAGCATGCGGTTGGTCTACCGTTTATAATTATTTGACTGTGACTCGAAACCACATGGCCCGTATTTGGAGAAATGTTATCGATTGCATTTCCTTTGATGGTAAGTATACTTATTTCATTTTACTTGCTTAGATAGTTTGCCAATGCAAATTTATATTATGTTTATGATAGTTGACATTATTATATGTATTGCATTATCAATATCTCCGATTACATTAACGACTCCTCAAACTGCATAATCTGCGGTTTTAGTTTCAACGTCAGTTGAATTGCGATTAAATTGAAAAGACGTAACTACCTGATTGGGGAATGTTAGTAATACGGAATACCAGTCCCATTGCTAGCAATATATCCTGTCAGATCGACCTCCCTGTGGTCCCTCCCCCCCCCCTCCACCCTGGAAACCATCGTGCTGAATTACATATGTAATTAACACGATGGGCTAACTGCTTTTTCATCCTCATCTATCATTCCTCACTGGTGCCCTATCAGCGTATACGTAACAGGGTTTTATCCTATTTTAAACACTAATTTTCTTATTTATTTTCTTAAGTATAATGAAAAAAAAAACTCTATTTTAAATACATTATCGGGACTTAACCGACGTTTTCAAAATTAACTATTGCTCACACCCTATCTATGAGTTTCAAATTACTTGCACATATTAATTTCATCTAATGAAAATTGGTATCTTACGCCGTAAAAACGTAACAAACAGCAGGGTGACTTTTGACGCAAATGAATTGAGATTGAATCAAGGTCACATGAAATAGACTAATGTTATATTAATCAAAATATAGCAAATAATTAGTAGTACAAGTGGATCCAATTACAAAATTAGGAAATAAAGATTCTCCAGATTGTCTTAAATTAAACATGCTTAACTTTTGTGTTGGCACATTACCTGCTAACTCATAAGGTACGTAAAGCTCTCATCGGTTCCACCTCTAGTGACTCACCGACTGTTGACCTGGCCAAAGCGAACAAAACAGCGGTATGCGGCTTTGTGTGTGGGATGCAGTAAGAACAGACCGTTCTTTGTGTGAGTGTACTAAGTTAACCTTCTTTAGATTTATGCGTGCCTGGTAACTTAATGCAGATGATGACTGACTGAGATAGAGTAATATAATTAAACGGCTTTTTTATTTAATTAATTGGGTGTATAAGGAAGCTGGGACATTATAATTAAGCCCTTTTTGTGAAAGGTAGTAATCGTATATTGATTGATAAAATCTTTTTAATATTCTCTCATTTGTAAAAACTATTTCAAGTATGTACAATAAAGTACTAAAACACCACGTAGTAATTATTATTCAGATTTTGGATATCCTTACGAACGAAGCGTTTCGCCTCGGCTTTCATAATGAGGGAAGTTAAGGAATGATGAAATTACTTGTTGCGTCCACATAAAAATCCTAGACAAGGACAGATATTTTTTATGCAACTTAGGTTTCAGCATAATTTCAAAATCTATTTATCTACAAGTAAATAGGATTATTATAAAGATATTACTGGCATATACGACGTTTTTAAATTCTTTTTTTTTAAAGTTGTCCAATAAGTCGCCCATTAGTCTATGCAAAAGCCCCTAACACAACTATCGATTGTGTCAACCCTTCTAAAATAAAATTCATCGAATTGAACCCCGGACAAGCAATTACGCTGGCTTTACTGGTGCATGTATCTATTAAGCTATGACAGGTATGTATGTATATTACAAACGCTTTTGTACTTTGTCGCATTAAGTGTTTCTTATTTAATAACCTATTTCTTCGTAAAAACGTCAAACCTCTCATAAACCTATTTTAGGTATTGAACTATTTTGTTTTTTTCTTTTACACTAAATTCTAATTTGAAAGAATCTGACGCAACATGTTATAGTTAAAATAGGCTAGTAGGTTTTTATTTTTATGAATTTAAGGGTTAATGTTTAAAAACCTTGGTTAATTGTCTAGTAACAATATTATGACAAAATGCTAAATAGTTTGTATAATTATGACTATACATTTAAGTGGGAAAGAAATGATTCACATTGTATGCAAATTAAACTTGTATTCATTACATGTTAATTTAATCAACTATTTATATATTGTATGTAAAAAGGACATAAAATATTTACATTATACTATATTGTCGTTATTTTATATATTGTCGTAAAGGCGACTAAGGGAGGGCGAGAGATGGGCAGCAGCGTCCCTCTTAAAAAAGCTTCAAAGCCAAACTGCGATTGCCAATCTGCCTGCCAAACGTGGCAACTACTGGCCTACAAGAGAAAGGCTTATGTTCAGCAGTAGACAGTTAAAGGCTGATATGATGAAGATGAATCAAAATGTATCAATAAAAATATTAATTTATATTACTAAATACAAAAGCGCGTTCCTGTTTTTTACGCCAAAAAATTTATCAATTGACAAGTTAACAATTCTTGTAACTTTAAAATATGTATTATAAAAAAAAACGCTTTCAACTTGCTTACTTCTAAAGCATGCGACAAATTATGATACAATTTTCAATGTCATAATAAATATTTCTCTACTGAAGATTTGTAGTTTAATTTGTACCCGTGCTAAGTCGGTTCGTTTCACTAGTACATAACAATCTCATCAAAAATATGAAAGGTAAAAAAATGCCAAGTCTCGAAATGCAGTTCTTCAACAACAAAAAGTTGTGAGATCTCATATACAACCAAGTCAGTTTCATTTATAGTGATTACATTATAATATTAGACTACTTTATTTCTATAATAATTATAATGGCCAAGTCATTATAATTATTATAAATTAGCAATTGTACGGCAACATACACCATTAATAAAATACTTTATTCTGCACTGTTTAGATTTACTTAGGTATGAAAATAGTAGATTTTGTATTACATTATTCTTTTATAATTATGGTGCCGTGCAATTGTAGTCATTATGTCATTTCTAGTATTGATATGATCATTATATTGTAATGACTATGAAATTTAATTATTGTTATGAAAAAGCGGTTTCTCCTAACACAAGCAATCTTTGCTTAACAGGAGATACCAAACCCTGTAATGTAACTAACTACCTTTGTATAAAGAAATTAATTAATTTATTTATTACAAATGCAATTGGTTTTACATGAGATCTCACAACTTTTTGTAGGGAAAAACTGCGTTGCCAGACTTGGCATTGTTGAGACGTATGTTTGTACATAATTTAGAAATATGGATAAAATAGAATATATATTTCTGAATATATAATATATTATATATGTATATGAAGATAAAATATTCATTATGTAGTCGAATCATTACAACCTTATCTTACAACCATGGATAATGATTTACTACGTAATATAACTACATAACAGTACATGAAGTCATTACTAAAGTATTTGTAATTTCATGGTATCAAATTGACAAAGGGCATTAGTCTCGCCATACCTAACAATTGTTCGTCAATTTATCTATAAACATGTTCATTATAGAATGATGTTGATGATTAGTGATGATACAGTTTTGTCATAATACTAAAATAGAGATTTTTAACGCAAAGGGGTTAAAGTTTCACGAATCATTTGATTCTAAATTTAGGATGTAATGTCCAACAACTTATATTAATTCACGTCGATAGAGTACTACACATATTACAGCCTTAGATTATGGACAAACTAACAATATAATATTTGACTTTAACTAAATGCTAAGACTTAGTTTGATATTATATCAAAACTTAAGTAAATAAAATTAAAAACATCGGGGTCCATAGTCTCTTGTATCCTAGAGAATATCTAACATTCCCTATTATTATGCGTTTTTCTATTTAGTCTTTCTTAATGTTGCTTATCAAGACACCAGAGATACGATACGAGTAATTGGTATGATGTTACCGACTTATATATTAAATTTTTAAATATGTAGAAATGACCATTCGTGCGCAATTAACAGTAATTATTGAACAAAGAAACCAAGTAATGCGAGTCATAACTATGTTTCTTTATTGAATGTTGCTTTGTCTACAGAACCATTCAATTATGCGGAATGAATAAATAAATAATTTTAAATAATATGCACTTATTCTATTTGAAGAATTGTCAAAGCAAAAGAGATATCACTGTTACTACTCTATCAAGATCAAAAATAAATAATAAAAAAAATATAAAACTGTTTTTGTATTATTATAATAATTTTCTTTATTGTAACATTTTTTTTTTTTGAAAAATATCTCGACAGTTTTATGCTTTATACATGTCAAGAACAAAAGATAACAAATTGAGGAAATCTATTTTACATACAAAACTATTTTATTCAAACAAGTGACAGAGATAGCGGATAATATCTATTTTATTGTATATCAATATAAATTATAATCTCCCTGATAATATAGTGATCAGTTAGACCGTGTACTGTCTGATGGAGGTATCAAGAGTTTCCGGAATCGGCGAGGATGTATGTGATGTGGATAAAGCAAAAAACGTATGTAAGAAAGACTGTTTTGAGATTTTACGCCGCAAGAGACTTGGCATATTTTTTATAATACTTAGAATGACAAACAAACGACGGTCCACGTGATAAAAAGTGATAACAGTCCTCATGCATTGCCATTCCAGAATACTACGGTATTGTAGACGTATCTGTGGTCTTCATTTAAAAAAAAAAAATAAGGGAGCGAATAGCAGACACAGTGTAATCACTTACAAAAACGAGAGAAAATTATTCAGAGTATAAAGTACTTAAGTACGAAACTGAGTATGAATACATCGTATTAGCTAATGTGAACAAACATAGTGCTCTAGTTGCACGAGGACACACACTAATAATATGCCAGTTCATAGCGGGTCAATTTAGATCGATACTATATTAATTTAGTATGTACGTTTGCAGCCGTGTCTACTGTCAGTTTTGCCCCATTAGTTAGTTTTGATTTATTAGATTTTTTAATTTCTTTTTGGGGGCTTTATAAATTTGATTGAATTTGATAGGTTGTTATTTGTTGCAATATATTTAGTAAAAAAAAAAAATCTTGAATATTTATAACTTGGATATCTCCTACAGTTAAAGACTAGTGTCGTAAAGACGTTATGAATGCGACATTCGTGTCAAATTTTTGATGACGTCATATTTCCTGTTGCTGCTCCTATATGTCGTTGTTTAACTGTTATTATCACGTGACCTAACAGGTAGTTTAATCAACCATATATCAAGCACTAGGTTAAATCATTCGGATACTGAATTAAGTAATACAGGTATATTTAATTTAAGAAAAGCATACAGTACTGTGAATGAAATAAACAAATCGAAAAGCTTTCCGCTGGCAAGTTCTAAATAAACTAAGATGTGTAACTTACCCAGCGTGGTAGGTAGCTGGTAGGTACTACGATACGTTAGTAGGCAAGCAGGTGTTCTTAATGTATACTTAATGAAGTTTTAAAGTGGAATGTTTGGTATAAAAACAAAATAATTTTTCAAGTGTAGCGTATTTTAAAAACTAGTAAAATAATAGTACCTATTAAAATTGCAAGAGTTAACATTAACGAAGTATGGCAATTTCACAATTATCTGATAATTTTCAAAAACAATTGAACAATTTACAATATTTCTGAATTTTTTTTTTTTTCTAATTCTCTAATACCGAACTATAACATTAATCATGCAATATTATTCTGTAGTTGAAAATTTTAATTTATATAGCAACAAAGTATTTGAAAAATTCCGAAACGGAATATGAAGTAGCTTCACTTACTTCGTACTTTTTAGTGGTTATTTGTAACGTGTTTAATGATTAACATTTCAGATCGCTATCAATCATGCTTAAACGGCTGAACGGATATGAGTGAAATTTGGTGCACGTATAGGTTATATACTAACCTAACACATAGAAAACTTTATACATTCACGTGACGAGAAAATGCACGGAAAACAGAAGTTTATAATGAGTAACCAAATATGTCACGCAATGAGATTGCCTGTTAATATAATATGGTTTAAATATACACTGTATGTTCAAAGTTAACCAACATATTTACAGTCACAACTTCTGTTATCATTCATTTCCAGTTATAGAACATTTACGCACAAGTGTATTATGTCAATAACTAGAATTAAAGAGGATTCATTAATGCATTGAATTTCTAACGTCCCTCTATACCCAGTTTGCGTAAAGTCCCTTGGCATTACGCAAACTGGGTTTGTACGGTACATTATTGGAATTAATGCTGACTCAATATAATAAATAACAAAGAAAACAATGTGGTTTAAATAGAAAATAATTGTTCATGCGTAACAATAAACCGCTATTACTTATGCTGCGATTGTCAATTTTGACTAAATGTATTTACAACCAAACACTAAGTCATTTTAAAATAATCATCTAAATCGGGCCGTTTTTGGAACATAATTTACATGTTCTTTCCGCTTGATTGGGGCATGGTAGTTAATTGACCGGGACAAATTCTTTCTCTATGCCCAATAAGAAGTAACAAACTCAATTTCACATTTATAATATTAGTAAGCATGCACATATATACAACACAACAAATAACGAGACAAGAAAACGAATGCCGTGACAAGAATATGAGGTAACGTTATGCCGCATTTATTACTACTGATCCGGTGCGGTCATTGCCATTCCAACCATACCTACCAGCGGCGACCATTAGAGGTAGAACTGTACAGGTTAATTTGTTATACCATAACATCTTTATAATTGAGGTGGACGTCGGTGTCTAACTAAATTGGTCATATTTCTTGATGAAAGTTTGGGTTCTATATACAAATAATAAAATTTTACAATCTTCGACAAGACATTATGTCTTTATTGACAACAACTTTGTCAGGTCGACCTCCACACCGGTAAAAGGTCGGCAGTACACTTGTAATGCCTCTGGTGTTGCAGCTGATCATGGGCGGCGGTAGTCATTTACCATCAGGTGAGCCGGATTCTTGTTTGTCTTTTTGTAATTCCTGGCGAGTCATCTGAACAACTGACTCATCTTACTTATACCATTTTTATATCCATAAAAAATTTACGGCTGATTTGTTAGAAGGAACCTGGATTAAGAATAATACACAGTTACAGATAATGTGCATGTTTTTGGTAATATAAAAAAAGTTTCCTAAGAAAACTACAATGTTCTTTTGAGACCCTATTAATTAGTTTCCCAAGAGACTACAGCATTGGGTTCTTTAAAAGGGGGTTAAAGAAGTTTCTTTAGGGTCGGCAACGCGCACATAATACCCTGGTATTGCAGGCGTTTATAGGCTACAGTAACCGCTTACCATCAGGTGGGCCGTATACTTGTTTGCCACTTCAGTGGTATAAAAAATATTTGTTCTATATTAATTAATTTTCATATTAATTCGAAGAAATGGATTTCATTAATTAACATACTGTGTATACTATATGAAGTAATAAATTAACTTCTTTATTAGAAAAATGTTGTATATCCACATTATAGACTGAACATGTGTTCCAATTATTTACTGTACCGCATTTGATACAATAAATGAAAGAAAACATTTGATGAATCAAAATGAAAGCCAACAACAAAAAGAGTTACAATAATTATCAATAGAAAACAAACTTTACATTTATGATTGCCAATGTAAGATACATAATTACTATATTTAATTACTAGCGGCCCGTCCCGGCGTCGCACGGGTGGACATTTTTAACATTTCCCTTCACGGCTCTGCTGCTATCGATCGTAGCGTGATGAAAAGTATACTATAACCTGCCCAGGAGTATGAAGAATAATTGTACCAGTTTCATTAAAATCCGTCGAGTAGTTTTTGTTTCTATAACGAACATACAGACAGACAGACAGACAAAAAATTTACTGATTGCATTGTTGGCATCAGTATATATATATATATATATTATTTTGGAAATATATTTCATGTACAGAATTGACCTCTCTACAGATTTATTAAAAGTATACATTAGTTAGTAGATATTAAGATATAAGCGTGTTGACTTTATTTAGGTGTAAGTTTATGTATATAATTGCCTTAAATAAATAAATAAATTCTCATTTGCCTCAACCAACAGGATACCGGAGAATCCAGACATTTATTTATTTAAAGGAACATCAACAGCATATTGCATTATAACACATATAACAAACATTAAATATAAGTATAGATTAAATTAAGTATAAGTATAGATTAAAATCCTATATTGCAGAAGCTCCAAACTATTATAATTACGAGCAAACTTAATTATTCACTAGCGATTTGAGCCCGGCTTCGCACGGGTAGATAGAATGTTCAAAAATAATATATGTTATTCGTTGATAATGTAGCTTTCTATATTTAAAAGAGATTTTAAAATCGGTTGAGTAGTTTTTAGATTTATTCATTACAAAGGAACATTTTATTTATTTAAACAATCAAATGTTTCCTCTTAATAATATTCATATAGATAATGTATAGATTGATCCTGTGACATCCGGCCAATGTTATAGATAGGAGTTACAGCTTGACCTGCAATGACGTAAAAGAGTTGCCATTAATTACACCAAAACCGGTCCCTCGTAACGGTAAATGACAAATATCGCCACTAATACAACGCATGTGAATGCGGTTCTCGTTTTATCAGACGGGTTCGCCAATATTCGAAACGAGGACTACATTGCACGGCCAATGTTTTAAAAATAAAATTGTTCATTGGAATAGCATTTATATACAAAATTACACAAGATTGACTTTTCTATACAAAAGTTGTTTACATTTAAAACTGTTCCAAATTAAGAAAAAAAAAAAACAAATGCCATAAGATAAGTGGAAATAAATAAATAGACAAAACAAGATTGAGGGAGCGGGGGATTGTTAGTAATGCAGATTATCAGTGCCATTGCTAGCAATATATCATAATATATCAGGTCGACCTCCCCGTGGTTCCCCTTGGAATCTACTGTGCTGAATTTCAGGTGTATTTATCATAGGATAGGTTCACTAATCTGCCTTTTTATTCTCATCTATCATTCCTTACTGGTGCCCCGCGAGCATATACCGTTAGCGTAGGCGGGGTCATCATCCATTAAAAAAAAACATTGACATTCCCATACGTTATTATCTACTCTTAAAACTGTTCTAAATTTTAATTAAAAAAATAAACAGTTGTCATAAGATAAGGTAAGTATGTCTGTCTGAACACTTACCGTAAATAATCAACCGGGTGACCAATATTTAATATGCTTTCAAAATTTACAGAAACATTTCAATACGTTTAACTATAAAAGTTATAGTTACAGATAGGTCTACAATCTATTTAAAAGCTGCCTATTTTCATTGCCATTTTTAGTTCTTAAACCTGTATTTAGGTTTTTTTTTTATGTCAATGTAAAATTATTACAATTTTCAATCTCACCTTTGTACAGTTATACTTTAGCCGCCTAACCGTTTTACACATCCATTTTAAAAAAAATCTACTATAACACCCTAGCACAGCTCACAGTTGTCAGTAAAAGAACTTTGCGCAAAGCACATAAAGTTGAATGTCATGAACAGTAAACATGCATAGCACAAGGTCGATGTATTGTATGTCTGAATGCATTCAAGTTGTAGATAGAATTAGTTATAAAAGAACGCGATAAAAGAACATTAAATGCTTTTTATCTCGAGAGACAAATCGTAATTATGTCTGAGGTTGGATTTAATAAGACGCAGTTATGAGGCTACAAAGGCCTTTGTATCACAAACTGATGCAAAAATCAAGCTTCTATGTTACTAATAAAATTATTAAAGATCACATACAACTAGATGGAGCATCGAATATTAAAAAAATACCAGAAAAACGGTAATCCAATCGTTAGCTACCGCGTTGTTTTTGTATTTATATGTGTATATATAATATATATAGATACAATCTCTTTGCAGAGTTGCATAGTTGTGTTTCGGTTTAAAGGGTGGGATATGGCGTAAATTTACAGGGTACAGAGGAATAACATCTGAGTCCTCAGGAATGGCAACGCATAAGGGGTATCATGGGCGAAACAGTATACTCTGTTATGTCCATGGTACTGCTCATGTTTATAGGCGACGGTTATCACTTTCCATCAGGTGGGCTGTCAGCTTGTTTGCCATTCTAAGTTGTATTAAAAAAAACAACACTACGACCTCTTCCAATTACGACTATGACTCTATGACGCAGTAATACACCCACAAACACAGTAATATGTTTTGAATTGAAAATCTCTTTTCTTTTGGATTATAAATAAGAATACTTAATTATAATAAATACAAGTACTTACACAACAAGGAAAAAAAAACTTCGGCACGTAGTTGTCCAGTATTAAAATTGCTCTTAAACTCTTGTGTTTAAAGTTATATACGTACTTATTTATATTACTGGCAAACAGTACAAACGCGCTGTGATTACAGTTTAAAATTATAGCCTCAGTTTTATTTTGCAGCGAAGAAATTTCATTCCATAGCGGGCATTTTGTTAAGACCCTGACGTCAAAAATCGTGTTTACGCATTTAAGATCCCCAAGGCTGTGACTCAGAGCGGAAGACCACGCCCGCGTACCATGAAGGTCAGACGTCCATGTGACCGCATTCTCCAGTCAAAAGCATACCAGTTCACCGTGGAAAATACTTGATAAATCACACCGATTTGGGGCTGATAACTTAATTTTACTTAAATGATTTTTTTATTGTTCAAGGGTTCCGCGACTAATCACCATCTCACTTGATCAAAAGTGATTATGTGGTCTAAGATGGAGCTCGCGAACCTTTGCATAGTCTTACTTACTTACTTTTACCTTAAATCGGTCTAGATTGTATGCGCTTGGAGAAACATGCATAGAAAGTTCAACACAGCCGTATGTATGATGAAAGAATCATATCATTCGACTTATTATTTTCTATTTGATGCTGTCCAAAGTCTTAGTACCTCATTAATATTTCATCACAATTATTTAATTCAATTTCTTCTTTTCATTTAAGAATTTCATCTTGTCGGTGCAACTAATTCATGCATTTCCTTCCCGCCAGCTTTATCCCATGCCATATCTTTGACCTCTCTTTACGACATGACACCTAGTATTTCCTTTGTCCGTCCCATATCATCATCATATAGTCCTTTATCGTCGTGTGATATAAACATTATTAGATCAATAATATAGTATACAAAGATAATTTAATATCACTGGTTAATATCCATATAATGCAGTCGAGCTTGTGCTCCTATTGACGGAAATTGTTAAGCGTTCCTTGCGAGACATGATTACTGCCACTGACTTCAAAGGTTAGGCATTACGTCACGCATGGTTACTTCACGGTACAAATTGGTACGACCTACCATAAGCAAAATTTTAGCGACTAGGTAAAGCTAATAATATGTTCCACATAAAAAACCGACTTCAATTATGGCATAACCAATTATTTTGATTTAAGAACTAAATTATTGAACCGATTTCAATAAAATTTCTATGGGACCAATCTGTAAGAATATATTTTTAGATGAAAAATGATTTTCCAAATCGGTTTACAACTGACGGAGTTATGAGGTAACGAACATTAAAAAAAAAATACATCAGAATTGAGAATCTCGTTCTTTTTCAAGTTGGTAGAAAATGATAATAGTGGTATAATTATGATAATAAAAAATAATTATAAAGACTTTTGTATTTGATTGGTAAGAATATTCGACCGTAAGGAGAATGTATTTATGGAACCAATTCGCATTCTGGATATAAAAAAAAAACGCAATTGTATATATTTGAGTGTCAATTTTTGTCAATAAATTAGATATAATAGAACCTAATTGACATCTATTTTCAAATCGGAGTATCTTCATAAAATTGATGAAGATTTACAAAAACAAAACTATATGCCACTACCTTTTACACGCAGTTTCGTCCGCGTGATCGGGATAAAAAGTAGCCTATATCCTTCTCCATCCCTTAATATCCGGGAACAAGCTGCACTCCTACGGGGGGCTAAAAAAATCATAGTGATTGGTTAAGTAGTTAAGGTGCTAAGAGGTAACAAACAAAGTTATTTTCACATTTATAATATTAATAAGAATTTTCGAAAGGGTTTTAGTGCGGCAATTGATATGCTAAACAGCTTTTGTAACATCAAGGAGGGATAAAATAAGGAAATAAATTGAAATATTTCCTTCGTCCGTCTGTACCTATGGAAAATATACACCTTTAATAACGTACTTTATGCGTAGAAGTAATTATTAGCCGCTGTCACGACTCGTATGCGCTTCCATAATCAGACTATAATGGAATGTATTGCTACCTCGTCTCAGCCTTGTGGCCATCTGCATTGTAAAATACTTGATATAGGTAGTATCTATTTGCATAGTTAAAGATGGCGTTCTTTAATCTTATAAGTCTATAGATACTAGTGTTTGTCGCAAAAGTGAAAACGGCTTTTGTCTCAGATTTCATTTCATTTTTTTTTTTTATACAATTAGAATGGCAAACAAGCTGACGGCCCACCTGATGGAAAGTGGTAACCGTCGCTTATAGACATGAGCAGTACCAAGGACATAACAGTGTATACTGTTTCGCCCATGATACCCCCCATGCGTTGCCATTCCTGAGGACTCTGGTGTTATTCCTCTGTACCCTTTAAATTCATGCAATATCAAACTTCAAACCGAAACACAGCCATTCAAACAACTGCTTTACGGTTGAAACACGAATGAGACAGAGGTATCCAAGCAATCGACTTTTGTACAAAGTTTCCCTCTGGTAAAGTCTTTAGAAAAATTTATTCAAAGTTGCGGGTAATAGCTAAATTTAATATCCTTAAGTAACAGTTAAGTACCTATAAAGCTCGAAGTACGTTCCTTTAAACATCAAACACAGTCATGTAAACAGGGGCAGCGCTGACAGAATTATACGAGCCGAGCGTGTACCCAAATTGTTTATTGAAACTGGCTGCATTTTGTCACGTTCTAAACGTATCGTGAGCCAACCTTGGTGATTTCTCGCCAAATGCATTGGAAATTGGAAGTAGGGATTCTTCGAACCGTTGCATAAGCAGCAATGCAATTACAACACTTATTCACGTTTACGGATAAACTGTAAATCTTTAAATGTGCTGACAATTGATAAGTATATTTTGCCTATCCCTAAAGAGATATGAAGATACTTAAGTATATTATCTTAACAATTTGAATTGGATTTCATGAACACGAGTCTTCTAGAGGTTAACCATGATTTAGGGGGGGGGAAAGGGATTGTTAACAATGGAGTTTGACAGCCCCATTGCTAGTAATATGCCCTATTAGGTCGACCTCCACGTGGGTCCCCCTGGAAACCATCGTGAACAATTCTTGTTGAATTCGTCACGATGGGCTAACTGACCTGCTTCATCCTCATCTATCATTCTTCACTGGTGTCCCGCCGGTGTATATCGATAGCGCGGATGGGGATACCATTCCATTATCACCCATTAAAAAAAAAACATGATTTAAGAGTTAAATATAACAATATATTATTTTAGTAGGATCGAATTTAGGACCTACAGTTTACTACGTTTGCCCTAATCTTATAAGATAGATCTTGTGAATTGAGTAAGTTATTTAATATCTTCTTCGTTAGCATGGTATAGCCTACCATTGGGCATGTGCCTCTCCAATTCCTATCCAAGTGACATAGTCTGAGTTTTATTATTTTAATACCTTATTATGTAAGTTATATCTACTTATACTTAATACATGTAATGGCAAATATGTCAAGGCAGAAGCGAAGAGAATCTGGACGCGATGCGAATACTAAATAATGTTAGAAAATACCCATTGGGCAACGTGGCCAGTATGTGATCGTAATATTGATAAATCCGTGACTACAAATCAACTGTACAGTTGTTACCAAATTTTATTCTTAGAAAACTTTGTGAACGTTTCGTTTCTGACTCACAATGATTAAAACTATAATGACACTTTAAAGGAAATTAAAACACAAGGTAAATACCAATATTCTGACTATTTCCGAGTTCGGAAAGTTTGTGGTATCACTAACGAATCGTGTACGTCTAGTCTATGATACAAATTTACCCATCTATATCTATACTTATAATAAATCTGTAGAGAGGTCAATTCTGTACATGAAATATATTTCCAAAATAACTATCAGGGGGAGATTAGTGATCCATACTGAGGAGGAGGCTGTATTCAACCGTGGACAGTTAATAATACCTAATGCAACAACAACATAATGTAAATTATCTATACGAATATAGTCATCAAAATAAGTGTTACTAACTGGTTTTTTTTTAATGGATGATAATGGGATGGTAACCCCACCCGCGCTATCGGTATACACCGGCGGGGCACCAGTGAAGGATGATAGGTGAGGATGAAGTAGGTCAGTTAGCCCATCGTGACGAATTCAACAAGAATTGTTCACGATGGTTTCCAGGGGGAACCACGTGGAGGTCGACCTAATAAGGCATGTTGCTAGCAATGGGGCTGTCAAACTCCATTACTAACAATCCCTTTCCCCTCGTTACTAACTGGTTAAGTAAATGAACATGGAGATAATTCCTATGACCTCTACTATTACTTAAATTGAAAACAAATAAACTACTGTCTAATTATATAACGAGCGATTCATATGTAAACAATATCTAATTTAGATTAGATAAATTATGACGTACTAGTTACATAGTTACATATTTGTGGCGAAATAATAGATAATCCTTTATGTTATTTATAATAATTGCTAATAATTAATGCTCCTTTCCACTCAGGGTTTGCTGGAAGAGAACTCTTACAGAGTTAAGATCGCCTGTTGTACATCTTTATTGTATATATATATTATACGTTTTAATTTTTTCTGTGTACAATAAAGAATATATAAATAAAATAAAAAATAAATAAATAATTGTAATTGTTAGTCGGTATATATATTAAACAAAGAATGTCAGGAGAAAAATAAATGATTATCTGTGGTCTATGCCTATCGAAAGGGGGAAAAACGTAAATAAATAAATCGACCACAAATACCTAATCATTCACCACAACGTCATAGTAAACACATCTCTATCTATACCATTAGGGATTACAGTTGTGATCATATATTTTTTTGTAATAAAAAGCCATTTAATATCAGTAATCATGATACCACGAGATTCCAAATGTAGCTTAATAGGTAGTTATTTATCATATCATAGACTTATTCCTAGCTGGAAAACAGTTTCCAGCTATGAAAGTCACTGACAACAGAATTTTTGACTGACCAAAAGAAGTAAAGTTTTCAGGGTTCCTGATAAATGCCTGAATAGGTTTAGACGTATCATTAGAATAATTTCATCATAGGCAATTGTATTTATCGCTGATGACGTATGCAAGGGCTGTTGTTCCGAAATGGGGGAAAATTTATAATGATTACTCATTTTAAAAATTTATTAACAGGATTCTGTTTTGACGTCTGTTTATGGAAAGTTAGCATGTTAGAAAATGACTCATGCATGTAGCATTAAATGATGACGCGATGACCTAATAACCCATAAAGTAGATAAGTAAGTGCAATTAATTTTTATTGTATTGAAAACATGATTATAATTAATAATGTTTTTAAATTTCAAATTCAAATACAATAAAATATTTATTTACTTATTTATTAATAAGTAAATAAATATGTATGTATGTAAATGGCATCATTAAACATTTCATTAATGCAACTTGGAATGACAAACAAGTTGTTAATTCACAATCGAAAAGTGGTAACTGTCACCTGAAGATAAAAACAGCATTATGGTGAACGGCAACATACTTTTGTAAATAAATTTTTTTTACTGATGTAAGAAAGACTCTGTTTTCCGCACTTAGCCTCCCATTTGGGCCGTTGTGCGTCTTTTTTATTTACTGATATTTAAATGTAAAAAAGTTTTATAAATATTTTCTACTAAGTTATAGGGATGGATAATATCTGATATCTATATATTGAGTTCTTCTGGATATTGATGATGAAGCATTTTGATATCCCCTATACCAGTAGGATATCTATATTCATTATGAATGAGTGTTTCTTTTCTATATGATATATTGGTTGACCAATATTTAATATGTCTGTTATTGGACTAATATATGTATAGATATTGTACTTACAATATCTATACATATTATTTATTTTATTTATTTATTAAACATTTTATTGCACCAACATATCATGATTTGTTAAACAATTTTCAATACGTATAGTGTAGTACAAAAGGCAGTCTTATACATATATTAGTACACCTTTACTAAATTACACTAAAATTACTAGATTTGAATAAAATTTGGTACACAGACCATTATTGTTCTACATGAACATACAGGCTAGTTTTTATTCTATTTTAATTTTATTGTAGGTAGAATCTTGGCTTACGCCTCAAACAAATTTGCCATATCATTTTTAAGCATTTTCTGAAAGTCTCTCAATTAGAGCAAATTTTTTTTATGCTATCACATAGCCAATTTTGAAGAGATTTAATTATACATTATTTTAATAAATTGGTGTTCTAAATTAAAATATTTAAAATTCAATGTGTTTGTGAATTAAATCAAGGTTTATAAGTGTGTGTATATCACATTTTAATTATTATGTTAGTGAAACACCAGGCTGTGGCACTCTCACTTACAACAAAACTGTAAATATATGCGAGGCCTTTACAGAAACAAAGAATAATATGAGTATTGTCAAGTTTTCATTCCAAGCTATGATGTCAGCCACATATCACCTAAGTAAATATGCAGCAAGTGATGTCAACAATACAGTGAACTGAACCGCAATAGAGACGGTGCCATGAATGTTTAATACAATTTTTTTTCCATCCGAGTATATCTTCGTGACAGACCTTTACGGTCTTGACTGAAAAAAACTAATGTCAATTGTTTAGGTATCAAAGATTTGTGTTTCACAACTCCCAATTTAAATAAATTATTATGTAAAATGGACTCATGTTATTAACTGCTTTTTACAGTAAAAATATTAATAAAAAAAATCTATCTCCATGATAGTAAACCTTGAGATGTCTTAGTGGGGAAGTCAGAGGAACTTTGCCTACTGCTACTATTGTGGTGAATCAATATGCTCACAAACAGATGAGCATAAAGATTAGAAAAGCGGATTCCTAATGCCATCTAAATAAAAATTTATCCAAAAAGTAATTAGTAATGAGTCATTATTAAAATAGATTAACTTTTATAGTTCAATTAGTACTAATTATCATTTGTAAACTCAGTACAAAGTATCATTTGTAAATTAATTTAATATAAATTATTCTTTGTAAATTCAATGAAATATAAAATTATTATTTGTTAAACTAATCTTGTGAAGAAAGCTTTTGGATAAAAAAAATTGTCTGAAATGAAATACATTGTGTGGACTTGCCATGTCATGGTATTCCCCCCCCCCCCTCTTTATTTGTTCTTATAAAAACTATATTGTCCACAATTTTTATTAAATTAAATAAACATACTAGACTATTTAAGTTGTTTTAGTATAGTATATCTAAGAGTTACTATGGAAACTCTTTAATAAAAAAATATTTTAACCAACTAAGTTATAAAAATGTTGAGTTTTGTATGCTTAACATATACATATGTTAGAGTATACAAATAGGTTACTAATAGTAATAATATTATAGTAATCTATTAATATAAGTATTACTACGACTTACTACGCAATCTGCACTGCAGCATACTCCGTATACCCCCCCAAGTGCCCTCTGTGTGGTCCCCACGCGGTATTTGCGCAGATAATCGTTCTGTGTATTAGCTTTTTTTTTTATATTTTAAAATAAAAAAATTATTAAAAATGTCGACATTGATATACATCTTCTTAGTTAACAGATAATAGATAAATATCTGTAATAAATTACTAAGTACAATGATAATCTGTACTGATACCGGTAAACCGACTTTAAATGAATATAAAAACATAAATACCTGTGCAAATTGCTCCCTGATTTCAGTCCTCTCTTCATCGGTTAATTTAGAATTATCTGCCATCGTCAACACAGGTAAATAACACAAAAACAAGGATCACAACATCGACAATGGAAGAACTGATTTAGGTTCAAATTATGCAGGTTACAATTTCACTGTACACTTAAACACTAATAATAATTGTAGTAAATGTGTTCTAAAAGTAGAATATAATAAATCACAGCACAATTATTTTATGAGATATTAAAATTCAACTCCGCTATTTTTAATACGATAGAAGCAACGTTCACGCAAGTACAACAACTACCATCCGACGACTTGAATAAAAAAAAAATCGCCACCAATCACACTAGTGTTGCCTAATAATCGTTTAGAATCGATGGATATATTATAAATTGAATATGTAAATATTTCATCAATTATAATATAATCAACAAATCTTGAAGTGACAACTTTAAGCATGGACATCTTATAAGTAAGTGTGTGTCATTGTCATTAGAGAAAGAAAGAATATATTATCTTTATATAAAGGTGGGTGTCAGCACGACGCAACGTAATGCGCACACCATTACTATGGTGATTAATAAATAAAACAAGTTAAAATAAAAATATTACCCATTGATTTTTTAAAGTATTTTACATTTTTCAGAAAATTTATCTGAAGGTATGTTTTTCACTAACTGATTTCCATCAGCGCTTCTACTGAGTTAATAAAAGTGAAAACTTACGTAAAATATATATGAATTTAGAAAAAACAAAAAGTTGTACGGTGCAAAGTCTAAACTACATGCAGAATAAGTTACGGGTTTGTTTTTTTTCGTGATTAAAACTGTCTTCGTTATATTGAATATATGTATGTCTTGATGCTATTAATATTAGAAGTCGTACCATAACAGTGTGGAATGACCTTTCCTTAGTTGTTTCCTTTAACATCTTACTCTTATACTCGGTTCTTAATTTCAAATACCTATTCTCAAGAATGCTATTTTTTTCTCCACGTGGAGGGGAGGAGGCATTATGCTTAGCATCTACATATTTAAACTTTTTTTGAAAAATGTCATTAAAAATAAAATTGTCAGTAACATCATATTAAACAAAATTTAAAAATATTCCATTTAATAAAATGCTATATTGATAAAAGGACGCTAAGATTGTTTATTATGAGTAAGTTTAATCCCTTACCGCTTTAGATCATGAATCGCGTATCTCATAGAAAAAAGTTCGCGCAGTGTTTGCTGTAATAGATAATTATTTGATGTGGCAGAGTGAACTATTCATATATCAATATTATCAATGTTGATCATAATCGATTAATGAATAATCGCTTAACTTTGTCCTCAAATGCACATCACTAACTGTAGGCAAACATGAATGTGAATACAATGTTGCCACATATAAAAAGTAATATTTCCTTGGGGTTACCAAAACAATATTTCTTTTTATACTTCTTGGCATAAAAAAGACGGTAATATAATTAGGTTAGGTATATTAAAATGTATTTTAAATGCGATTTATATTGGTAAGATATATAAACGTAATATAACAGGATTTGTCATAAAGCGCCATCTAGTTCCAAGTAAAATGGTAATAATATATGAAACCTTTTTTGTAAATATAAATACAATTGAAATACAAAAAATAACATATATAAAATTATATATATTTTTGAATAAAAATAAATATGGGTAAGTAATATACTATAGGATTTTCATATTTAGTATAATAGATATTTCTGTTACTGCGGTTGCCAATCCGCCTGCCAAGCGTGGCAACTACAGGTAAAACCCCTCAAGGGAGGCTTATGTTTAGCAGAGGACGGTTAAAGAACTACTCACACTTATTCAGCTCCATTTGCGTTTCGCTGAATAATTTTGGTCACACTCAGGGCCGTGCCTGACGGGCGTTCATTGCGTGCACCGCACGCACTTATCGTTACAAGTTGTTTACTGGGCCGATTTCGGTTAACCAAAAACTGATTTTTTTCCCGGTTTGATCGTATAATAATAAACTGTTTTTTTTAATGTTAATTTTACCCAGGCACGGCCCTGGTCACACTTATACAGTTCTGCTTCTATCAGTCGCGTACGGCGTCGTAAGAATGAGAAAAGCCGTCATAGCGTGCTATCTCCGCTGAAACGCTTGTCTATTGCGTACGGCGTTGAATATGCTGTATTTCGTAAAAATAAAGTAACTATAATTACTATAAAATACGTCTGCACTCTTTAATCCTTGCGTACATAACGATTACGCAATAATAAATCAAATTAATGCAGAAAAAATACAGGTCGCAACTTGTCGACAAGGAGTCGCGAACATTCCTGTGAAGAGCTGTTTCGCCACGTTCGACGGTGAATATGGCTGAGCAGCGCTGAACGCTCTCTGTAGTATTCGCATGATAAATACAAATTTTATACTGAGTTGCCGCGAAAGCAGAATAGATGCGGAAAGCTGAATGGATGCGTACACGTCTCCATACAAAATTGTTGTTTTTTATAGACAAAAGCTGAAGAGAGCTGAATAAGTGTGAGTAGTCTCTAAAGGCTATGATATTTCTGTTAGCGCCCTCTATTAAACGTTATTGGAATTTAAGCTGACATTTATTGCTACTCGACACTAGGTGGCAGTAAAAGAACTAGAACATTCTGGAATAATTATAAAAATAAAAATAGCATCTTCAGAACTGTTCAAATATGATTCGCTTTCATATTTAATACATTTATTTTTAAATAATGTATTTACCGATGTTCTATAAGTTAGATATTTTATTGCATCAGATTGAAAGCGGTAACTATCGTTTATAGATATGAACAGAATTATAGACTTTACAGAATACTCTATTTTGTTTCAATAGATCTATAGCGGTGTACGAATCCGAATGATTTTGTTTTTCAAATAATTATTATTTGCTAATTTTATTATTCGACTACTAATTATTAATCAATCAGAATAATGAAAACAAAGTCCTATCCCTATATGTACTACCAAATCCGTTTCCTGTATCCACTACTGTTTCATCACTACCTTAACGATAGGTGATAAAAGTGACGATAAAAAAAACCTTTCAAGATAAATATCGTAATAAGTACTGAAACGGACAAAGTTCAAATATGTGCTTTCTACGTTATGCCTAAATGCTAACCTTCCCACTATCTCATCATACATGATTTTAAAGTTAAACAATTATCACTTTAACAGATACCTATTTAATTTTTTTTAAATACACTACGATTATTTTATATTAGTATGATAATAAAGTCTAGTATAGCTTTACATTATCTAGGATAACGTATAATTATTTTTTTAAAGAAAAATGTATCTAAAGTATGTGTATGTAATTGATACCTACCTATATTTGGTTTAGGGCCATTATTTGCAATGAATATTTGATTATTTTATGAATTTTTAAGTCTAAGAAACTGGAAGGATTGATGTGGATGAAAAAGCAAGTCGGTTAGCTAATCGCGACGAATTCAATGATAAATTAGTCACGATGATTTCCAGGGGGAAGGAATAATTTATATTGATAGTAACCTCCCATTAGGGAGGTTACTATCAATATAAATAGTATTAACTAGCAATCCCCTTCCCCCGATCAATTATATTAAAAACTATATGAAAAAGTTTACAAAAGTTTTTGACTAATAAAAGCTATTACCATTAGAAGATACATACGTTTGCATATTTGTTTAGTTATTATTGCTATCTCTCCAAAATAATTTGACTTAAAATATATTATAGTAAAAATGATCATAAATAAGCTCAACTACGATATAATCATGTGATGATATGAATAGTAGGAGGTCGAATTCAAAATGTCATATTTAAATATGGTTTTAAAATAACACTTTAGTAATTAATGATTAAATGTGCATTTACATTACTACGTTATTAATTCAATATACAATATGAGACAATATGGTATATTAACATGCTTAGTCATTTGCGGCCCTTAACTTGACCGTATATGACATTTCGAAAGTTCCCGGCTTTTCCAGATAGATGCCACCACTTTAAATATACGGTTCGCTCGTCGATTGTCGTCAGTCAAAGTAAACATTTGAACGCTTCATCTTCAGTCTGTTTTTGAGATTCAGTTCCAAATAACAATTTTGAATACTTGCGTGGTGTTTTGATTACAAAGAAAAAAACTAAAATGTCGTTACTTCCATTCTTGTTGGATTACGAATTCGAACGTCCTCGTCGTCTGTTGGACCAACACTTCGGTTTAGGACTTACACCTGAGGATTTTCTGACTGCCGTTGGCGGGCCGTTGATCAGCAGGGAGTATTACCGACCATGGCGGCACCTGGCTGCGGCAGCTCGCGACCTCGGCTCTAGCATCAAGTCGGACAAGGACAAATTTCAAGTTAACCTTGACGTCCAGCATTTCGCTCCTGATGAGATTTCTGTGAAGACAGCCGATGGTTACATAGTGGTGGAGGGAAAGCACGAGGAGAAAAAGGACCAGCACGGCTATGTTTCTCGCCAATTTACCCGCCGGTACGCATTACCTGAAGGTTGTATCCCCGAAAATGTTGAATCTCGTCTGTCATCCGATGGTGTACTAACCGTGGTGGCCCCGAGAAAAGTGCCCAAGGCTGTGGAAGGCGAGAGGAAGGTCCCTATCACTCACACGGGGCCGGTGCGCAAGGAAATCAAGGATCAGGCAAACGGCGATAACGCAGAAAAGTAACCTTTGCGTTAGGTATGTTAAGGTACCCTCGATTTATTTTGTTTCCCACCTGATATTTGTCTCTTGTAAGACTGATTTTAGGTTAATAAATTATTCTTAAGACATCTATGTGTTTTATTTAATTTTATCTAAATATGTAGGTAAAATAGATTTTTCATCTCATCTATCATGTTTTCATTCTCATCTATCACCCTTCACTGGTGCTCCGCCAGCGTATTCCGTTAGCGCAGGCGGGGTATCACACCATTTTCACCCATCAAAAAAAATACCTTCCTCCCACTCCCCTTAAAACATATGTTAGTAATTAAATGAAGTACACTACTCAGTTAAAATTATATCAAATTATATTCTGAACTATTTACATTATTTTTATTATACACACACTGCACAGACAATCACCAAAAATATGGCTCTTTTTATTTTATATTTATTTTAATTATTATTTTCACGTACCCTCAAATGGGTTAAAGTTGAAAATCAGTGTTTTGTTCCTTGAACAATGTTACACGCTGAGCTTCGACCTTTTTGTATTGCTGCAGATCACACATAATAACACAATTTTATAAATCTTATGTTGTTTTATGTATTATCTATTTTTATGAACATGTTGTGTGTGATTAGTAACAAACAAATAAACGATATATCTATCTATCTATCTGCTACTATTAGTAGTGGTAACTGTAATTCAATATGTGATAACAGGTAGTTTATCAATGTTGCATTTTCTTAATAACATGAGTTAATGCCAATGTTTCAACCATTCGTGTTTCAATCGTAAAGCAGTTGTGTGTGCATGGCTGTGTTTCAATTTGAAGGGTGGGATATGGCAGTGAATTTATAGGGTACAGAGGAATAACATTTGAGTCCTCAAGAATGGCAACGCATGGAGGTATCATGGGCGAAATAGTATACTCTGTTATGTCCATGAGCAGTAGCTCATATCTATAGGCGACGCTTACCATTTTCCATCAGGTGGGCCGTCAGCTTGTTTGTTATTTTAAGTTGCATAAAAAAGATGTAAATCAGGTGAGGCGCAGGCGATATTAACATTTTTTCTGTAACAACAAATACATCTACCGACACTTATTACAGAGTATGGTTCTTGCGTGCAGATGGAGAGATATCTAATGAAATACATTTTGCGAACTCAAAATGTTTTGCGACATAAAGTTATAATTTGGTAAAAATTAGGTGATAATTGTAACAAAGGGATTGAAATAATTTACAAAACACGTTCGTTATCTAAAGTGTAGGTATGTCATAACAATTTTGTTATAATATTTACTTTAGCTTATTATAGTATTATGTTATCTGTAGTAACACATCTTGCTTTTAATTCATTCACAATCATATATTTAGAAAATTCACACTTACAGTTCAGTTAATTAAAATAAAATATACAATTTATTTATGTGTGATGTTAAACAGTTACTATAGTTGACTGCAATTATTAAAATGACTAATTTTGCTTTGCCAGGAAGGCTTACACGTTCATTATATTTATACAGGCAGGTATGTAGTTTTTAATTATCATTCCTTATTATTATATATAATTATAATACTATATTATATATAATTATCATTCATAGCTCTAAAAAAATACTTTATTACGAAAAGTTATTATACACTACAGGAATTTTTCAATGAGAAAATTTAATTGTATTTGTACCTATTTGTTACAATGTAATAATGTTTTATTTATTTTATGTTAATCGACAATACATATATATATATATATATATATATATATATATATATATATATATAATATAATATATATATATATATATATAATATAAAAATTTAGTTATGTACTTTATGAAATATTAATGTGATTGCTGTGCCACTCCAGGGTTCATTTTGATTCTTTACTTTTAATAACTTAAGACCTATATTGTTACAACATGAAATAGCAATAAGTGATTGAATTGAATTACCATCATTACGAAAAAGTAACATGCCCCTCACATACGAATACCTGGTTGTCAAAGTAAGATGGGATTGTAGTGTTAAAAGTGAATAAAATTTACAGACATTAGGTCACTATCCAAATAATTGGACCAATTATATTTTGGTCGTATACATATATTAATTAATATTTTTTTAAATTAATAACTTATGTGTCAAACATATCACAAGATCTTTAAACAGACGATATATTTTTAGTTACTTAACACGGCGTTTTTGGAATATTTAATCAAAAATATTGTTAATTTCATTTCACTTTATCCATGTGACTGGGATATATTCGTTGACAGGATAAAAAGTAGCCTATGTTCTTTTTCATCGAAGTATATAGTACATATATACCAAATTTCATAATGATTGTTTTAACAGTTAAGACGCTAAGTGGCAGCAAACAAACTCACTTTCACATTATTAATATTTTATAATATTAGTAAAATTTATTCCGATGTTCCGCACTTTAGTAAGCTTACACTCAAATTTGACTTTGGTTGTCTTTTTTTTTTATACAACTTAGAATGGTAAACAAGCTGACGGCCCATCTGATGGAAAGTGGTAACCGTCGCCTATAGACATGAGCAGTACCATGGACATAACAGAGTATACTGTTTCGCCCATGATACCCCCTATGCGTTGCCGTTCCTGAGGACTCAGGTGTTATTCCTTTGTACCCAGTAAATTCACGCCATATCCCACCCTTCAAACCGAAACACAACCATGCAAACACAACTGCTTCACAGTTGAAACACGAATGGGACAGAGGTACACAAGCAATCGACTTTTATACAAAGTCTCCCTCTGGTATATAAAATATTAATAATGTAGTAAGTAGTAATAGTTGTTGGGTTACTTCAGATGTCCTGCACTTTAGTAAGCTTGGTATGAACCTTCAAATTTGACTTTGGATCTCTAATTTAATTACAGTTACTTGCTGGCATTGCTGTTAATTTGCTGGTGTTGAGTGGTGGCTTGAGCATAGGTTACAGCGCCACCCTGTTGCCACAACTCAAGAATGACGTCTCGTACTCGCATGATTCTAGCTACGATTCATGGATTGGTAAGATGTTTAGAATGTACTTATGTAATTCGCCGTGTGGTCCCAGTATAGAAAGGATCACCCCTTCCTTTCCAGTGGGTGTCGTAAGAGGCGATTAAGGGAAATTAATGGTGGAGTCGTTA
Source organism: Galleria mellonella (assembly GCF_026898425.1). NCBI lineage: Eukaryota > Metazoa > Arthropoda > Insecta > Lepidoptera > Pyralidae > Galleria > Galleria mellonella. The sequence continues at coordinate 3,643,353 of NW_026442084.1, forward strand.
CCAACCCGCCTACCAAGCCTGGCAACTACCGGCATAGCCCCTCAGCAGGGCCTATGTTCAGCAGTGGACAATTAATAGCTAATACGATAATACTTATGAGTGGGGGGAAGGGATTGTTAGCAATGGAGTTTGACAGCCTCATTGCTAGCAATATGCCCGATTAGGTCGACCTTTACGTGAGTCCCCCTGGAAACCATAGTGAAACAATTCTTGTTGAATTCATCACGATGGGCTAACTGATCTGCTTCATCCTCACCTGTCATCCTTCACTGGTGCCCCGCCGGTGTATACCGATCGCGCGGGTGGGGTTACCATTCCATTATCGCCCATTAAAAAAATACGAGTATATAATACACCTATGTGTGAAAGTTGGCAATAATTTGGGGGGCGGAGGGGATATCCCAATTTTACTATAAGTGGAAGTTTATAATAAGACCTATCCTGTTGTTCAAACATTTAATGATTGTTAAATTTTTATTATTTATTTATGTTTGTTTTAAACATTTTGTTCATATTTATTATCTGTAAATTTTCCTAAAAATAAATAATAGGAGGATATGTGACAGTACTACATTAAGGACTGATATCTTGCTGAAAACAGGATTGATATTGGCATTTATTTATTGTGGAGACGACTCATTACATAGACAAGAAAAATAGTAATTTCTTTTTAAGAGACTTAAAAAGGAGGACGTATTCAATTCCTTGTATTTTTGTCTGTTTTATATCTTTGTTAATTATTAAATTTGTATAATTATTTTTGCAAATAATTGGTAGTGATTATACGAGTATTGCTTGTAGTTCAATAAATGTCTATGGTAAAACTTACTCATTTTACAGTCTCTGTTATCCTATTAATATAATACATGTGAAAGTTTGTCAATATGGATACATGCTTAATAAAAATATATTTCTTTTTCAGCTTCCTTGACACCGTTATCCATGGCATTGGGCTGCTTATGTTGCGGATCGTTTATCGATAGATTTGGTAGAAAAATGGGTTTGGTCATTTGTATCGTACCTTCTTTAATGGGATGGCTCATGCTTGGATTTACCAACAATATCGTTTGGACACTATTAGGAAGATTCTTCGCCGGATTCTGCAGCGGAGCCTACAGACCAATGGGTCTTGTATATCTCAGTGAAATTACAGATCCAAAGCGCAGAGCTATAGCGCTTCTCTCAACGTCCGTGTCATCAAATTTCGGAGTACTTTGCAGTCACGTAATTGGATCAAATCTATATTGGAGAACAGCCGCTTTTATATTTGGTTTACCAAACATATTGTCATTCGTACTATTTATTACTTTAAAAGAAAGCCCTCTATGGTTGATATCTAAAGGGAAAACTGATAAGGGAGAAGAAATTTTCAAATGGTTCAGAGAAAAAAGTGAAACATCAGAGAAGGAACTACGAAGTGCTATGAACAAATATGAGGACATATCACCGCATATGTCTTTGAGGGAATTATTTAGAATATTACGTAGCAAAATGTTTATAAAGCCTTTGGCAATAACAACATTGCTTGTTGCTTCAACGCAATTGTCAAACGTGAATACTATATGTTACTATGCTCTTGATATTTTTGGAAATACATTCCCTGAAAATATCGACAGTGCCTTGGTGATGGTTATATTCGATTGTTTAAGGGTCGGGTGCAGCATTACGACTATCGTTTTCTCTAAATGTTTACCTCGTCGGTCCACTTTTTTGATCTGTGGCTTCGGAACTACTGCGTTCCTTGTTGGACTTGTATTTTACATGTCTTTTGATACGTCTAATTTAGTTTGGTTAGGTATGACATGTTTAATTCTTTATATATGCTCAGCTAGTATAATGGTGACTACGGCTTGGTCGTTTGTTAGTGAATTATTCCCCGGTACAGTTCGCGGCTTGGGATCAGCGATGAGTAGCTTCATTTTGTTTATTTTACAATTTATTTGCGTCAAAATAACACCGGACTTTATGAATACATACGGTATGCCTGCTATTTACGCTGGCAGTGCTATTGTAGTTTTTGTTTGTACATTAATTTTATGTTTCATATTGCCAGAGACAAATGGAAAAAGTTTACAAGAAATCGAGGATGGTATAGAGAGTAGAAAATAAATAACTTTTTTTTTTAATAATTGAATAAAATTTATGAAGCTATTGCTTTGTAAAGTAATGAATATACAAAATTTAATAAGTTGGAAACTAAATCCTTTCATACTTAGTAAGAAGTCAGGATTTTTTCAGAGAAATTGCTTCATCATTATCATTATCGATATTTCCAAAGACTTTATATCATTGCTTTGTATATTTGTAAGTAGATAATAAAATATTATTGTGATATTATTACTATGTAATTATTACATTTAATTTTTAATAAAAACATTATTTTATTTTCCAGTGTATTTTCATGTTTACTTTTTATTTTTTTTATTTATTAACTTGATTTGTCAGTACCCATCATAATTTAAAAATATTTGAACTATTTTGAGTCGTAATACAATAATAGTAGGTAGTAATTTATATTTTAATGAATAACTCGTCTTGACCTAATTATTTTTCTAGAACCGAGTAAATAATTTCTGCCATTATTGATAGTAAAAAAAGTGTATTTAAAATGAAAATAAACACTGATTTTGTATTAATTTAACATCAATTAATTATTAATATTGACCTACTTTTCATACAATAATGAAATAAATGTTTTTTAATTATTTACAAGGCGATATGCGTAGGCCAACAATATCTTACAAAGTATTCCAAATTTATAATCTATAAGATTCAGTAGGTGCGCTGTGATAGACGGATGAACTTTGTTATTTTGTCCGTATGTTTACCATACCATATTAACTGTTTCCTGTCCATTGCTGAACGTAGGGCTCCACAGGGCATAGACCCTATTAAGGAGTTTTGTCAGTGGTAGACAGGTTGGCAACCGCAGTGACGTTTTGGTGATGTTTTTGGGAAGGACGCCGCTGTTTATCTCCCAACCTTTAAATTCTCTTAGTCGCCTTTTATGACACCCTGGGGAAAGGAAGAGGTGGCCCATACTATGATGGGGCCTTAATTGTCCGTGTGTTTGGTACACTTAAATTGAAAAATTGTAATGAAATTATGTACCGTTGAATTTTTAAATAAAACTTTGTAATTTAGTTTAAGGTAACATATAATTTAAAATGCAATAAAACATATAATGTACACTGAGTGTTATTAACCCAATATCACTTCTCACTTAGTTTTGAGTCCGATCTTCTTTGTAATCACTTCACTTCTCCTCGCTTACTTTTGTATCCGAAGTTCCTTGTCTTATAGGTCCAGTGGGTGTAATAGGCACGATGCGTTCACCTTTTGCAATTTCAACATTCTTCGGTGCAACCACTGTTAGTACTCCATCTGATGAGAGTCTGGACTGCACAGCGTCCCCGTTTATATCGTCAGGCAGTTTGTATCGTCTGACAAACTGTCTTGAGATAAAGCCATGTTCGTCTTTCTTCTCTTCATGTTTACCTTCAATAACTATGTAGCCTGAAGCTATTTTGACGGTGATTTCATCGGGGGCGAAGTGTTGTACATCGACGTTGATTTGCCACTTATCCTTGTCAGCTTTAATGGACGATGCTGCATCAGGCCACCAAGGTCTTAGTCTCGATAGAAAAGGGCTTGTGGCTGTAGGTGCAGATGTTACGTCTTCTGGCGTTAAGGCCAATCCAAAGTTTTGGTCGATGAGGCGTTTTGGCCAACGTGGTAAATCATAGTCGAAGAAATATGGATGGAGAGACATTTTCGTTGTTATCTTTTGCTCTTTTAGTTCACTACTGTTTCTGTTTTCGACTGTTTGGTTTATATATATATTGCGGGCGTCACTCTGGCACGCGTTTGATCTATTTCGGAAGACTCGATGATTCTCGATGCATCGTGTGTATATTATGTAAATATTCATTAACGACGTTCATTCACATAGATCCGTGGTCACTGTGTTATCACAAAACATGTAATTTTTTGTTACATGACTCAGAATGGTAAATAAGTCGACGGTCCACTTGATAGAAAGTGGTACGTAAGTTTTGGTCGTCCTTATTGATATCATAAATATGAAAGTGTGTTTATTTATTACCTTATAGCACCTTAACGGCCTAACCATTCACTGTAAAATTAGATATATACGTACTACACGGGATAGAGAAGAATAAAGGGTATTTTTTTATCCCGATCAGTAAACATACCTCGGCCACACAGACATCGTCACAGGTTAAAGCTTATATATTAGATAGGGGAAAAGGGATTGTTAGTAATGGGTTTGACAGTTCCATTGCTAGCAATATACCCTATCAAGTCGACCTCCACGTGGATTCTCCTGGAAACCATCGTGGCTAATTCTTGTTGAATTCGTCACGATGGGTTAACTGATCTATTTCATCGTTACCTATCATCCCTCATTGGTATCCCGCCAGTATATACCGATAGCGCTGGCGGATTCCATTATCATCCATTAAAAAAAATTATATATGTACACCTCGGCTTTTATATTACACTATTATTCTCTTATAAATACTAAGGACTAAGATGTTATTGTATTAAAATTTTATAACGTATAATTTGAACATGAGTGTGTGTGTGTGTAATTTATCTTCTATAGCATGCAAATCGATGAAAGAACATACTATTTTTATATACAACTCAAAATAACCAGTGTATCGCGCTGGCGGGATTATGATTCCATTATCACTCATTAAAAAAAAAAAAAAACAAAATATATGTACACTGTTTCGCTTTTAATACACATTATTCTCTTATAAATACTGAGGACTCTGATGTTATTTGTGTACTCAATAAATTCATTGCTATAATTTCATATTTGTAATGAACACAGCCATGCAAACACAATCGGTTGAAACAGAACATAAGTAAGCAATCGACTTTTTACAAATTCATGTTTGGTAAAGCAATCGACTTAAAAATTATGATCACTTGTTTCGTGCTTCGAAGGGCACGTAAAGCCAAGTCAGAGGCCGCCATGTAACTCTTCATACCAGAGGGCGATAATCTCACATGAGCAGTAGAATAGTAATTGTGTTATGCGGGTGTTTGCATAAGTTTAAGTAAAAAGTATTATATATATTAATGTAAAATGTTTATCTTTTTTTTATACCACTGAGGTGGCAATCAAGCATACGGCCTACCTGATGGTAAGCGGTTACCGTAGCCTATAAACGCCTGCAATACCAGAGGTATTACGCGCGCGTTACTGACCCTGAAGAAACCTCTTTCTCTCCCTTTTAAAGAACCCCATGCTGCAGTCTCTTGGGAGAACCTCAGTAGGGAGCTCATTCCATAACCTGAGTGTTCGTTTTTTTTTACAACACAGGGGGCAAACGAGCAAGCGGCTCACCTGATGGTAAGTGACTACCGCCGCCCATGATCATCTACAAAAACATCTGAAACCGCTTTGTACGCGACCATTTAGGCTGTGGTGTATAAGTCTCATTTAAATCCATTTATCCATTTTTATGACATAAAAATGAAATGGTAACCCTGCCAGTGGTGGCAGGGCACTAGTGAGTAATGATGAATAGTTGGCCCATCGTGGCGAGTTTATTAATTTACCATGATGGTTTCCAAGAGGGACCACCCTAATCCGACTTCTTACCATCGGACTATGGTGTTACGCCTTTGTACATTATAATTTCATCATTATATCTTCTATCTTTATCACCATTTCAAACTGAAAATCAGCCATGCAAACCTAAAGCAGAACACGAGTAAGACAGAGGTATCCAAGCTTTTTTACTTAATTTTTAGACCCAATAGTCATATTTCTCATAATCATTGCTTTTTTCCATAACAGTTATCACTACAGAATATCCATTACAGCTAAATTATGTTTTCCGGATGAGTTTACAACAAAAATAATGTATGACCTTAACACCGAAGTTTCCATAGCTTCTTATATTGTGACTCAACAACAACAAATGAGTCGTCTCGAAGGAGCTATTTTTATATTTTCTCGCCCACCGGTGCAGTACTAAATATATACTTACCATTGATGTATATAATATATACGCAAATATAGATTTAGCTCTAATTTTCTTTGATATATAAAAATCCAAAATCGCTCAACCGATTTTAATAAAATTTTATAAATTTTTTTTTTGCCCGCTACTTCGTATTCGAGAATTTCAGAAGTAGGAAAAACAATGAAATAGATTACTTCCAGATGGCGTGTTAAGATAAAACACACCGGTTTGTAAGTTTTTTTTTCATGGATGATAATGGAATACCATTCCATTATCATCCCGCCTGTGCTAACGGTATAATCTGGCGTAGTACCAGACGAGGGATGATAGGTAAGATAAAAGGGCAGGTCAGTTAGCCCACCGTGATGAATACACCTAGAAGTCAGCACGATGGTTTCCAGGGGTGACCACGGGGAGATTGATCTGATAGGGTATATTGCTAGCAATGAGACTGGTAGTCCGCATTACTAATAATCCCTTTCCCCCCTAACCAGTTATTCAGAAATACGAAAGTGACAATCGCGTACTGTTTGGAGTTTTTGTGTGATGTCGGAACAAATATACACACAAGTCTAAAAATTATTGCCTTGGCTTTTATTACTCATTAAAACTCGTCATATAACTTTTTTTTTAATATTTCCTATGCACAAACATCGTCCAGTAACAATTGTATTATATTGTGACTAGAATAAAATGAAGCGGTGTTTGCATGGCTGTGTTTCTGTTTGAAGGGTGGGATATGGGAATAACAAGGTACAGAATCATAACACCTGAATTCTCAGGAATGGCAACGCATTAAGTGTAACATGAACGATACAGTATACTCTAAGTATGTCCATGGTACTGTTAATGTCTTCATAGGTGACGGTCACCACTTTCCATCAGGTGAGCCGTCAGATTGTTTGCCATTTATAGTTGCGTAAAAAAATATTAGAATAGTTTTTATCCTGATAAAAAAATGATAAAAAATTGACTCGGTATGTGGCGATATCGCAGAATCTAACGAAATGGGTCAAAACAATGTTTATGATGTTTTCTACGCTTCTCCTTACATTTTTTCACAATAATACCTAGTAAATCTAGGTTGAATGAATTGAAATGCGGTTTTTGTGCGTGTCGTAAGAGGCGACTAAAAAAAATTTATGGTGCAGGGATAAGCAGTAGTGCCCCTTTTAAAACATCACCAAAGTCCAATTGCAGTTGCCAACTCGTTTGCCAAACGTAGCAATTACTGGCAAAACCGCCCGGAACAGTGGACAGTTAACGGCTGTATCATGTTATATAACAAAAAAACAACAAAGGTTTAGCTCACGACGGTTTATTAGATTTCGGATTACATGGATCGGTATTCTGTACTGAGATCGTGGAGTCTCCTTTATCCTCCTTTGGTTCTGAAATTGGTATTAATGTTTCACATGGCAGATTAGATGTTAAACAGGACTTCCTTGGTGCTGTAACGGTGAGGAGACCATCAGCTGATAGCTTCGACTGCATGGTCTGAGGATCACATCCTTGGGGCAACTTGAATTTTCTCACGAATTGCCTCATCACGAATCCTGTTTTGGTTTTTCTCTCCTGCTTACCCTCTATTATTACATATTCTGGGCGTGCTTTTACCCTAATTTCGTCCTTATTAAATTGTCGGACATCAATAGTTAATTGGAATTTATCCTTGGCTAATTTTATTGTGGGTCTTATATTTCGTTTTGAAAATGAATAGAAAATAGGCTGAAAACGGAGTCCTAGGACAGAGTTCAAGAACATGTTTTTAAATTGTATGTGTTTCCACATTAAATGTATCAAAAATTTATAACAACAAATTCAAAAAAAAAAAGATGCAGTTTGAAATGTACACAATTAATTTATCTGACGTATCCATTCAACATCTCATTGACCATGATTGTCATTTTGAAATAGCAAATTAGTAATCAATTTGAGACATTGATAGCTTGGCAATCTCTTTCTACAACCTGGGACATAGATGAAGGGTAGTATGTAAGGGTAGTAACCTACCCCTTACAATTGTAATAAACAATATTTATTATCCCATGTCAGTAATAAACTTAAAAGATCTACATATTTTTATATTTTATCCAAAAGATTTAAGTTTAAAACTACCTACCTACATAAATAAAATAAATTCGCTACCTAAAAACAAGGTCTAATGTTTTCGGATTTAACAAACTTTAAATGTGAATTAAATCGCAAAGTAAAATATAAAAAAGTGCAAGGTAATTTATAAATTTTATGATCCCCTAAATATTCTATTTTCTAACAACTACAAGATTGTGTCGTCTCTATAATTTGCAAATTTGCTAGATATATCTACGGCATACGCTTATGAGAATGTTTTTATAATAATGAAAAAACCTTAGGAAAACCCAAAGAAAAGGGTCAATTTCGAAAACTTGAACTATTGAATTAACGAATCCGATGACTATAAATTTATATTGCATATTCTATAAAAGATGTATAAACAGTTAGTTTAACTAGACATTTATTTGATCACGCCCGAATGTGCAAAATTAGTAGGTAGCATAAACCAATTTATCTAAATAGACTTAAATTATTAAGAATTAATAGATGTTAAAGTACAAAGTAAAAGAACAAATTTTATAACAACCAAATTTATTTAAAAATAACACAACTCAGTCTTCAAGAGATTGAAATGCTTTGAAAATCACTATTTACCATAAGTAATATACAAAAATGAAAAACCTACCTACAAACTTAACAAAAAAAAAAAAAAAACTAAATATATAACCTATTCTATTTTTTTCTCATCGAGTACCGGCTCTTTTTGATCTTCAACCTCCTTTCTGATGGGTCCAGTCTGCGTAATGGGTACCGTTCTCTCTCCTTTTATGACTTCAGCCACCTTCCTGGGCGCTGTAATCGTGAGGACTCCGTCAGACGAGAGATGCGACTCCACAGTTTCCGGCAGTGTACCCTCGGGCAGCGCGTACCGACGTACAAACTGTCTGGATATGTATCCGTGCTCATCTTTTATGTCCTCATGTTTTGCCTCCACTACAACGTACCCGTTCACCGTCTTCACAAAGATCTCTTCTGGCGTGAAATGCTGCACGTCAACATTTACCTGGAACTTGTCTTTGTTGACCTTTATGTTGGACCCGATGTCACGACGGCGGTAGCCATTTGCCTCCATGGTCTATAGCAATCCATTGACATCACAGGACACACCATGTGCGCAAATGCATGATCTGGTACTAGGCATGCTGCAAAGTCTCGGTCGAAAAAGCGTCTTATCCAACGACGAGGACAGTGAGGAGTTTCCATTACTGAATGCTGCATAGACATTTTGGTTATTATAAATTAGATTAGGTAAACAGAGAAGTTGGGATGCCAATAATTTCTCGTTGAATATTTAGTAAACGTCACAGTAAGCTTTTATATATGGTTTATATCATTGTTCATAACATCATTGCCAGATTGGGTATTTTTTTCGCTATTTTGGGCAAATTTTTTTCTGTTTGAAAAATTTTGTAGATATATTTTTTGGAGATATAAAAGTGAAATGTTAGTCTATGGGGGAGGCCTATGTTCAGAAGTGGACAGATAATGGCCCAGATGATGATGATGGTGATTAAGTGAAATGGGTTTGGAAAAGTGTATGTAATTTTTTTAAATAGGTTTGGTACTTGTTAACTGTATCATTATTTTCATCATTTCAGGCGTTAACTGTCCACTGCTGAACATGACTTTTCCCCATAAGATGAGTTTTTCCAATAGTTCCTAGGCTTAGTAGGCGGGGTTTTCTTTAATAAGTGAAAATGGAATGCCAACCCTGTCTGCTAACGGTATATGTTGGCGGGGCACCAGTGAGGGATGATAGGTGAGAATAAAAACAGCCCAATTAGCCCATTATGATGAATTCATCAGGAATTAACCATGATATTTTTCCTTTACCATTAAATTTCTTTAATTGCTTCTTACGACACACATAGGAAAGGAGGAGGTGGCCTATTCTATGCCGAGATCAAACTGTATAGAGGTATGTAAATGCAGTAAAATATAAATACAGGTAGCGAAACAGAAAAAAAGATATAAGAAGGAGAGGGTAAGCTAAAAATAAAAACAGAAGGAATGATCTTTTTTTGTGGTTCGGTTGGTGGTATATGGCAAAATGTAGTGAAAAACGATATACTTTGTGATTGGGTAAAAAAAAACCCTGGAACTCGTATCAATTTAAAGAAAAAGTATTTAACTCTTTATTGTACCAGAAACAAAAATATACAATGACAACTGAACAAACTCAATTTAAGTGAAATATAGTAACATAAATTACATATTAAAATATATACATAAAATATTTAAAGTTTGGGTATAAATAAAAATTTGGATCTGGCAATCTTAGCTTATATTATCTTAAATAGCGACATCTAACGTCGATTAAATAATACTAGTCACTAGAATTATCTAGAAACATCACAGTATGTAAACAGGTAGAAACATTTTATTAAAAAATTCTTTTAGCTAGATATAATTTATTTTTCTATACTTGATGAAATTATTTTAAAATCTTGGTAGGGATGTCTTTTTAACGCATAAACTAAACATATAACAAAATTAAAAAGTTTTGTATATATGTTGGTTACATTATTGCAAGTAATTACTGTTTGTGTTTTATTTTCAACCGACTTCAAAAAAAGAGGTTCTTAATTAGACTATATTTTTTATTGTTAACTTCTTTATGAATCGATTTGAAAAATATTTTTTAACTGGAAGGATATACTTTGAAATGTGTTTGATGGAAATTTTATCAAAATCGGTTCAGTACTTTAGTTTATAAATTAACTGGTTTGACAACGACCTAAGTAGGTGACTTTTTGTTTTGTGGAAATAAAATTAATACTCAATATTGCTACTCAATATTGATTACTAAATATGCCCAGTAAAATTAAAAAAAAAAGTGTTTTAACTGCCTTAAAAAGAAAGAACATTCTCAATTCGATTGTATTTTTATTATGTCCGTTGCCTTAGAACTCCTGTTTTATAAGTCAATTTGAAACATTCTTTCCTCATTTGAAAGATATACTTTCAGAATCATTCCATAGAAATGTGTTTTATGCTGTGAATAAAAATTTTGACATAACAAGAATAATTGCATTTATGTAAATAAATAATTTTACCTATCTAATTAGGTGTTAGAATTAGGTATATAAAATGAAAAACACCAATTTATATGTTCTTAATTTATTTAAATAAAATAACATTCACTAATTAATCAATAATCAGTCTCACAATACAATACTTTGAGAATACATTGGTAATACAAAAGTTAGGAACACTTTACTTACAGCTTCACTTAGATTATTTTTTCTCAGTAACATCTGGTTCGCTTTGATCCTTTATTTCCTTCCTGACAGGGCCTGTCTGCGCGATGGGGACCACCCTCTCTCCTTTAACAGCGTCGACAACTTTCCTGGGCGCGATAATGGTAAGGACACCGTCGGACGAGAGTCGCGACTCGACCGTCTCTGGTAGCGTACCCTCGGGCAGCGCATACCGCCTTACAAATTGTCTCGAGATGTATCCGTGCTCGTCTTTCTTTTCCTCGTGTTTGCCTTCCACCACGATATACCCATTTGCCGTCTTCACTGAGATCTCTTCAGGTGCGAAATGCTGCACGTCGAGATTCACCTGGAACTTGTCTTTGTCGACCTTTATGTTGGATCCGATGTCACGAGCGGCGGCAGCCAGTTGTTTCCATGGTCTGTAGTAGTCCTGAGACATCAGAGGGCACGCGACAGTAGTGAGCAGATCATCTGGTGTTAATGACAGTCCGAAATCTTGATCCAGTAATCGTCTTGGCCAGTAACGGTAGCGTGGTGATTCGTAACCAAACATGAATGGTAGCAGCGACATTTTTTGTAGAAAGTACAATTAATAACTCCAAGAGCTCGTGAGCGCTTTGAAGATTAGATGCGTTTATTTCAAACTTGTATGTCAAAGACTGCTCGCGCTCGTATTTATATCTGCTGACAGCGACATCTAGCGTTGAGTAGAAAATTCTCGAAACGCAGCCGGCGAACGTCACCCGACGTGATAATTTTTGTTGTTGTTCTAATCAAGCCGATAATTCGTGAATAATCTATAGAAGAACATTATATAGAATAGAAACTATTACGACAACATACTAGAACTTTTTTTTAAACAACAAATTAAATAGGTATGATCGGGCTAGATAATTTTCATGATTTTTAGAGGCCTTTAGGTAAATGTGGTAGATGACTATACCTAGGCAACTAGCTCACCCTCACTGGTTACCATATCATTTTCAGCCATTAACCCTTAAATACCTGAAGTTTCAAATTTGATACCGGAGTTATAAATCGCAGTGGGCGCCTACAATCGATTTTATTTTAATATTTGGCTGTTTACATATTACCAAATGTTTTTATCAAAATAAATATATAAAAATATCATTTTGATTTTTTTTACTATTTTTCCCCATTAGTAAACAGTAAAAGGTACACTTATACATTGTTTTATTTGATTTAAAAAATCAGGTTTTTAAGGGTTAAAAAAAGTATTCTGGAAAGAGGGATTGTTAGTAATGTGGAATGTGAATCTGTTAGTGGAAACCATCGTGGTTGATGTGAACTACCAGCGTTAACCATTGCATTCCATTTTTATCCTTTAAAAAACTATATATTTCGGGGGAAAGTGATTATTATTTTTTTAAATTATGTGCTGCCTATTTTATGCTTTATATGAGACGAGAATTGATGGGATTATTTAAAAAAAAAAAAACTATGATAATTTATATTTATCTCGATGTTTCGATCGGGTTACCTCGGTCATGGCCACGAGTAGACTGATGTAGAGCTGTCATGTTTCATGGAGAAGGGATCTTTAGGAATTAGGTGTAACAGCTCCATTTCTAACAATATACCTGATCAGGTCGACCTCCACGCGGTTCTCCCTGGAAACTATTGTGATTAAGTCTTGTCGAATTCATCACGATAGGTCAACCGACCAGTTTTCATTCTTATCTATCTATTTTTCGCTGGTGACTCGCCCGTGTATACCGATAGTGTAGGCGGCATTGTCGTTCCATATTCACCCATAAATAAAAAACAAGGGGGGAAAGGGATTGTTAGTAATGGAGACTGAGAAAAAAAAACAAAAAGTCTGATGAATTCATCATGATGGGCTAACTGGTCTGGTTTTATTCTCATCTATCACCCTTCACTGGTGCTCCGTCAGCGTATCCCGTTAGCGCAGGCGGGGTTACCATACCATTTTCACCCATAAAAAAAAATAAAAAACAGAACTATAGAGATAAGACTATATACGCTATTAATCTACTCTATTTATGTATATAAACAAACGAAAACATTGCGTATTAAATTCCTAAAGAAATTTTCTAGAAAAAAAATACAGAGTAACAATATAAGTAGGTCAATTATTATTACTGTATAACCTTGACATTGCACATCCCCATTTTTTTCTAGAAGCGCACTCTGCCATTGCGTTGTTTTGTTGAATATTCGAGATTTCACGGGAATACAGTTCGTCGACATAGTCTTTGTGTTTACATTACTGTCAGTGCTGCTCAACTCACGGGCTGATATATTTTTTGCAGGTGGATCCTCATCTGTACATGTATCCATACTCATACAGTCCGTTATGTATATAATTTAATTTTAATGAAAACTAACTGAATTTAAGAAAAACTAATTGGTATATGACAAACATTGGTCTTAATAAAGTTAAAATGAATTTTTGTTCTAAAATGAGCAAAAATTATTACATAAACAAAAGTTTTGTTTCTGAAGAATTTAAATATGTTTTACAAACATTGGATTATTCATTTTTAAATATTTTAGTTAAGAAATGTAATATTTTTGTTTTAGATTTTATCATTCTAATTTATAAATGCTTATTTTTTTCTTTTAATAATAGTTGCATTTATATGAATTATATAAATGATAGCTTGAGAATATTATGTCTACTAAATAAAAATTAAAGGCGATTACAGTTTTTTAATTTTTCATCTTCTTATCCTTACTCCAATTATTTATTTAGGGTTGGTGTAATATGTGATTTCTATTCGCAGTCATTTTGCATTCATTCATTTTGAAGATATCAATTTAAATGTTTGTATATGTTTTATTTTGATACGCCATCTAGAAGCGGATTATTCATTTTTAAATATTTATATTACTTTACTTAAGAAATGTAATTTTTTGTCAAAAACAAAAATACAGTTTTATTTTTTAAATATTTATTATTAGCTGTAATCTGTAGCTTTACTCACGTGAATCTATATATAAAATATGTACTAAGTTAGTTAAGTTAGTTAGTTACCTACTCATATACCAAATTTAATTCAAATCTGTTCTGTAGTTTTTGCGTGAAAGAGTAATAAACATCTATCCATTTATCCATTTTTATAAATTTTTGCATTTATAATATTAATACAACTAACATAAAATTATATTCTACCTTTAAATATAAACTGTGGTTGTTAATTTTACGACCCGATGATTGAACATCTCTGAAGTCAATAACGTTTCATGCGCTTCTCGTGTTTTCTACGCGATACTAGATGGCGCGCATCATATATAAAAAGGGGCATTTGACCGGCGAATCGACATTGAAATAATACAAGTGAATAAAGTCTACAAACAAGCGACTTGCGAAACGCATCTGAGCAAATTTTTACTCATTTCAAGTGCATTTAATAGTCGTAAATATGTCTCTATTACCGTACTTCTTCGACGATTGGGGCTTTGGACGTCCACGCCGTCTAGCTGACCAGCACTTCGGTCTGGTTCTCACTCCACACGATTTATTGTCAGTCGCTGCTGGGCCTCTCTTGACACGAGAGTACTTCAGACCTTGGCGACACTTAGCAGCTGCACAGAGGGACCTGGGATCCAGTATAAAGACCGACGCGGATAAATTCCAGATCAACTTGGACGTACAACATTTCGCACCGGATGAGATCTCAGTGAAGACGGCGGATGGGTACATCGTGGTGGAAGCTAAACACGAGGAAAAGAAAGACGACCACGGGTACATCTCGCGTCAGTTTGTGCGAAGGTACGCGCTTCCCGAGGGTACGTTACCAGAGACGGTGGAGTCTCAGCTTTCTTCCGATGGTGTGCTCACCATCACTGCACCTAGGAAGGTCTCGGAAGCTGTCAAGGGAGAAAGGAAGGTCCCAATTGCACAGACCGGTCCTGTCAGGAAGGAAATAAAGGATCCAATCGATCAAAAGGATGTTGCCAAAGATGAGAAGGAGAAAGAGTGAAATTGGTGCATGTTTACTGATTTATAATTTGTTAATTTGTTTGTAAGATATTTTTCCAAAGATTTACTAGATTTAATATTTTACCTAAGTACTATAATTGTTGGTGGCGCCATTTTGAGACTGATTTTAAAAATTTAATATTTTATATTTTCATTATAAACCTTTTGTGTTTGGGAAAACAATAAAGGTTTAAGTTTATTTTTTATAATATGGTTTTCTTTTCTTACCTTTTAACTCGGTACCAAGAAAAAATACTTCCTACTATCATTGTAAAAATATCAACCAAGAAAGTTATAAAAATATAAGGAGGTTGTTAGGCACGAGATAGATATAGTTAATAAGGGCAAGCATTTATTATAAATTATTGATACGTAATTATATGTTCATTTATGTGTTTATATCTGTGTTTTCAATTGTAAATTGGCATTAAAGCGAAGCATTAAAGACTGTTTTAGACATTGTGGGGTATAATACATGATTAAACCCCCAAAATAGCAAAAACAGTATATGAGGGAGACTTACGTTCAGCAGTGGACAGTTAATGGTTGATTGATGATGATGTTTTTTTGATGAGTGAAAATGGTATGGTAACCCCACCCCGCCTGCGCTAACGGGATACGCTGGCGGAGTACCAGTGAAGGGTGATAGATGAGAATGAAAACAGGCCAGTTAGCCCATCATGATGAATTCATCAGGAATTAACCATGATAGTTTCCAGGGGGAACCGCGAGGAGGTCGACCTGGTTGGGTATATTGCTAGCAATGGGATTCTCAGTCTCCATCACTAACAATCACTTTCCCCCCTATTGATGATGATGATTATGTATTTTGCCCAGCTTTAGCTCCAGATAGGGTTACCATTTCAGTTTCATACTCCAAAAAACGTGTACACAATCAAGGTTATATAATAAAACCAGTAATACACTATTTTTTACGAATCACTTTATTTAGCTACAACAGAATGAAGTATGTACCACTTCGCGGAGGACAGTGGCTAAATTAATACATTATATTTATTAATAGTGTATAAAACAATTATTTCTTTCAGAAGCTCAGTTACGCATATCACTACAGTGCTGTATATTTACTATATTTGTTTCAACTCCAATATCGGTTTGGAAATTGGTCTCGGTACATTTGATTTCATTGACAATTTCTCGTGTTAGGAGAATCAAAAGGTTTTACATATTTTTGATTTTATATATTTATGTGTTATATTATTTTTATATATTATATTATTAGATAGATAGATAGATAATTTATTTGCATTACTTACAGCACACAAATTACAACATAGATATACAAAAAAGCGAGATAACATAAATGATAAAAAAAAAATACACAAAGCTAAATACAATTTTTCGTTTATGCGTGTGCCATAGCAATACAAAATGGCCACAACTCAGTTTATTGCTTCTCCCTCAAAAGAGCAAATCACTGATATTCTGTTGCGGCCAAAGGGAATAGGGTAACAATAAAACAATACTACCAGATTATCCGTACAATAAAAAATGATAGATATACAGTAAACAGATTTTATATATAGAAATATGGTTTTCCTGTGAATAAATAAATAAATATACTGCAGTTTTTAATAACACGCCACTAGTAAAATATTGATGCAATTTAAAATTAGTATAAAAAAGAAAAGGGAGAGTTTTTTTTTTTAATATTTAGGTCTAACTTGCTTTTTCAAGTTAATATGTCACGAAATTAGCAAATTTTAAGTAAGGTCGATATTACTTAAAGCGCGGTTATGTTTTTGTATTTTTTTTTTATACAACTTAGAACGGCAAACAAGCTGACGGCCCACCTGATGGAAAGTGGTAACCGTCGCCTATAGACATGAGCAGTACCATGGACATAACAGAGTATACTGTTTCGCCCATGATACCCCCCATGCGTTGCCATTCCTGAGGACTCAGATGTTATTCCTCTGTACCCAGTAAATTCACGCCATATTAAACCGAAACACAGTCATGCAAACACAGCTGCTTCACGGTTGAAACACGAATGGGACAGAGGTACTCAAGCAATCGACTTTTGTACAAAGTATCCCTCTGGTAAATTAAATTATTGTATTACATTATTACATTTTTGTATTTATTCATGTTTTATGTGAAATAAAAATAAAGAACAATAAAAAGAGCGTAAACTGAAGACCTGTCGTCGAAGGTTTTTAAAGGTTATATAACTGGTTAATTTTAGAGTTAAGGGGTTTAGGGGTAATTGCTGTAAATTAGATAAACTACAAAAAAGTTACGGATGAAATTTCCCGTATACAAATGTATATACAAAAGTTTGGAAACTATTATGTCTATATACATACAACTATTATTTTATACATAAATAATACAAAACAATCCATTCGGGTAGTTATATATAATGAAAAATTATATACAACTATCCAATTTATATACAATTTAAAAGTGTTAAG
This sequence comes from Galleria mellonella, assembly GCF_026898425.1. NCBI lineage: Eukaryota > Metazoa > Arthropoda > Insecta > Lepidoptera > Pyralidae > Galleria > Galleria mellonella. The sequence goes on from NW_026442084.1 coordinate 3,661,081, forward strand.
GTAATTTTTTTAGCTTAATTTAATTGTATATATTTGCGTGCATATTTCCAAACCGATATTAAATATCTCTACTATTAACATGTTGTTATACATTGAAGACTACATTGTCGCGGCCATAGATATATTCCAACTAACACCAAACATAGTTCACTACGCGACAACAAAATTAATAGGTACGACCTTTTGCACCACATGCGACTTTTATTTTTGATACTTTGTTTATATATATAATATTCTTTAGCATTTTTTCACAGTTACATTTTTAATAAACACAGTTAATTTAATTAATTTTTAACAATTATATTAGTTTTATTCATAGAGACAATTTTGTTTTATATTTCTCATATTATTATCACTGCTATTTCATAATTTTTTACAATAATTTAATCAAAATTAGGACTCATATATAATAAATTAAATAATCCAAGCGGTATATATCAGATCGATGATCCGCAGAAGAATTAAACGTTATTTTTTTTTATAAATAATCAAATATTATTTGAATTTTCTTTAAAATTTTGTCTGCTTTATGTTAAATTTATATAAATGTATAAATAAAACAAATAAACTTATGTTTCAATACGTATTATTTGTATTAATTAATTAATTAAATTCTGTATAATACTAAGAAATATAAAAAGTTAATGATTTGAGTTTTTTCATGTCCAATTTTGTTTAGAAATAAAAGTAAAAGTTACAATCTGTGATATATTTACTGATTTGGTCGCATGTAGTGCAGAAAGACTAAATAAAAAAAAAAAATTAAACAATCACTATCTATAGTTAGTTTTTTTGTGATAAGTTTCATCTGAACATATTTGCAGTATATTTAATTCTATTTAATATTACATTAAATTATTTAATTAATTAATTAAAAAAAAATAGTTACCCAACCGTCAATATAATAAACTAACATTATTTTAAAGAGTTGACTATAGAAATATGGTTTTCTTACTTGGTTCTTTCCATCTGTTCCATATAAAAACAGATATAAAGATATAGATAAATAACTAATTAAATAGTAATTTAAAATCAGTATTTGTAATTTAATTTATTATAGAATTAAATATACTCATTTATTATTATTTATAAGTATAAATTATCGTTGTAATTTAGTTTGGTGATATAAGTCCTGGTTCACACTAGTGTTTTGATTTAGTTGGTAACACTTCATCTAAGTATTTGAACTATTTATATTCAACGTTGTATTTAGTACATTTTTTTTTTAACTACATACACCGTTGTGCAGTGTGAATTAGGTTTAGTAATCGATAGTACACATTCGGTCAATGAAATAGATACTTAATTTTTTTTTGATCGGCTGTACTTATGTACGTATTACAATGATATGTATCTTGATTAATAAATATATAAATTAAATAACAATATTTTGTCTTATATAATTTTTTTTTTTTTGGTACAAGTGAGAGGCAATTAGCGATACACATAGATCCTTATATTGATAAAGAAGTTAAAAAGTCGAATAGGTAAGATTCATCGAAAAATGAGTTTATTTATAATAATTATTTACAAAATAAAGTAAAATTAGAGTAGAGAGAATAAATTGTATGTGTATTCACTAATTGCTTCTCATCACAATTTTGTCTAAGCGTTAAAATTTTATAGTTAACAAAATATTTGTGTTAACGTTGTATATGTTAGTGATTGTGCATAATAATAAATAATATGTATCTATAAATTAAAAACACAGTGTTTTTTATGATAATTTGGTAACTATTCTATAAATTATTTACATGAAAGGCTTGAGGCGTGCGTTCGTACATCGTAAACCATTATCAGAATAAAAAGGACGTATGACAAGTAAGTACAGTTTTTTTTTACATATTTTATAATCTATAATTTTAAACTTCAACATTGGTTTAAACGAAGAACCGAGTACCTGTAATTTTTTTTAGTTTTAATTACACTTACAAAATTTTAGCAAATATAAAAAGATGTACGACGACATTATTTTTTTTTTCACAACTACAACAGAATATCAACATTCAAATCAGAAACATTTGTCCTATTTTCTTTGTAAATTTATTAGATATATCTAATTTATTTTTTTCTATAATCTAAGCTACATAAAATGTACGCCACTTTTGCTTTGCAACATCTAATGCTAGAATACAATAGGTACAAAATTGAGCTTTATTGATATGTATCGTTAGAATGAATATCGCGAAAATATGTGTTTTTTTTTTCGTCATAGTCGATTCAGTAGCTTAAGTGCTATCGACCACTTTAAATAGATCGTCAAAATTTGCTATTAACCTATAAAGTGCTGGAGTTTATATACATAGTTTTGTTTTTTATACATATATCAATAGGTATATATATTTTTTATTGGAATTAACTTTTTTATTTCACAAAACAGACGCGTTTGGTATCACAAATATTAAGACAGTGCACACAAGTGATTTTGATTCTGTTACATTTTCATCACTATCATCAATATTATATTCAACATTCATCATTAAGTAAATGAGAATATTTTGAAGATAAATGTCACTCGTGTTAAGAAAAAGAAAAAAACATATAAAGTACGAAGTACTTATATTTTTATATCATTTGTCCTGGAATACTAATAAAGTATGCGTATTATAATACAAAACGATTTTAAAGGGAATCTCTGTAGAAAATTTAATTTGATATTAAAACCAAATCTACAACTGTTCATTTTCATTGTATATATATTATAAAAAAAGCTTTAAAAAGTCTTTGACAACCTTTTTAAAGTAGTGGTATACTTTAAAAACAATTAAGTTAACAAAAAATGTGATATGTATTTATTAAGCACATTGTATAAGCTTGTCTGTGCATTTGCGAATATTTTATGGAACTCTTCTCAAGCTATTACTATTAAAATTAAATATATAAAATGGGAGATTTCCATTTTTATAGTCTATGGAAGAAAGGTAACGTACTATACATGTTTATATATATATATATATGTATAAATATCTAGTTGTGTATAAATCAATAAATATAATTGTAACCTGTTTAAATTCTATTGACCCATAGAGTATTAAACATTGTTTTTAATTTACTTTTTTTTATTTCCAACATAAAGAATAGAGTGACGTAAAATTAGCTATGATTAGTTCATTCAATATTAAACTTTAGTTATGGCATACAAAAAAGTCTGTAAATTACAAACATCGTCATCTCGAAGAATCGACCATTTAGGCAGGATTTCAATTGTATTGCCAGCCTTGGTTCACTCTCGCAATGCTTTCGATAGAAACAGAGGGCCTACCATGAAATGATTTCCGAAAATTCGGGGCCGAACGAAACACAAATTTGATATTAAAATTACATAATACATACCGTTTAAAAATATTGAAAATGTTAAAATATTATTCCTTTGGACTTTTATGGTAGGATTTATGACGAACGAAGTGTTAAGCTCCAATTTTCTGGGCCAATTTCGGTATGAACGAAAACACGAAAATGAGTCTGAAAATTCGGAACTTCATTTAATGGTATATACCCTGTTCGAGATTGATCGAAACAAGACTGGATTATAATGTGAATACACACATTTTTATTTACGTATTAATATTTTACTAGACCGACAGCGAACTGAGACTGGCACCTACATGTTTATATATATATATTTTTTATATTGTTGGGAATAACAAACAGTGATTCATCTGGTAAAATGGTTGCAGAACAAAATAACAGAGGTCACAGAATATACTGTGACACCTAAGGTACATACATATCAATGTTTCTTATATATACGAGTATATACGTAATAGGAAATCTCCCTCAAGGTTTTTTGTATATTAGTATGATATAAAATTTTTTGAAACCTACCAATCATAAACAAGAATCAAAATCGAAAGAAAAAAATTATAAAAACAGATATTTAATTATGTTTTAAACAACAATCTTTATTATACATTGAAACATTATTGGAATAAATAATAGATTCCTGTTCAAAAAACTCAGTTGCCTCCTTATGAACCGTTTACAAGCTAACCAGCGAAGTACAGTCGGAGATCTTTTTACATAGTCATCTATACAATTAACATCGCCTGTCTCTACTCGTAAACGTTAAAACTCTCACGGAACACAAGAATCTATAACTACTCCAAATTAAAGCTTCTCATTTTACCATTTTAACACATTACGTACCCTACGACGTGATGTCACAGAAATACATATAATTCTAAGTGTAGTCTACATAACGTAACTATGATACACTGGCGGACAAAAATTTAGGATGTCACAATTATTTGAATTAAATAATAAAAAAAAAATGTATAGCAAATATAAATCCCAATTTCAATATTGACAAACTATAGTTTGTTTCAGTAGACTACATAAAAGTATAGACAAACGAATAATTGACCATAAGATAGTCCGTTGATGTCCAGTTGAATGTTTCGATTTGTTACTATTTTTAATTAGGGAGGCTGATAATTAAAAAAAAAAAACTTGGTTACCTATTTGATTAAGGTCTATTCAAATAATATAGTATAAAAATATAGTATGATTATAAAAGGAATCATGAAAATTTGTTCACAATTATAAAATTGTATCGTAACACATGCAATGTGCCGTAAATATGACAACCTTGTTTTTGAAGTTAGTTGGAAATTATGAGTTAAGTAATTATTCTAAAATTAATATAGATATAATTATTTTAAATAAGAGTTATATTATTAAAATAATTTATTTTTAGTACCATTAAGTTTCAGAATAAGTTGACTTTTTTGTTTATTACTAGTAACGATTTTATTTATCTGAATTAATGATTGTATTACATTTTCTTGTTTTGTGGAAATAGTAAATTTATTTGAATAAATTAAGTTGAAATTAATAAATAAATCTTTAAATAAATTTATATCAATATTGAATATTACGTTATGATATTGGACATAACAAAAAATAGTAACTAAAATTTAATTGCAAAATTGTGAAAAAATATTGTATATCGTTATTTTGTCCGCCATTGTATTATCTAATGGTGCATTCACATTGATAAAACTACTTACAATTCGTCTAACAGAAAGGCAAGGTTCTACGAGTATATTGGATATAAATCCTATTGTTGACAGCCATCCCCAATAATATTTCCAAAAGGCTATGTTTATATTTAGTTATCTGAAGGAAAATTGCTTCATCACACGTTAGATCGATTCGATTAGTGTTGATTTGGGGCTAAAACAAGAATTAATGTATAATATATTAATCAAAAATTAAAATGCTTTAATTCGATATTTTTGGGTAATATTATCGAATAATCGATTATCGATTAATCGTTATTGTTTCCTACAAAAAGTTGAGATTAGATTATAATCTAATAATTTGTTCTAATCAATTAAGCAGTAAATGTTCAATTGATTTTTTTTTCTGTTTATGGTACGTAATACAATAGATTTATTTTATTTGTGTATAATCGATAATATTTATTTATTTATTTATTCATTAGTACAAATATGTGTACATGGCGGACTTAATGCTAAAAGCATTCTCTCCCAGTCAAACATAGGGAAGTTTGAAATATTGTTCTTGTAATTGCTGTTAATATTAATATTATTTATTTATATTGATTATATCGATCAGTTGATATTTTTTTTATATCGACGATTTATTGTTAATCGATTATATCGTATTATAAACAAAGCAATTAATTGTTTGATCATTTGGGCCATATATGAATTAAATTTAATAATAGATACCCAAATATTAATTTGTCAGGCAGCACTACTTTGAGGAGATAAGAATCCTTATCTGTAGACACTATAATGACGCTGTTTGTCCAAATTATGGCCATGTTTTGATCAAAAACTAGTAAATTATTTTAGAACAAGTTAATCTTTGGTTAAGAGATGCCCATAAATATTCAAAAAGTAATACTTTATTAGGGATGACTGTAAGGAAAAAAATAGGTAAATAATAATTGCAACAAACACAGATCATCGGTTAAGATAAATAAGTAGGAAAGTGATAATTTTTTTATCTTTCAGTACGTAACGCATAGTCAAGATAAATTTATTATTAAAAAAATATCGACTTAAATGTTAACCAAGTATAAATCAACAAGAATGTAATCTCATTCGATAAAAAATAAAATCATTAAAATCAATCCCAATTAGGAATTATGAAGAAAAAAATTATGCTGAAGGAACAATAAATTATATCTAATATATATTTAATAAGATTAAAAATCTTTTTAATATTTCGAATTCATTATAATAAATCATAAATGGAAGAATTTTTAAACTTTTTTAAACAAATTTTAATGATGTTGCATTTTATTTAAAATGATCATTACAGTCTTAGATTACAGTCAAGTTACTTAAATTTGCTCTCTGTGTTATAAAAAGAAAAAAAAAAAAGTTTTATCATTTTGTAGAAAAGTAAAAAACATTTTATTTATAGATGTCACGATAAATTAAGAGATGATTGAATTTGCTTTTCGCATGTCATTTTTCAAAGATGCTATTCATTGCCGTTGTAATTTTATCCTTCTGCAGTCGTGTTACGATTACATTTTATTTATAACGCCATCTAATACTATAATAATTGTTCTCTTTAGGTGGCATTTTTAATTAAAAATATACGAAGCATTTATTGACTGAAATTTTGTCTAATAATGTCAATAGTCTATTTGTTACAAACATAATTAAAATACTATGTTTTTTATTGAGAGGTTAAAAATTTATAAAAAAAAAATACTAATAAAATTCTCTATGTTTTTATGTACATTTCGATTTTTTTAAAATTTACTGCTCTCATAAAAATGTAGTTGTTTTTGCGAAGAGACCATGAATATAAAAAAAAAGGGTTATATTAATAAAGGTTATATTGGAAAATAGTATTCATCGTGAGAATAAAGTAATTGCCTGTGAGAGAAGAGACCCCGGAGTTAACGTGCATGTATGAGATGAATTTGTGGAAGTGAATGAAACAAAACATGTACTCTGCGTACAGCTATTGTTCTTTTTTGTTTACCTCATACGAAAGCTGTCGTAAAATCAATTGGTACTTTTATTATTTACATGAATATTCACAATTTTTTTTTAAATCAATTGGGGTTTCGTAGGTTAGCGTGAAATAAGGTGATACTTAATCTTTAAATATTAAGACATTGGGGAAGCAAAATGTATGCAATTATTCATACATTTGCACACATTTAAAACGCTATTAATGTTTTGTCATAAATTATACATGTTTACAGAATCATGCATCAATTTGATTATCTTTTATATCGTGACGATAAAATTTTACCGTTACGCGTTGTTCTACAATAAATTATAAAATGTCTATAGTTAAAAGAATTCTAAAAGATGGAAATGTTATGATTTCTTACACCATTATTTTTATAGCAAACTGTCTGTGATGAAGAAATTCCGATGGCAGTTTGGGCTTAAAGCGTTGTTAACGCCATCTATTAGCAACTCGACGCAAGATAGACCGGGCAGAAGTTAGCAAATGCGCCAACTTCATGGTTCAATATATTATGAAAATAACAATAATCAACGGACACATTTTTATTCAAACATTTCCTGTATTATGTAATATATAAAGAAATATACGATTAGCATAAAAAAAGAGTTTTTAATCACAATCAATGTAATGTAATTAATTCTCTAATACGGTACTAATACCGTCTAGACGGTACCGTATTAGAGATTTTTTTCTTAAACATGGCTGTTAATACTTCATTGTTGCTCCAAGCTATACGTGATTCGCTCGATCAATTCTGACAAATCATTCATTTTTGAGTCGGACGTATTCTATTATAAAATTTCGTTGAAATCTGTTCAAACATCTGTTGATGGAACTAGGCAGACATCAATTCTATGTATGAGTAACTTGAATTGAATAGCTAAACTCTAGCTTTTCTACCTTATTGTTATGAATATAACTCTATTTTCTTTCAAATTTGATTTTATACAGATTTATTTATTTTTAAATAATAGCTAAGTTGACGATCATGAGATTTTAGAAAATAATATTTTAATTGATGAATAAATAGATTAAGTTACCGCCGCCCTACTAGATTTTATAGCCTAATGATCTGTGCCTGTGCTAAGAAACCTAACGATAGATATAAACGAAAAATCTAATAGTGTAAAAGGCGTAATACACTTATTTACAAAACCCAGCCTTTAAGATCCACTACAAGCACCAGTACCTACTAGTCGAGAACAAAACGGAATACAATTAACTATGATATGTTCAGTTAACGTCTCAGTCTTTATACTACTGCTAGAGTCAGTCCTAAGCTAGTGGATTCCACAATCCCATAAGAAGAGGACGCGATATTTTCAAAACGGAAATCATCAAAAAGCTTCGTATTTATAGTACATCCAATTTCGTAATACACATGTCTAGAAAAATATTTAAGTATAATTGCACCGGCAACAAGTTCATTAAAATTAGTAAATATTGTAGTACTCACAGCTTTTATGATATGTATCATTTCCTTACGATTATTTACATCTATTACACTTATAACTACATTAATATCGTTTGTGATAGGTTTTTGTGCGTCACCTAAAGCGAGTGCGTCGTGCCTAGTATCATTATGAACAACATATGCTACATTATTTATAAATTCATCGTAAATAGATACAAAATTGATGCTTTTCAAAATATATCTCTCAGTAACATAAGGAACAACGTGTAAGGATATAGATTTAGCGGTGTCGCTCAGTAAATTCGAAATTGAATTGACGATATTCTGGTTAGAATTGGGGAGAGAGAACGGGAGATTGTACACGAGGGTGATAAGGATGATGAGAATGTAAAGGAAGGTGATGGGACGGTGAGGGGTGAAAGCGGAGCTGGGAGGTGTAGGGTAAATGACGTCCACTTCGGCGATCTTGAAGATAGACAAGAGTAAATGCGACGAGATGTCTTCATTTTGTGAGTTGATGCGTGTCTTTATCACTTTGAGGACGTCGATGCATTCCTCCTGTAAGCATATTTTGATATGACTTAAGTAAATTTTAACACATTCTTGTAAATTGCAGAACATTTATACATTTATAAACAAACAACAACTAGAGATTGGCATTTTGGATGTCGAATAACTAATCCGGAAATTTGATGGGTTTTACAAAACTTTTTATTTGAGATGAATAAAAGAAACTAATAAAATTGTCATTTATATTTTTATTTATAGCAAGTATATATATACGCTCTCTCCCTGTCCAATGAGAAAAAATGCATAGTGTACTTGACGACACAAAGAATAATAATTATTTGTGTCGTCAAATGCCGTTAGAGTGGTAATAGTAAGTAAATACATCGTCACACATCTTACTTTTTTTAAAGGAAGACTGATGCCCAGTAGTGTGCCGTTGTAAATTATTACAATGATTCAATTAAATGTTGAAATTACCTTTTCTCTATCGAGGAGTGCCTCGCCGGCGTCTCTGAGCATCTCCTGCTCACGAGGCGGCACGCTGGCAGAGATAATGACATTCTCGTTGCTGATATTGAATAACGTCAGGGTACAGTTCGTCTGTTGATAAATACAATTTATATATTAAGAAGCAGGATAATTATGGATGTCGTAAAAGGCGACTAAGGGATTTTAATGGTTGAGGGATGGGCAGCAGCATCCCTCCTGAACAATAGTTGCTAACTCGCCTGCTGAGTTTGGCAACTACTGGCAAAACCCCCCCAATAAGGAGAGGCTGATGTTCAGCAGTGGACAACAAACGGCTGATATGGTAAGCAGGATAATTATCTTCAAATTTGTAATTATCTTAAATACAGCGAGTGTGGGTAGGATTTTACTTATTTGATATATCACATATGTGGAAATTTGTAAAGGTTTTTGTTACTCGACTCGAAGAACACAGAAAGATCATCTTTTTGTTTAACGTAAAACAAAATTTGGAATTAGTATATACAATCTTTTGAAAAGTGAAGCATGAGCATGGGTATCACAATATAGTATATTATGTAATGTTTATGGCTTTGCTCATATATAAATGTCATGTGTTTGTTCGTTTGTTATCTAAAGATTTAAAAGCTATAAATAGGGGATAGTTTCTCTAGTAAGTCACAATAAAAATATGCTCATACAGCTAAAACAGTAACTTACTCCTTCACTATGTACCCCATTTAGATATTGCTGCAAAAGACGGACGGCATCTTCGGCACCAAGGCCTGTGTGGGGCCGGAGTAGAGCTTCATCGACTGCGCTGAACCCGAGTAAGAGGTACACGCCTTCAGGAAGCTTGTATTCTCCTGAAATTTGTTAATAAGAAACTGTATTACTGACGGAATAAAAAGACTTTTTGGATATGGAATCTTCCTATGAATATTCCTATCAGGTCAGGAGAATTATTAATGAAGACTCATTGTTAGAAATATACTCTGTTAGATCAAGCATTACATGATTTCTCCTAGAAACTGTCATTAATTCACTGTTCTGAATTTATCTGCAAATAACCAAACAAGCAAAGTTACATTACGATTACATTTTGATCCATTTCTAATGGGTCAAAATAAACTGTAAAAAAATGTAAGAGCTCTGTTAGGTCGACCTGCAATTTCAGTTCAGCCCTATGATTTATCACATTTAGACGATTTCAAATAATAGAAGATTCTTAATTCGCTTGCATATTTTTCGTGTGTATTTTACGGAACACTTTGATAATCAAAACCAATTTTGTCATCAGTGAATTGCCTACTTTTTTGCAGAGTCAAATCTTAAACCATTGATAAAGTTCTTTTATGATTTTCAAGTATTCTATAACTAAAATCTATAAACTAACCTGGGTTTGGTCTCATGCAGATAAAAGACCCAGAATAACAGTAGCAGCGTCCTCTGTATGCCTGGTACGCTGGCGCTGCGTGTGAGTAGTGAGCGAGACGGGATGAACAAGGGGCACGGGGCACGCATGCCACCTTGCAAGACACCTGCAGTGAGGACTCGCAGACACAAAGGTCTGTACACTCAGCTAGTTCTGCTGAACGGTACAACTGCAATCAGAAAAAGAGATAATGTAGTTACATAATAAATATAATAATAATTTTACTCGTGTTTCTGACCTTAATCACCTGTGTGGTCATGGCTGTATTTCGGTTTGAGGGATGAGATAAAGCAGCAAAATTATATAAAGGTATTTACTATAATAAGATACCCATGGCATCTTAAAATAGTCTATCAAGCCAATGGTGTATTGTTCATGTTTATAGGCGCCGTTTATTACTTTCCATCAAGTGGGTCGTCAGCTCGTCGCTCCAAATGGCATGAAATTTTATAAGTCTGCATTATCATTTCACAGTTCATTTAACAACTTCTCTAAATTGGCTTCGGTTTGAGTATACCGAGCTGTATAACCAGATGTTTGTTCATAGTTTATAAGAGATGAGAATAAAAGCGATCATTTAGGCAAATTATGTTGATTTACTTGGATTATCTCGATATTTCGACCAGGTTGTACCGCCGTGGTCACGAGTAGACTGGCTCTTATAAACCAATACATTGCATACTATATATGCAACGAGAACGTCTTAAAGTTAATATTGCATACCGTTACTGAGTTCCTGTATGCCAGTTGTCTGGTACTATATGTAATAGCACAAGATGTAGCTTCTGAACTAGGCTTTTTTGTGATGTGTGAATACAGCAGTTATATGCTGATAAGGGTAAAGAAGATTAACAAAGAGGTTAGCCATCCCCTTCTTAAGACGATATCGGATCTTTATCGGGTCTTTATTTCAACTTACCCGTCTAGTTTCTCCCATCTTAATATACTGCGCCTGATCATCGCTCTCCGGTTTTTTCACCACACAATACTTGGTCGGTTCTAAGGTGGTGGTCGGTCGTGGGGTCGTTGTAGTTGTGGTCGTGGTGGTCGTAGTGGTGGTAGTCGTCGTGGTAGTTGTGGTGGAAGTCGACGTGGTCGTATCAGCGGTGGTCTCTAGCACTGGCTCGGAGATTTGTTCTACCTCAATAGGGCCGACGGTTTGTTCGGACATGGTTGTCTTTGGACCTATAGGCTCCCGGTTCACCTGGGATGGTTAAGAAGTTAGTGGTCATGTAGTGAGAAAATAACTATGCGATATGTTATCATACCACTTCCTTCCCCAGAATGTTAGGATGAGAAGGGATTGTTATTATTGGAGATTAGCATCCCCATTGTTAGGAATAAACCCTATCAGGTCGACCTTCTCGCGGTTCCCCGTGAGTGTTTTATTGTTGAATTTGTCATGATGGGGTAACTGCTTCATCTTCATCTATCACCCCTCACTGATGGCCTACCAGTGTATACCGACAGCTCAGGCGGAGTTACTAGGGAGTATTACCAGATAATAGTGGAATATCATCTAGTAATACTCCCCAGAATGTTGGAACTTTAACTTATCATAATATATACTACCAGTTTTGTATATAGCTTTTACTTTTGCTCTATCTGTTTCGCTTTTTTCTTCTTTGCTTCTTTTATCATGGCTTCATTACTTTTCTATATAATTCTTAAGAATTCTGGGAGTCCACAATACTGATTAGAAACATTATAATGTTACTTACCTGCATGTTATCAGCGCGTGGTGTTCCATGGTGTGTAGTATGACGGTGCTGGTGGATCGTAGTATGATGGTAAACTGAAGGCTCCGGTGGGACGGTCATGTAGCTGATGCCATTATCGAATTGGGTGGTAGTGAGCAACGAACCGTAGGTTTTGATGTGGTAATCGCTTTGGGACTCCACTGTGAAATTGTTAAATTACAAATTTTATTCTTAGTCAATGTGAAAGGTCCTTTAGGGGTATAACGCAAGGGGTGACATGTTTTACTCTGTACATGTCTAACGTTACTCTAGTTATTGGATATGAACAGAGTAATTAGTGCAAACCCTATTATGATATCTATAGATGATGGTTAAAACTTAGTAACTGAGTCTTATATTAGGTAAGGTAAGGTATCCACAACAAGGTGACTAAGAGAGGGCTAGGAATGGACAGAAGCGTCTCTCTTAAAACATTTCCAAAGCTTAACGGCGGTTGCCAATCCGCCTGCCAAGTGTGGCTACTGGCAAAATCCCCCAAATTGTAGGTTTATGTTCACCAATGGACAGTTAAAGGCTGATATGATGATGATGATGATGAAAGGTACCCACCAACACAAGGATTGAGCCACAGCAGTCTCTGCCAGCCGAGACAGTCGTACAGTTGTGCGAAGTCTGTGCCGCGGCAGGCGCATGCTGCTCGGAGCTGGGTGCCGAGGACGGCCACGACGGCTGCCCTGCACGCGGCGGGTGAGCCAGCGCATCCTTGGGTCACGGCGTCCACCGCGCACCACTGCTCGTAGTTCTCTAAGCGAATTCTGTTTCAACAAAACGGGAGGTCAAGATTTTAATTTCGATTTTACAGGTTTGTTCTTTATAGGTGTGATTATATGAAATTAAAATTTATGGTTGTGAATATAGAGTTGAAAATTTATTGTAGACAGTTTGATTCTAAAAAGGTTTTTTTTTGATGGGTGAAAATGATATGATAACCCCGCTTGCGCTAACGGGATACGCTGGCGGAGCACCAGTGAAGGGTGATAGATGAGAATAAAAACAGGCCTTTAGCCCATCATGATAAATTCATCAGGAATTAACCATAATAGTTTCCAGGGAGAACCGCGAGAAGGTCGACCTGGTTGGGTATATTGCTAGCAATGGTATTCTCAGTCTCCATTACTAACAATCCCTTTCCCCCCAAAAAGGTTTTTATTAAATTACGTAGGTAATGCAATATATAAAATGTACATAAGTTATAAGATAAACAAAATTATAATTTTTAAAGTCTTTAACAGGATAAGAATATGAAAATTATAACAAAGTATAAATTATATGGTAATGTATCGTTAATACAATACCATCGCCATCAAAGATTACATTATTTACATCAGAGAGTGAATTTACAGGGTACAGAAGAAGAACACCTGAATCCTCAGGAATGACAATGCATGGGGGGTATCATCGACCAAACAATGCTGTTTCTGCTATGTAACACTGCTATGTCAATGGTACTGCTCATGTCTATAGGCGACGGTTACCACTTTCCGTCAGGTGGGCCGTCAGCTTGTTAGTAATTTTAAGTTGCATAAAAAAAAAGATATCTCAAGCAAAGTTATGTCTGCGACTTAAATAAGACGCCAGTTTTAAATTATTTTAGGATCGGTGACAGAAAATTGACGTCAATAGCATATGACAAATAATTGCTACCTTTGATTTGGGCTGTCAGTGTTTACAATTTTTTGGTTGATATTTTTTAGTGAGATATAAAAGTATGTATTCTAAGGAATTGTTCGAATTGATGCCTACAGCTATATTCTATTACTGACATCAGAGAATTCATCTCCATATAGAGTTTCTTCCCGCGAACTTTGCGAAATCTCTAACGTGGTTTTTCCAAGAAACAAAGATTAAAGCACTCATATTTTTTATTAGTAACAGGTAACACGATTGAATAGATTGGGGGGGAAGGGAAAGGGATTGTTAGTAATGGAGACTGAGAATTCCATTGCTAGCAATATACCTAACTAGGTCGACCTCCTTACGGTTCCCCCTGGAAACTATTATGGTTAATTCCTGATGAATTCATCATGATGGGCTAACTGGCCTGTTTTCATTCTCATCTATCACCCTTCACTGGTGCTCCGCCAGCGTATCCCGTTAACGCAGGCGGGGTTACAATTCCATTGTACCTTTTACCCATAAAAAAAAACACGATTGACCTGATTTTCATCTAATAGCAATAATCAGTTCAAAATTGAGTTCGCGAACTCATGAGTTTTCAAAACTACTGAATTTTACTCCTATTCAAGGAATTAAATTCTCTGTTTTTCTATCAGTGTCTATTTCCAAACGGATATCCATCAATTTGAGTACAAAAAGAATTAGAATTACAGATGTGTAAGAAGAAACCATTTCGATGTACACTGCTGTCAGACTACGTCTACACGGCTCGACCGTATTGGATAAGACTGTTAGTGTAATGAAGGAATGAGCGAAATTAGTGCCCTTCGAACATCCCGCTATTTGTGGTCAAAATTAAACTGATTGGGACTTGGGGACTATTCTGGAATACGTACGTTTACTTAGTTTACATTAATACTAGTTGCATTCCCTTGCTTCATGCTAGCGAATAGCATGCATCGATTTATATTCTGTGTTAATGTTATGTTAGTATATAAATTAATTTATCCGTGTACCCGCGGTGTTTCTCTTTAAAGATCACCGAAGTCGAACTGCAGTTGCCAACTCGCTTGTCAAGCGTAGCAACTACTGGTAAAACCTCACAATAGACGGAGGCCTATGTTCAGCTGTGGAGAGTTAACGGCTAATAGGATATTACAGGTTTGATTTTTTCTATGGAATTTGGGTTGGTTGACAGATTGACGGTCAGCCAATTCAAAAATATGATTAAATATGAACAGTAGAAAGGGTTTCACAAAATATACAGATTTTTAGTTGGAAATTTATAGAATATAGAATAATCTTAGATTATATAGATAGAGCGTTGAGTTTCAAAAACGGGTCAACTTTTTGTGAGCTAATTGTCAAATTAACCGACTCGTTTTTTTATTAGTGTTCTATATACTTAGGCCCACACTTTATCTTGACGTATCTATATTTAATTACATGATAAATAGAATTAGTTTTGACTCATTAAAAAGATGCAGAAAGACAAAACAAACATAGAAGTTATAAAGGAATCACTCATAACTATTTATCATGCAAAAATGTATGAAATAAATAGTTGACCCGCTTTTCTTGAAGCATTTGTATGGAGACACTGCATAATCTAAGAAAATAATATAGTTAAAGAAGAGAAAGATGTCAATTTGTTTGAAATTCGAAGATTGGAATTTACGAATACTATTCGAGATAAATATTATAAAAGAAATAAACGTCTAAATCGTTAATTTTTTAGATTTCATGTCAATAAATTAAGTAAATGCATTAGGTTATTCGACAAAATATCGCATGAGATTTTTTTATTAAATAAATAGTGCAAGATAGTAATAGACCCCCGAGTAATCGGCAACTGGGGTTCTGATACGGATCCGAACAATATGTACCAACTGGGTACAATTAGTTTATTGATTCCTAACTGGAATTTCTGTGAGCCACTCCTCTCATCAACTGTAATGGAATCGTCGTGTTTATAAAATTAAATTTACTTGAACGATTTGACGAAAATTGGTTTGGGTGGAAACACAAGGGTGTAGGTGTCAGCGGTTTTATTCGTGTATTTATAATGTCTTCATATTGTATTAAACTCACATCATCATCCATGCGCGCAATGAAAATTGTATGTACCCGTACAGGTAAACGAAGTGTAAGACGATCCCTACTGTAGTAGGGATCGTCTTACACTTCGTTTACCTGTACGGGTATGTATAGAGTGATGACCTTAAATTCATTGCAGGATGTCAGTGAATGCAGGTGGTTCAGGACCGTTCTTTATGACAGTCCATGGGGAGGTCCATGTTGAGCAATGGACGGATAATGGTTGAGATCACAATTGATGAATGGTACTATATAAAATGGAGGAAGACAGAGTTTAGGATTATATTATCTGTGACAGGAACTACTTTTTATCCCAGTCAATTGATATCCCCGTAACGCGGACGAAGTCACGGGTAAAAGCTAGTGTTATTATAATTGTAAAAAAAAAACAAGACTATACTATTAGTTATGCGTATCTGCGTCTAGGGAGTGTTAAACATAAAATGTTTACCAAAACTTCATTTATATCGTTCGTACCTGTTGATCGTTTATATTCTGCAGGATAAATGGTCCATTGAGATGCGTCACTTTGTATAGGATTTTCAAGGTTTCCTGCTTGAGTATTGAGGTAAATAAGGACATTTTATATCCTACAGAACGCTATACATTATAAACAATAATTATCTGAGATAAATATAGTTTTTTAAGCAAATAGCAATATTCTTACTATTATAATATTATAAATATGAAAGTAAATTAGTTTATTTCCTCTGTTCTGCCTTAATCAATCATTATGAAATTTATTATACAGGTAGTATATGGGATGAAGAAGGACAAGGCTACCTTTTTATCCCGGTTAGTAAACTTATCCCAGTCCTGCGGATATAAATTGTGTATATGTCACTAAAGTCATTCGTGTTTCTACCGTGAAGCAGTTGTGTTTGCATGGCTGTGTTTCAGTTTGAAGAGTGGTAGTGAATTTACAGGGTACAGAGAAATAACACCTGAGTCCTCAATAATGGTAACGTCCCATACGTATCATGGGTGAAACAGAATACTCTGTTATATCCATGGTACTGCTTATGTCTATAGGCGACGGTTACCACTTTCCATCAGGTGGGCCGTCAGCTTGTTTGTCATTATAAGTAGCATAAAAAAATTTGTCATTATGAAGTTATTATACAGGTAGTATAGAGAAGGGCGTACGCTACCTTTTTATCACGGTCAGTGAACTTATAGTCCTGCGGACGAAGTCACTAAAGCTAGTTTAGAATAAATGAAAGGATCGTAATAAGAGGTGATTTTAAAACAACTTGTAAGGTATATCAACATATGAGAGGTACCATGCAAATTGTGCTGTTTATGACTATAAGGGATGGTCACTGTTTCTCATCAGGTGGGTCGTCATCTTGTTTGCCAGTTTAAGTATCATAAAAAAGTAATTGCCAAGTTTTTTTTTTACGAGTTCTTCTTAGAAGATAACAACATGATAACCACTCGGTTGAGGACTCATAAAAATTTTGGCAATTTAAAAACGCTTGTGATCGACTCGTACGCACAATGGCTCAAATGAGAGGCTTAGCACGGAAAATAGAGCCCTAACATCACAAGCATTGTAATGTAAATTTCATTACAATGCTTGTGATGAAGTGTATAAATAAAGATTATTTTTATTCTATTCTCTATTAAGGACTGTGCATTTACGCCAAAATTAAGTTATAAAGCAATTTCTAAGTTTTTATTTTATAACTTTTGTTTCGTAAACGCTAATGGGTTTTTAGGGACTAGCTTAGGGAGTAGGTGATTAATATTTGTTAGTATCGTCTCTTTAGCAGTATTGTTCGTCAAGTTGCTTATATACATCTTTTTCCTTTCTACCAATATTTAGTATCTTTAAGAGTCATGATTATGGCCACAGTTCTGTAATATACGTGCATCTAAACATTTTCTGTATTGTTTACATCGTTGTTAGATATTTTAAGTAATAGCAACCTCAGTGAAGGATGGTTAGAAATGGATGAATGGATCAGTTAGTCCATTCGTTCGAATGGACTAACTGATCTAACTTCATTAGAATTAAGTACAATGATTTTTGAGGGAAATCTCAATCATTCGTTTATTTGCGGATGGTATAGTACATTTTTTTCTTCCATTTCTCCCAATTTGTCGTTTATTTACCTTAATCTTTTAGGGGAAAGAATAAAGAGTGTGATTCCGGTATAGAATTGGCCACATCTTCCTATCCCGTAAGAACCGATGAAGAACCGGGTGTTATAAGAACCGACTGAGGGACGGCGTGAGATGAGCAGCAGGGCCCTCTTAAAACATCTCTAAAGGCTAACTGTGGTTGCTAATTCGCCTGCCAAGCATGGCAACTACGCGCAAAATCCATCAAGGGGGAGGCTTATGATCAGTAGTGGACAGTTAAGGGCTGATATGATGATCATGATGACGATTTATAGCAGTTATCTACTCGTTGTACGAATAGATGGGTACTAGTAACAAGCTCTGCTTAGTTTGTAAACTAAATGACGTTATATGATGATGTGCAGCAGTACTACGTCCATTTGTTTGTTTTGTTTACTCTGTATGTATCACAAAATGTATCTACTGATATCGTCAATTCCAACAACTAGTTCGATGATTACTCTCGTAGCTGGCTTTATTCCGAGCCACTGCCATTATTTCTCTCTGTATTTGCTATTTCGAGAGCGTCGTCCTGATTGCAGCTTTCACACAATTTTAGTTCGACCAATGAAAAATTGCAAACCGATTTTAATCATTCTTTTTTATCATCATTCAGATTTGAGTGAAGGGCATATAGAGAATGCTATTTTGCATTACGTCCGCCTTTTGTACTAAACATTTTTTTATGTGGTTAATAAAGAAAAAATAAATTGTATTGTTAAAATAAATAAGTATTCAAGCTGGTAGGTTAATAAAAGCTAGTGGATACAGGATAATACAAATGTTTTCTCGTTTAAATACATGGTATAAGTAACTTTGATACTGATACTATTCTATTGAATTTGTCATACAACAATAATTTTGGTTATTTTTTAATGTATGAACCAAATGTATGATGCTTTCAAAATCATTTGATTATATTGCAACTATTTGATTTATTATTTGTAAAGGAACAATAATATTGTTACATATAATAGGAAACAAGCTGACCGCTGCCCTGGTGAAAAGTGCTAACCGTTGCCAATAGATATGAACAGTGTCACACATATCACGTATGAGATGACACCTCATTTGTTGCCATTCCTGAACGAATGAATAAATAAAAACTTTTTATTGTTCTTTTTAAAGAATTGTACAGATTGTAAAGAATAATAATGTGTACAAACAAAATTAACATATACTTAATTACATAAAAGCAAGATAAAGAAGCAACAATGAGCGACCTTATCGCTAAATAGCGATCTCTTCCAGGCAACTTTAGTTATTCTTTTGTACCTTCCAATTTTACTGCTATGTCTTATCCTTTAAATTATAGCCATACAAACACAGCTGCTTTATGGCAGAAATACGAATGCGATAGCGGTATTCTTGCAGAGGATTTTTGTACAGTCTCCTTCTAGTTATTTCCATTACTATTTGTTAGCTTTTACTAGCAATTTTATCCGCGTAATGTACTTGTAAATGAAATTTCACAGTTCTCGGTTGAGCCGTTAAGATGTAACACAAAATAAACAAACTTACTTCCACATTTATAATATTAGTAAGGACATTCTTCCACTTACCTGCATTCTGGATCTTCACGGCATGCGTGTGCGAGGATGTGGCAAGCTGGCAGCGGGGTGCCCACTGCTGGGCGCTGGGCACACATCGGATGAAGACGCTCTTGGGCATTCATGCACGAGTCCTCTCGGTTGTCGGTTTTCCTAAAACAAATAAATATATGATCACATTCAAGGAATGGTTGCAT
This sequence comes from Galleria mellonella, assembly GCF_026898425.1. Classification (NCBI taxonomy): domain Eukaryota; kingdom Metazoa; phylum Arthropoda; class Insecta; order Lepidoptera; family Pyralidae; genus Galleria; species Galleria mellonella. The sequence continues at coordinate 3,681,225 of NW_026442084.1, forward strand.
AAAAATGTGTTGACACAACTTGGAAGCACTAGAGAATAGATCGTTTCATGGAAAGTGGTAAACGTTGTCTATAGACTATAGATATGAACAGTATAACGGACTCCACAGAATACACTGTGCCACCCATAGTAATCCTTATGGGTTCTAAAAACTAAGATGTTGTCTTTGTGAGCAAATTTTAATATCATATCCTAACCCCTAAACCAAAATATAGCTATAATATGTAAGTACTGTTCTTAGATGGCAGAAACACGAGTAGGACAGAGGTACACAAGCAGTCGATTTTTATACATTTGCAGTTTACAAAACGAATAAACATAAAATATCAAAATTAAAAAGTCACACTGCACCGAGTTTTATATTTTTTTTTTCAAATGATTATATATAAATTTTGTGATTAAAGTAAAAAAAAAACATCTTAATATATTTGTGTCATTGACTAACATAATTAACCGATTATAATGACTATTATATTTATTAAAAGGGGTTTTTAATGGATCAAAATGGAATGGTAACCGTATACCGATAGCGCTGGCGAGATACCAGTGAGGGATGATAAGTGAGGATGAAGGCACGCCAGTTATCTCATCGTGACGGATAATAATTAAGTAAGATGGTTTCCAGGGGGATATTAAAAGTGTTCACTTCCGGCGTGGTCTCATACAAATTTGTTGTAAATTGATGTATAAGGGCAATAGATACCAAAACAATACTTTTTACAAATTTTGTCTTTCTATTTCTCTGTATGTATGTTTGTAACTGTGTTCCGGCAAAACGAAAAACTCACGAAAAACTACTGCATCTAATTGGATGTAGTTTTTACAGTTGTATTTCTGACGGTATAACTTAAAATCTGCCGCACGGTTTATCTTGATCCGTCATATAGAAGTGATTGCGTGGATCCACGTGTACGAAGTAGCATGCAAAAAACTATTTTTTTTTTGTAATAAAAGTATATTTTTAAAACTTCACCTTGTACATTTAATTATGTAAGGGGTGCAAGTCGTATTTTGTGCGAAAGCGAAGTAAAATTAACTTCCTGGTTGCCACAGTCTCGTAATTTTAAATTTTCATAATCCATAAAGAATTTTCTTTTCTTTTAATTACAGGTGTTGACTCCCCTGAATGCATAATTTCAAAATTTAATTTTAATGACCCCAGTTTTATTTTTAATATTCGAGTAATTTTTTTTATTAATAAAGTTTACGAAGTTATAAGACGAGGCCAATGTTAATTTTCGAAAATGCTCAACCGATTTTAAGAAATTGTATAGAATTAAACAATTTCTTGTTGTAGCAAAACTTGAAACATAGAATGGTTATCTTGTTAAGTGACCTTTGACGTGGTAGGTGGCGGTAGGGGGCACAATAATTAATAATATTTTCGTGGATGTTAACACTACTTTCGAAACTTACGGTAGAAAGTATTAAAGAATAAATTGTTTTGTTAAAGTGCCCCATTATTACAATATACCTCGATGGGACTAAAACTTATGGTGCCCCGTCTATATATACCGATAGCGCACGTGGAGTCAATATTCCATTATTACTCATTAAAATAATAGTAGGTATATATAGTGACATGTATCTAAAAAATTGGATCTTAGGTAAGAACCAACGTTCATTATGTATTTATATTAAATGGAAACAACTGCAAAATAATGAATAAAAATTGTAAAAAAATACGGTAAATCAAATACAGTATAATTAAAGATTTTGGATATTAGAAAATTGTACCTAATATACAATACTATTCTATTATCGTTAGTTTTTAAATATATTTTTCGTGGATGTAGTAAATGTGAATGTACATATATTAAAGAATATACAAATAAACAATTAAGTTATAAAGGGAACTTAATGGTCGAGCAATGGGTATATCGAATCAGCTTGTTGTTCCTCACTTAATGAAACGTCACTTTCCATTAAGCCGTAGGCTCTTTGCCATTCTTAGTTGATTAAAAAAATATATGTCTACCCTCTTTCTTTGACGTTTATTTTCGTGGATGTTAACACTACCTGCCAAGTGATCTCGATGGGACGTGATCAAAATAATGTACTAAAAAATTGTCGTAAGGTTCATTATGTATTTATATTAAATGGAAACAACTGCAAAATAATAAAAAAAAAATTGAAATACCAAAACAGGAATATTATGGTAACTAATATACAATACTATTCCTTCTTTTTTCGTGGATGTATATTTAGCGGTGGGCTTAAAATTTAATGACAAGCGTGATAATGATATATAATAATTTTATATATATATATCATATATAATATTTATTTTTATATATAAAATCCCATTGCATGGTGTTTGTTCACGTTAATCACCAAAACCATTCAACCGATTTTAATACGATTTATAAATATATATTTTTTGCGTCAATTTGACAGATAGGATAGTTTTAAAAAGATTAAAAAAATGAGCCCGGTTGGTCGAACGGTAGGGGGTTAGCAAAACAATGTTTGCGGGTCGGTTAGTAACAATATATTTTAAAGAACTTACTTGCAAAGACAGAAAGCGATTTCAGTGTTCCACTCCACTCCTGGTTTTCTGTAGAATCCTCTCAACGCAGCCATGCACCCTTCCCTGTCGCATTCCACGGCGTGACACTTCTGCAGCACGGGTGTCAGTGACGTCATGCACTCGGCATCCTTGATGCACGAGTCCAGAGCCACGTGACAGGTCGACTGCAGCGCCACCTTCTCATCACCTGCTTTACCGTTTTCCTTGCCAATCCTCTCTGTTGGTTGTTGCTTTGTGTTAGTTGTGTGAAGTTTGTGTGAAACTGACGTATGTTATAACATACCTAGTAATGTCTGTCAATCGTTGTTGTACTCTATTCGTATTTGACGAACGTTTAAAATTGTTTATCATATTCATACACATTATAACATTGGATCGTTTTGTGTATTAACATTATCTAACGCATACATTAACCTACGTGTCCGTAATTATTTATTTGTATTTTGAAACCCATTCGATATAGTTGTTTTATCATTATAAAGCAATAAAACAATTAATACACAGATTTAATAACTATACCCATAATAAAATACAAATCCGTTTAAATAAATAGATAGATGAAAACAAAGAACCGAAACCTAAATATTACTGAAATTAATAACATAAAATGTTAGGTATAATATATGAAAGTGATATATAGATACAGTTAATTACAATATGCTCATGCCAAGACAATATAATTTACAAACTGTGTTAAAAATTTATACGATACGTGTGATAAATTCTGTAGAAACGTTTGCGCTGTGTGGGATACACGATGGGTTGCCAATGGTCAACTTATGAAATAGTATGTATTTTAATACAAGCAACTTGATAATTTATCATGCTCATATAAAGTTTAATGACTGATTATAATCAATAAAATGTACTAAAGAGAAAAATGTCGTATACGATACAGGAAACTGTTTAATAAACAACGTTAAAATCAAACGAGAGAATCAAAGGTATTATTTCAGTAAAATGCTTACAATTCATAAGACCCATTAAACAATTTCCTTTGTTCTTCACATTCAAAGACCGAGTTAAATCCACGGTGGATGAATCATTGAGTCTTTAGCGAAGATTGCGAAGCTACCCGGATATCCAGTATCTAAGCGTCTTTACTAAATTCGTCTTTTTACAACTAAACATTCTACATTTTTACTGTGGACCACAAGGAAAAAAGGAAGCAATTCAAGGGCTCTAAAGCATTTGCTAGGAGGATCCCTTCTAAGTCCTTTGTCTACGCAAAGCTTTACTTTGTGTTCATGTTTCATTATTTATTCTTTGTTAACCTAATTTTGTACTAATTTTAGAAGTGGAAGATCTAATCTAGAGTGCTCGAATACGGGAATGAAATAAAGTCGGGACAGGGTCACAAATGAGCACTTGGAAATAAATTTAATATGTGCTAGAAAGTTAGATACCAAACCACCCGTGATTTGACCTCGTCAAGGTTGTTGGCTAGAACTGTACAGACTAAGCCCAAAGTGAGTGTAACTTACGATATCTATGGTTGTACTGTCTGTTAATAAGTGTTAATAATTAAGTACCACCTTTACATGACATCAACTAATATCTCCGTTTAATTTTTATTATTAAAAGTTATATATAAATAAGTAACTAATGTAATAAAGGAAATTTCGACATTTTCAGTATAATTCAAATATATGTTAAATGCAGTATGTGTATACCTGGTAAAAGATTATTTCAATTACCATTTTATATATTTGAAAATATTATTAATTTATTACATTTCATGAAATCATGACAGTAACAATTGTATATACTATATAATTTATTATTCAAATAAGGAGTTATTAGTTAACATCAAAATAATTCCATTAATACATACGGTTTTCATCAATGTATCCATCTCCGAAGACTGTCTTGGTGGCGTAGAGAGGGTCTTCACTCCCCCCCGGCTCATGGTTCCGCCGATGGTAATGGTGCCCGTGGGGGTTGTAGTGCGGGCTTGCGTATCGATGCACGTGCGTCATTATTTTGTCCGGTGCGATCAGGTTTGCGTCCCGTGTTATGGACATAGCGCCGATCCATGACGTCGCATCAGATCCGGTAAGATTCGCGATCCGTCCGTCCGACATCAGCTTTACTGGAATTTCATCCATCGAATCGCTTAGCTCTGGAAGGCTCGACGACCGAGCCATAGCGCGACGGGACTCCGAAAATTAAGATCAGAGGCGATCGCGCCGGTCGATCGTACAAACACATCGAAAAAAAGAGACCCTACGAACGGAAAGATAAAAACATCAATCCAAACAACAACGATATCGGCATTCTTTACGACACTTATCGGGCAATGATAAATCCAATTTGATTGTTAAGGATTTAGAAAATTTCGATCCCGACGCAAAATATAGCAAAGCCTTTAATGATGGTAGTCCCGTTCGAACTATTGAACAAAGCCAAGTTTATGCCGCGCAGTAACCATAGAGATCGTAGAAAAATGGAAGATGCAGAGAGAAAACATGCAACATGCTCATTTCAAGAGTTACTGCCATTTTAGACTTTCATAATTACATTAAGAAATATATCGTGCTTGATTAAAGTCTATAGTGGCGTACAAAATTTATGGGAAAGGGAAATATCTAAATGCATGCAAGCATAAAGTAGGAGCGAATATTCATAAAGCGAAATTTGTAAATGCTAAACTTAAATCTTGAGGAGAGCTGCTCATATTAATTCAGTTTTATAATGAAGTTCAAAATTACTTAATTATTTCCATGAATTAACGATTATTTAAGTTTTAAAAGTAAAAATTTTAAATTTAAGGAAGCTAAGAAGTTAAAGCTGTGTTTCAAGAGATAAATTATCGCTGCGTATATCGTGATTAAATCACTTCTAAATGTATCTGAAAAAAAAATCGCGATGGATCTTATAAAATGTAGTCATGTTAATTATACTCGGTGGACGTCATTGATGGCGTAGTCATGCCACGCTCCTACCTTACGAAGCGTAGTGCGAAGCGTGCAGTGCGAGAGGCGACGGAATCCGACAGAGACACATAGACAGAGAGAGAGATAGAGAGAGAGAAGATGAAGAGAGGGTGCGGCGGCGGCTCACCGTGGCGGGGCCGAGGGGGGCGCGGGGAGAGGAGGGCAGCGCGCAGGAGGCTGGCGGCGGCGGCGCGCGTCATCAGCCTGGTGCCGTTCTCGGTGAGGAGCAGGATGGTACCGTCGGGCGCGGCGTAGCGGGTGAGGGGTGGAGCGCGCGCGGTTGGCCGCCTGGGGGCCTCGAAGAGCGCGCGGACCTCCGGCGGGCATTCACCCCACGCCGCCGCTGCCCCACAACCACGTTACCAACAACCACTACTGCCCACCATCCGTGCTCGCGAGCCGCACAAATGGACTACCCTTGAGGGACTTCAAAAAACAAGTGTAGAGTCCCTTGAGAGTATTCCATTTACAAAGACGAGGTAGAATCGAGATCTAGAGTAGTGTTCGCCGCCCCAATGACAATGCTCTATTGTCAGCAGTCCAGAGACCATCACCGAAGGCCGAAGGTGTTGGAAGCCAAGAGTTGAGGTAACTGCGGGCATTTGTACGGTGTGTGAGGTCAGGAGTACACTAAAAAGAAGCTCAGTGTCCGGTGAAACATAAAGGTAAACAGCCTTGTGTGGTAAAGTAGTGATCTAAGTCAATCCTAAGGCCTAGGCATCTAATCAGTGTGAAAAATAAAAAGGCACGTATATGAAAGAAATAGAAAAACAAAATAAATACAAAAAACAACTAATTTAACACTTTGACGACTATTTGAAAGTGAGTCTAGTACTCCTTAAAGCGTTTTATAGTGTAGTGTTACTGTTTTGACGTTTCTTCTTGTTTTATTTGACTGTACTTTTTGTATTAAGACTATGTAAATTTGTGATGTATCCATCTTAATTTAACATATATTTTATCAAAACAATATAATACTCAATTTAGACGCTCATGAAGTTGCTGTACCTAAAGGCACGATATTGGGTCCTGTTTTTCTTTAAACACACATAATTATAAACCTTGTAGGTAGTATAAGTGTTATAGATACGCGTGTACCTATGCGTTGCCATTTTTAACACTTAAAGCTATTCTAATATCATATGACATTATTCGGCATCAGTTATAAGAATCTGAGTGAGAAAATTATCACTTGGACAATACAATGTCGAGGAAAATATTTTTAATGATATGTTGTAAATTTAAACATTGATTATTCAATTTTCATTAAATATATGAATTATACCTAAATTATATATAAATTACACCTATATATATTAAGGGAAAGTAACATAATAATATATTAAACAGTTTCATTTGTATGAAAATAAATATTAAAGTGTTTAAAATATCCAATACATTCAAAAGCGCGGAATTTTAGAACTCGGAATGTTTTCATTAGAGCTATATAAATTTATTGAACTTTGATATGTAGGACATATTGGGAATACATAATATAATATATATTATACCTGTAGTATATCTAGGTGTCTAGAATCTTGGATGCAGGTATTTTCAACCAATCCCTTCAGATATTTTTCCCGGGCTCGGGAACTTACAGAAAGTAATTGGAACAGTTGTGTGTGTTCCCACGTAGTGAAAGCAGACAGGGCTGGCGATGGCGATAAAACTAGAGTTTGAACGATCAATAACAGTAGATGAATCGTAATTTGAAACTAAAAAAAAAAACAAGAATATTCTCAATTCTATTGAATTTTTTGTGTACGCTGGAGATATATTTGTCAATTCTAATAAATTTAGACCAAAGAGTCTTTTTTTTATCGAAAGCGATAAAAAAATCATATAAGCGTATGGCGAAAAACTAGTGTTTGAACGATCAATAACAGGGGGCCTACCATGTAATAAAATTCCGAAATTTCGGACTCAATTTCGTGTTTCCGTTCATACCTAATCGAGCCAGCAAATGGAGCTTAACATTTCGTTCGTCATAAATCCTGCCATAAAAGTCCAGAGGAATAATATTTTCATATTTTTAGTGTTTTTAAACGGTAAGTATTATGTAATTTTAACATCAAATTTGTGTTTCGTTCGGCATCGAAATTTCGGAAAACATTTCATGGTAGGCTCTCTGTAGATGAATTGTAATTTGAAACTAACTTAAAAAAAAGAATGTTCTCAATTTTATTAAATTTTTTGTGTACGCTGGAGATATATTTGTCAATTCTAAATAAATTTAGACCAAAGGGTCTTTTTTTTATCGAAAGCGATAAAAAATTCATATAAGCGTATGGCGAAAAACTAGTGCTTGAACGATCAATAACAGGGGGCCTACCATGTAATGAAATTCCGAAATTTCGGACTCAATTTCGTGTTTCCGTTCATACCTAATCGAGCCAGCAAATGGAGCTTAACATTTCGTTCGTCATAAATCCTGCCATAAAAGTCCAGAGGAATAATATTTTCATATTTTTAGTGTTTTTAAACGGTAAGTATTATGTAATTTTAACATCAAATTTGTGTTTCGTTCGGCATCGAAATTTCGGAAAACATTTCATGGTAGGCCCTCTGTAGATGAATTGTAATTTGAAACTAACTTAAAAAAAAAGGATGTTCTCAATTCTATTAAATTTTTTGTGTACGCTGGAGATATATTTGTCAATTCTAAATAAATTTAGACCAAAGGGTCTTTTTTTTTAACGAAAGCGATAAAAAAAATTACATAAGCGTATGGCGATAAAGCACTAGTTTTCGAAAAATTCACGTAAGCTCCATATTAAATTTATTTACAGTAAATTTTTTAGAGAATGGCATTATTTCATTATGTTGTTAATCTGTATGTGCGATATATTCATGAAATACACAAAATGTCGTTTTTCAACCAACTTCAAAAAGAAGGAGGTTCTCAATTTGTGTGTATTTTTTATGTTTGTTATTTCATAACTTCATTAGTTATAAACCGATTTGGAGAATTCTTTTTCTTTTTCTGAAATGATCTACTTACAGACAGGTCCCCTAGAAATTTTATCAAAATTAGTTGAGTAATTTTGTTGTTAAATCAGAAGAATGGTTTGCGATAATTGAAGTCGGTGTTTTTGTGGAACACAATGTTACATTATTAAAAAAACTAATGTATAATGTATCTGACGTTACATATTTGTTTCGTAAAAAACAGTGTTTACAAAACATGACGATGAACGACTTTAATGCGTCTGTTAGACACAAGTTTTGATTTTAGAACGCGAAATCAAAGGCGAAACTGTGTGTTTACAAATATATATTACTAGCCGTATCGCGCGACTTTGCACGCGTGAATAAATAAGTATGTAAAGTATTCTATGCGCTAAGTTAAGGCATAACCTACCCGTGAACCAAATTAAATCCGTTCGGTAGTTTTTGTGTGAAAGAGTAACATCCATCCATCTTTATAAACTTTCACATTTATAATATTAAGAGTATTTTAAAATAGTTTTTTGCTAGCAGAAGTGCAACTTTAAATGTCACAAAATTAACAACCTTAAAACCTTCTTGATTGATAAAAGAATCATCAAAATCGACAATAGGAGAGAGGAATCTCAATTGTGTAATGTACACACAAAAGTGCACACGAATTGAGAAATCCCTTCCCTTGTTAGTACTTTAATTATAATACGATTGCTTAGATAGCTTAGTAGTTTAGATTACATTGCATAAAATATACACATATTTTTCTTCATTATATATAAAATGTATGTATAACGTACATAAATTTTAATCTGTTGTAATCTACAGTTTAAATTTAATATATATTATAGGTGACAACCCTGCTAGCGTGTTACAAGCACCGTAGATTCAGGATCATTGTTCGAGTGAAATTTTCTATAGCTTTGTTAAAAAGTAATGTTGTTAGTGGAGGTGTGACAATACCCATGAGTTTTCTTGAAAGTAGTTATTATGGAAACTGTTTTCCTTGTAAGGAAATACGTGGCAACTATTATTATGGAGTCTTATGTAAACTGTATAGTTATTTTTGTAATTACTTTTGTTGGTTTAATTCGTTTGCAAGGTTTAATAAAGTTTTTTGTATTTTTTGAGGTTTTGTGTATAGTTATGGATAATTGGGTAATTATAATTAATTAATTAGTCAATATTTAACTTTCAATGGCCGTGTGGTCCTGACTTAGAATAGGCCACCCTTTCTCTTGGGTATAGTATGAGGCGGCTAAGGGAATTGGAAAAGGGGTCGAGGGATGGGCAGCAGCGTCCCTCTTAAAACATACATATATACGCCTGTCTCCCATTAGGGTAGGCAGAAACAATGGAACGCCAAATGCTTCGATTCAAACAAACCTCTTTCGCTTCTTCCACATTCATCAATCTTTTCATACATGCTCGCCGGTTACTGGTACTTATATATATATATATATATTCATATATTATTTTCTTATTTTCACACAAGTGACAGGGCTTGAAAACGTTAGTGAGTAAACGTTAAGTTCAATCAGTAGAACATTCCCGTAAAGCGATACTAACGATTTCGACATCACCCTGTACAACTTGATGCGAATCAATAATAAATTAATTTAATTTTAATTACGTTCTGATGTTTCTCTATGAATTCCAAGTATCCACAGTACCTATTCGCTTCACAACGTCAGAAACGTAGCGTTTCCAATTAATTAAAACTGAAAGTAACAATGCTTAGTTAGATCGAATTTGCGCACAACAAACCTATTATAAATGCAAAAGTGAACGTTCGTTGGTCATGTTTATAAAGTTAAGATGATCGATCACTAAACAAAATTAGACAAGAATTACTAAACGGCGCTGGAATCGAGACTTGTGGTTTTTGTTTATTATTTTGTAATTAAAGATAATGCGAAAGAAATTTATTACATTGTCGAGTGATTTTTATTGTTATTTACGATTGTGAGGTGACAAATAATACGTGACCTTTTTCTGAAGGTATTATATCCACACAATCGCAATGTTTCTTGATAGTATGTATTTTTTTTACAAAGTTGTACAATACAAGAAAATAAATACAAAAATTATGATATATTATTATTATATCGATAAAATATGAATAAAATCACTCGCCAATTCATGAATTGTACTTCAAATTATCTTTAATTACAAAATAATCAACATAAACCACGAGTCTTGATTTTAGCGCCATCTAGTTTCGTGTTCAATTTTGTCACTAACCTCATTTTATAATTAATGAGAATTACCATTGAGTTTGCACACACGGAAAAGATAACGTGAAGATTTGATGAGTATTATGTTGTGGATAACAGGTAATCTTTTACAAAATGGAAACATTTATTGTTTTTCCCCCTTGTTGTCGTTGGAAGTAATCTTGGAGGTAATTGGATTCGAATCTACAGCTCACAATGTATTGAACCTTGTAAACAGCCACTAAATATCTTTTATTTTATGAAATTCCATATTTAACGATTACAAATCGAATCAAAGCCACTTTAATTTAAATAAGAGTAAAAACCTTTATTATAGTATAATTTTTAAAATGAAATACTTTATTCTTCACTTTAAATTTTAATGAAATTATTTCATTGTTTTACCAATAATTGCTTTATAGTTCGGTATTAGATCTAACAGTCCGGGCTGTTTACTATTTACATAACAGTAATGAGTTTTTCTCATCACATATTTTGCGCTATTTCAAAATAATATTTGTATTTAACTGTGGTATTATTTAACAGCTAAAAATAAATAATGATGATGCGAAATGTTAGCAACTGTGCTTTATTTTTTAAATGAGTGATAATGCAATGGCCGCCCTGCCTTTGCTATCGGTATACTTAGGCAGTAATGAAGAACAGGCGAGGACGAAAGCAGGTCAGTTGTTTCATCATAGTGAATTCGACAAGAATTAACCACGATGATTTCCAGGGGAAATCGCGTGGAGGTCCACCCGACTGACTCCACGCGGTCGCCCTTGGAAACCATCGTGCTTAATTCTTGTTGAATTCTTCACGATTGGCTGACTGACCTGTTTTTACCCTCATCTATAATCACTTATTGGTATCTTGCCAGTGTATTTCGATAGCACAGGCGGTGTTACCATTCCATTATCATCAATTACAAAAAACCTTATCCTGGGGGAAAAGGGTTTGCTAGAAATGGAGTCTAACAGTACCTGGCTAGCTATTTTTTTATGCAATTTAGAATAGCAAAAAAGCTGACGGCTCACTTGACAGAAAGTATCCATATACCGTTTGCTTTTTTGCAATTTATTTACTACTGTAAATAGTATACATCGTTAGCGCAGGCAAGGTTGCCATTCCATTTTCATGCTTTTAAAACATCTTAGCTGTGGTAAAGGCAACGTATGAGGAGTATCAGAGGCTTCATAGTATAATCAGTGACGTTGTAGTGCTGTTGATGCCGACTTTCAACTTGTTTGCCATTTCAAGTTGCATTAAAAAGATAACGTTATTATACTGCCCCTTTGTATAACTTTAAAAAATCCAAGTACAAACGAAGGGCGCGGGACGTTACCTAACGAACATTTAATAAAACGAGCTAGAAATTAAAAATATTTTCTTAACATTCAGCGATTCTACTCTCCAATTTCTTGAAAACTAAAAGGCTTTCGAGTTTGTGTTCGCCGAGTTTATTATTCTTTCACGACGACTATTTCGTTTGTTCTATAAATACCTTTTTTTATTTTTTTTTTTTTTTTATTTTTTATGCAGACTGAGCATGAAATGTTCATTCTACAAATTACTTTTTAACCGACTTCTTAATACTACTTTAGATCAAATTCTTTTCTCATCCTACTTATTTTTATTTATTATAAATATTCAATAAGATGCCTAACAACATTTTAAAAGCATTATTTACTTATTAAATACGCGGATTAATTCGAAGTAATGTTGTTTTTTTTTGTATAAATCTACTTGGTTTAATATTTTACTTTTATTCTGTCATTCTTATTCTTTAATCAATTTTATTTATTTTAAAACAAATTGCTCATTTTACTTAGTTTCCCAAAACGTGTTGTTTTAGGTTTAAAGTTGTCTGGAAGAGATTGCTTTAGAGATAAGATCGCCTTTTGTACTCTATAAGTGTAATATTAATTTATCTTTGTATTATTTTTTATGTAGTGCAATAAGGAGTAAATAAATAAATAAACGTGTAATGAGCCATAGGTTAATTTTACAAACTTAATAATTTTAAACAACATTTAGAAAATGTACTTAATTTGTCGTTAAAAATGTCAATATCTGGCTGCTGAGCAATTAGATAATTGAACAGAGAAATAGTCTGATAAGTGGGAGCAAACTGAGCAGTACAGGTGTGAACCGGTGTGAACTATTAATCTATATGCACGGGGGGGGGGGGGGAAAGGGATTGTTAGTAATGGGGTCAAATAGCCCTATTACTAGCAATATACCCTGTCAGGTCGACCTCCACGTGGTTCACCCTGGAAACCATTGTGACTAATTCTAGTTTAATTCGTCAGGATGGGCTAACTGACCTACGTTCATCGTCATCTGTCATCCCTCACTGGTGCCCCGCCAGTGTATACCAATAGCGCAGACGGGGTTACTATACCATTATCACCCATTAAAAAAAAATCTATATGCACGTAATCGTATACAATGTTGTTTTTAGAACATCATCAAACCTGTTAATTTTTTTTATAATAATAATAATCGGGAGTTAGTTGCCATCTCCTCTCCTTAAGAGGGGAGAGGAGAATTTTAGTGAAATTTAAAAAATAATAATAAAGTTTTATTTACAAACTACAATTTGATCCATTTTGTTAGCAATAATTTCCTTACAAACTATGTTAGTAAAAAAAGCAATTAAAGTGAGCATTTAATTAAAGCAATTCACTCAGATGTGAACCAGCCGACTAGATCAACATCTGAATAATATGCCTAATTATAGGCGAGTTATATTTCTCGCCTATTACTTTCAGAACACTGTTGGTGCTTGTCCTAATCCTGTGTAGCAATGATGTAGTTCTCCTTCTGTTTATAGCGTAGTAATCATATCATATCATCGGGCATCTTCTATGAATACCATCTTGACAAGAACATATACAAATTGTACTTCAATGTACACAGGTGTTTAATTTTATTTAATACTTTTATTCAATGTAAGTCTAATATTGTCTGATTTATGTTCATAAAATTATTTTTTTTATAAATTAATTGGAATTTTTCATTCGTACAATACACATATAGCATATTTTTTAATTCAATCAATTAGTAATTTATTTGAATAAACACAAGTACAGTTTATAAATTGAATTTTTTATATAGAACGCTATATGTTACCCTCATTGGGCGTACAAATATAATATGAATTGACAATAACAATAAAAGGAGGTAAAAAGGTAGGCATGCGTATGGGGATCGAAATTAATTCTGTATTCCAATCAATGCCAATGCTTATTTTTCTCCGCTATATACCTACATATATAACTTTGTGCGTTGGACGTGACTTGACGATGTATATGTCGCAGTCAAAACTCTTAACCAGTCAAATGTACTATTGACTAGCAAAATCAGTCAAAAGTATATTTGACCGTATGCTCTAGTCAATAATAATTTTGATTAAAATAACAGTTACAAGTACCTAACCTAACCTAACCGCAAATTTGGAGTTAAAAGTACTAATAACAAATAATTTTCAGTCAAAACCACTTTTGACCAACCTGTTCAGTCAAAAAAAATTTTTTTTATACTACTTAGAATGGCAAACAAGCTGACGGCCTACCTGATGAAGTGGTAACCGTCGCCTATAGACATGAGCAGTACTATGGACATAACAGAGTATACTGTTTCGCCCATGATACCTCCCATGCGTTGCCATTCCTGAGGACTCAGGTGTTATTCCTCTGTACCCAGTAAATTCACGCCATATGTCACCCTTCAAACCGAAACAAAGCCATGCAAACACAACTGCTTCACGGTTGAAACATGAATGGGACAGAGGTACCCAAGCCATCGACTTTTGTACAAAGTCTCCCTCTGGTACTTTTACTTTTGACTGATTTTGCTAGTCCATAGTACTTTTGACTGGTTAAGACTTTTAACTGCAATATATAGATGGGATCAAGGTCTTTAGCATTCTATTGAGGGACTGTTCTAACAGCAAAACTGTATACTTTATCTGTAGGAACATGGGTCGAAACACGACAATAAATTTTGAGAATATTCAGAATTGTAACACGGCGCGTTCAGCTGTTAAGTTAGTAGGTATGGGCGGTTTAAAAGTTGCAGTTTTATGGGTAGAAAACTCCCCTTTCTGATAAGACACAGGAATTCTAGCGTGAATTGAGGATTAGGTAATTCGTGTAATTATCTTCCATATACATATATATATTAAATATTAATGTAGTTATTGGATATATGCGTTGTTAGGTTTCTTATTACCAAGGAGTTATATCTGTGCCTCTAGTGAGAAAGGGTATAACTCAAGTTATAGCCTTTTTCTTTTTTAGGCTACTTTAAATAAGCAAATTTTTCTCTTTCGAATGGTATAAGAATCGTAACGATATCTTTAAAAACAATAGAGATAGTAAACATGTAAAAGGCTACAATTAACAAAATATTTGTGGTAAAAAAGTCATAATTAGAAATAAAACTACAATATTTTACAAAAATAGTGCCAAAAATGACAAGATATTTAGAACCATCCTTTAAATATGTATTTATTTTTGTGTAAAATGAATCAGTTTGATTTGAACCCTTTTACACCATTTATTATTTTTAGCGTAAAATACACAACATTGTTTTTCTTCAATACTTCAATAAAATAGATGATAATTTTAATATTTTTGTTAAGTGTGACTAGGTATAATAGAATTATTTTTAAAACTATTGGTTTTACACAAAAAACGACAATTTCATAAGAAAGAGGAGAAAAAAATACTATAAATGCAATCATTAACTTGTTCAATTAGCAAATAATAAAAGCAGCAGAATTTTTTTTCTTTATTTAAAATAGCTTTTTGGCTCTCCTGAAAAGTGGCCATTTTGAATTGAAGCCTTTCTCACTAGAGGCACAGATATTTGATCAATAACGTACTCCCATTTTTTATTTATATTAATTATACGGTTTAAGTAATGATTAACCACGTGTAATATTGTCATGCCTATATCTATCCCCTGAATAGATGTTAAATGTGAGGAGAGAAGAGAAATTGTATTTTTTTTTATACAACTTAGACAAACAAGCTGACGGCCCACCTGGTGGAAGGTGGTAACCGTCGCCTATAGAAATGAGCAGTAACATGGACATAACAGAGTATACTGTTTCGCCCATGATACCCCCCATGCGTTGCCATTCCTGAGGACTCAGATGTTATTCCTCTGTACCTTGTAAATTCACGCCATATCCCACCCTTCAAACCGAAACACAGCCATGCAAACACAACTGCTTCACGGTAGAAACACGGATGGGACAGAGGTACCCAAGCGACTTTTGTACAAAGTCTCCCTCTGGTATGGTATGTACAGGGATTGATAGTATCATTGCTAGAAATATCTTGTCTGATTGACCTCCACGCTGTAGCCCCTTGTCGATTCGTAGAGATTTCTTCACGATAGATGTGTAAGGTCAGTTGGACCTGACTTCATTCTCAGTTGTCATCCTTTACTGGTACTCTGTCAGAGTATACCGATAACGCAGAAGGGGTTATAATTAACATCATTTTCATCCCATTAAAAAGATAGATCTTTACGAAGATCTGTTTCTTTTGTTTATTTTCAGATTAAACTATACTAAAATATTTTAATTTCAGTAAAAGTTTTATTATCCTTTACAACTTGGAAATTTATTAACATAATCACGAATGGGAAAAAAGCAGAAAAAGTCCGTGTCAAAGAAAAAAAAAAGGAGAAATCTTCAAAAAGGTTTACTTTTGTGGCCGTCAAAGTGCCTTCAGCACAAAGGCTCCGAATTGAATAGATTTCCCTCCTTTTGTTTCGCTATTGTATTGGTACTTGGTTTTTAAATTAATATTATATGGATGTTATTGGTTGTGCTACCCAGAAGTGACCTGACGATAAAATACAGTTTTTGTATAAATCTACGTTAAATAGTAATATTCTATCTCAGTCATATTAAAATATAACAAAACTGTTTAAAAACGAGTTTTTATAACGTAATCCGCCATATTGTGGCAGCAGCCATTTTGATAATAGCTCAATATTGAGTATTGGATATTATATTGTCGGCTTGCAAGATTTAATCTACCAAGTTAAATAAAGGATTTTACATAAAAGCACTGTTGAATTGATCATCTTGAGATGGCGTGAGGAATTAGCAGATAATGTTATCAACATTAAGTCCAGTTTTTGAACATACTTTTTTCTATACTACCATTATAAAGAGGAAATACAATATTAAATTTTATATATATATATATATATATATATATATATATATATATATATATATATATATATATATATATATATATATATATATATATATATATTGCCTATTATAAAAAATATTAAAAATTTATCTATATATCTACTCGCGTGAAGTCGGAGCGGATAGCCATGTTTAAGAAAGTTATTTAAATAAATTAAAACTGTTACCATCTAGTGGGAAGTAACGACTTCGTTTTCTTTCCTTCCAACTGTCAGTTTGTTTTCCATGCGGAGTCAGCAAATATTTGCCGCGAAGTAATTGGAGTGCGCAATAATTCCCCCCTAGTTATAGGGTTGGGAAATGTTTTGTTGTTTCAAAAACAAAATAATGGATTCATTTGCAAAAATGCTTTATAAAATGGATAGGTAAAGTTCTAACGACTCGCTCGATCGAATTTTGTAAAATATAAATCCTACTGATGATGATGAAATGATACCAATGAGTAATGTCAAGTTGACGTCTTCAATTTGATATCGATTACATTTCAATTCGATTGTATCAAAACTCAGCGTGCACTATTTAAGTACTTATTCAATTTTAATTCTTGTGTTTTATGCAACCATTTTCTTGATGATATAACAAACCGATACATGAACATTAATTCTATAAATAATCATTACGTAATTTTCGACAAAAAACTTCAAAAATTAAGTATTAGTAAACTGTAGCAAACTGTAAAACATAGCAAGTGGTGTACAAAACAAAGAAATTTGGGAACCTCCAATCTAAGAGAAGACCAAGTTCTCTTTACAGACGTAAATCTGCAAATTTCTTTGAACAAAATTATGAAATATTGTGAAACAATTTATAAATTATTCACAAGAAAACACAGAGTTCGGGTATAAATAGGCTTCAGTGATCACGCGCGTAAAACAGTAGCTATATTTAGAAATTTAACAATTTCTATATATAGAAAATTCTCAGGCTTAGTGGAGGCTATAGGGAAATCAAGTGATTTGAAGTAGAAATCATTTAAAATGTACCTATTATATTTATTAATATTATCAAATTTACCTATAAATGGTAAACAGGAAACAATGTTTTATGTTATACTAGCGGCCCGTCCCGGCGTCGCACGGGTGGTGATCGTAGCGTGATGAAAAGTATACTATAACCTGCCCAGGAGTATGAAGAATAATTGTACCAAGTTTCGTTAAAATCCGTTGAGTAGTTTTTTGTTTCTATAACGAACATACAGACAGACAGACAAAAATCTTACTGATTGCATTTTTGGCATCAGTGTCGATCACTAATCTCCCCCTGATAGTTATTTTGGAAATATATTCCATGTACAGAATTGATCTTTCTACAGATTTATTATAAGTATAGATTTATCATATTTGATATAATTTCTGAATTACACGATATAGGTTTGCATGTTTGTGTGTGTAAGCGTATTTAGAGAAGGAGGAGCGTGCCCACTATAAAATTGTTTGGTGCCCACCCCAAAATAAAGACTAAGTTTTAGGCACAAACATGTCTGAGAGTACGTATGTGCCTTTTTAAAAGGGTCAGCCCCTCCTTCCTTGGAAAATAATCTAAATACGCCAATATTACTGTGTGATTCGTAGAAATAATCATTGGTGTAAAAATGTATTTGATAAATTTCCTTCTTCGTGGGTGCCGTAAGATGCGATCTAAGTTTAGTGGTCGTAAAATGGTCGTATCACCAAAATCTAAGCTTATTGCACTTAGCTGCAAGCGTACTGCAGTTAACTGCAGTTGCCAATTCGCCTGTCAAATGTGGCATCTACTAGCAAAATCTCTCAATAATGGGAGACCTATGTTCAGCAGTAGACAGTCAACGGCTGACATGAGGATGATGTGAAATAAATATTGTTTCAAATTTATATTTACTGCTACTGCAAATGGTCTATTGTTCTTTGACAAAAGTGACAGCCTGTCGACATTAAAGTTTTAAGTGATACAGTGGCCGTGTATTCCGGCATAGTTAGGTCACCCTTTCCTTTCGGGTGGGTGTTGTAAGAGGCGACTAAGGGAAGGCTAGATGGGCAGCAGCGCCCCTTTTAAACCAAAGCCTAGCTGTCTGCCGTATGCTTGTTTGCCACCTCATTGGTATAAAAAATATTATATATTTTATGCCATTTAGAAGATGAGCATAAGCAGAGCTCGATTACGCTCATGGGTTAATCTTAATGGCATAGCAGGTACTGTATCGGTTGATAAATAACAAACGTGTATATTAAGTTTTTTTTATACAACTTAGAATGGCAAACAAGCTGACGGTCCACCTGATGGAAAGTGGTAACCGTCGCCTACAGACATGAGCAGTACCATGGACATAACAGAGTATACTGTTTCGCCCACGATACCCCTCATGCGTTGCCATTCCTGAGGACTCATATATTATTCCTCTGTACCCTGCAAATTCACGCCATATCCCACCCTTCAAACCGAAACACAGCCATGCAAACACAACTGCTTCACGGTTGAAACACGAATGGGACAGAGGTACCCAAGCAATCGACTTTTGTACAAAGTCTCCCCCTCTGGTAAAAGTATAATTCTAATGTTATAGAAATTACTAATTTTCATACAAAGTCGCGGATAGAAAGTAGTGTTACCAATAATTATTTCAAGCTAGACAAAATGCTACCTTAAAATGATCCATTAAGGATTTAAATACATTAATCAAGAAATGACAATTCATAAAAAATGAGGTTGTGAAACTTGAATTATCCGATCTCAAATTTTCCGGGAATCCTCTACAAATGATGGGAGATTTGAATTACGTTTTCTATTTATATTTGTTTGTTAAATCTCGCTAATCCTTAATCCGTCGCTTCTCGTTTCAATTCAAACTCTTCAGGTTATAGAACAATTTATAGGCGGTAGCGGACGTATTATCTTACTAATATAATAAAATTATAATTACACGATATATGTACGTGGGAGATATTTAAAAAGGTTTTGAATAAAACCAGTAAATGTCAAAATAATAAAAATTTATAGAAACTTTGTCTCTCTGGCTTTCTGTATTTATTATTTTTTTAGGCAGAAAACCCCGTGACTCTGTGACCTTTCCATGATCTTTTATGCTCGCCCGTTTTTCTGGCTGTTTGTATGTTTGTTCCGGTATCCTGGTATCATGCAAAAACTTCTACATGAATTTGGATGGGAGTTTCACTGTTGTATGCATGTAGGTGTAACTTAAAAACTAGTGTGGGTTTTATTTTAATATACTATGTAAAAGTGGTCTACTTCTATTATAATCCATGCACACGAAACAGCGGGCATAAAACTAGTAATATATATATATATATATATATATATTACTAGTTTTATGTATATATATATACATACAGTATCTGTAACTTTATCATTATCATCATTTCATCATAGTTAATTGATTAATACTGAACTCTCCTGTATCTTTATATATGATACAAATACTTACAAATATTATTACAAGTAAAGCTAGATTTTAAT
Organism: Galleria mellonella; assembly: GCF_026898425.1. Lineage (NCBI taxonomy): Eukaryota > Metazoa > Arthropoda > Insecta > Lepidoptera > Pyralidae > Galleria > Galleria mellonella. Next base: position 3,701,540 of record NW_026442084.1, read on the forward strand.
ATTATTAATGAAGTCTCTGTTGTTAATTACTTGTACATACATTTAATTTTGTTCAAAAATATCTGATTTCTCTTGAGTTGTTCTTCGAGACTATTTTAACATATTTTTTTAGTATTTTATTCTGCTGTCAAATATATAGATGTAGTATTAATGGAATTAGCTAGTTAATTAGTGTTTCTTTATACTACAAGGAAAACTTTGCTCACTATTTCATGTTTTTCGGCTGATAATGATGATGTTATCAATTATTATAATATTGCTAAAAATATATTATACATTTATAAAACATAGTAATCAATGGTGATTTTAAATTAACTTCAAAGTTGAACAGGATCGCTTGAAGCTTATAACTTGACAATTTGTGTTAAAGCGAATTCAAACATTAGGTTTTTCTTGCAAATCAGACTTGGTCGGATTTCTAAGACTGATGAGGTAACGTTTTGTAATTGGTTTACTTGGTTTTGTGGTCGACTCTAATAGTTGTCGTATACATTTACCAAAAGAATAGGTACTTAATTTCGTAGACAGAATTGTATAAAATTAAATACAATTGTCAATTATCTTAATTGTAAACAGGGATTTTGAACTAAAATAAACTTAATAAATTCCTCATCTTTTTGATGAATAAATCTAGAGGAAAAGTAATGTAGTAATATCAGATATAATTAGATGGAATAATGATTATAAATACGTTTTAGTAAGGGCCAATATGCCCCGACTCTGTTTAAGGAGCAAATAAAAAAAGAAAATTAATATAGCTTTGTCGGATGGCTCCAAAATTTCTGAATAATTAATAATAGATTTACCTATCAATAAATTATTTTATTAATGTGTTAATATAAAAAAAGAAAAAAAAACTTACGTTAAGGACCATGCTTAATATTGTGTGATATATAGTTCATAATTCTAGTTATAATTAAGTTTTAATTATCACAATGATCTAGTGTAGATTACAGATATTATTTATTACGAACAAATTGAAAGTTATAATTAATAGGGTAGTTTCATTGCCAATATAGATTTAGTCTTAATCTATGTTAAATTAGTTAACTATAGTTATTATCGCCAGAATAGATCGTGTTAGAGTAGTGAGAGAACTCTGATATCCGGGTTCACAAACCGTGGATTAAGATTTATAACGGATCATGTGTAACTTGGCCGACTATATTGTTACATTATTCTTCGAAATAATTTCCAAATTCCGAGGTAAAGAAAGAGAAATGTCAAACGTGAACACATCGAAAGTAAAACGGAAAACTAACATAAAGCAAAAAGTCGCGATCAATTTATAGAATTAAAAGGGCTTACGGAAGATTGAAAGATGACGCGCCCCGCGCCGGATCATCCCGGGATTACCGCGGGATTAGGATTCCTGCCCCCGGGGATCCTGGGCCCTCGCAGTAAGAACTCCACAGAGATTATAAGAAATGAATCAAACGTTCACGTATATTGAATCTGAGTGAGTTATGCTCAGGGTTGCCACTGTTACAACAATAATCAAATTACGTACGTTTATTGGGGATTTTTTTGTTGTTAATAGAATAAATTAGGGAGTTCCCATAAGTCATTTTTGTCTTTGCATGTCTAATGGTTTTTCTGTGTTTTAATTTACATTTTATGTAGTAATGTTTCCTATTGATTTAGTTGTCTTATTCGAGATCTTTTAAGTTTAGATTGAGTATTGATAATAAGCAAGAAAACAGAATAAGAATGCTTAAATTTCCGTCTAATATTCTAAGAATAATTTTGATCTTAATGAGCCCATTACGAAAATATTATTATTATAGTAAAATTTTGATTTGATGAGTTCGAGCTGAAGGGAAACATAACAATGGTGTTTCTCAATTGTTATTAATTTATTACGAGGTCCGTTATATCCAGGAAATGTTTAATTTAATTAAATTAAGATAGAATTGAAAACTCATTTAAATTGGTTCTAGGAATGTGATTATATTGTAACGTTATTATTTTATTTAGAATAATAAAAAATCCCGATGAAATAATAAAAAACAACAAGTTTAAGCACTTTGAAAACATCAAGCGGTTTGACACAACGCTTTACGTCCCGATAATCGCAGGTTCGATTCCCGTACAATACGTACATTTGTATTAATGACTATTGTATATCTGTTTGTATTAATCTGGGTGTTTTCTATGTATAATTTTTGCATTAAATAAATCGTCAGCTAATTTACAGTTTAAAATTGCATAAAAAATAGGTAATAACAACGTTAATGGATAATGGCTGAAATGATGTATAGCGTAAAAAGTAAGTATATTTATTTATTATTTTACCAAAATTCTCATCTCCCCTCTTAAGGAGAGGAGATGGCAACTAACCCCCGGCAGAAGCACAGTCGGCCGGGGTTCAGGGTCCCAGGGAGAGAAACCGACGTACAATGCGGGCAGAATCTAAGAGCACCGCTTTCTGCATCTTTCCCGGGAGAGAGCCGCCTCGGAATCCCAACCGTCTGAGATGTTGTTCCAGACTGGTTATTTATTATTATTATTATTGTTTAATTTGACTAAATTTGACAGTTGAAATATGTAAACATTGCATACGTGTTTACGGGCTGAATACATTGGACAAATGCTATATATACGAATAGTATTAAGACCATTAATGTTTTTTTTTTTGATTGGTGAAAATGGTATGCTAACCTCGCCTGCGCTAACGGGATACGCTGGCGGAGCACCAGTGAAGGGTTATTGATGAGAATGAAAACAGGCCAGTTAGCCCATCATGATGAATTCATCAGGAATTAACCATGATAGTTTCCAGGGAGAACCGCGAGGAGGTCAGCCTGGTTGGGTATATTGCTAGCAATGGGATTCTTAGTCTCCATTACTAACAATCCCTTTGCCCCCCTCCTCCCTTTAGTAATGTTGTATACTGCAAATAAATTATTTGATTTAATTCGATTACTAATTGTTGAGAGTGACGACCTGAAATGCGTTGCCCTGCAGTCAATGAATGCAGGTGGCTCAGAACCGTTCTTTATGGCAGTCTATGGGGGAGGCTTATGTCCAGCAGTGGACGGATAATGGCTGAAATTATGATAATGCCTAATTGTCCAAAACATTTAAACTGTAGAGTAGAATTGAATATATTTCAACTGCTTTAATGAACATATATTAATACTTATGTATAGGTATGACTAGGAAGTTGTGAGTTTATAGGCGAAACTTCTGAGTACTAGAGGCTACCAAGATAACCCCCATTATATGTATGTCTATATATTTGAACGGCGAAGCAAACTCGAGTTTTGACCTAGTTTTGACGTGCAACATGTGTCGCAGGTGGGTGTTAGTAGCTTACTTATATTTAGTATATAAAAATCCCGTGTCATAATGTTCGTTCATGCTAATCTCCGAAACCTCTTAACCGATTTTATGATTCTTTTTTAATGTGCATTGTTTGAGCCAATTTAAGGGATAGGATAATTTTTAGTTTGATAAGAAATAATTAAAGATTGTGTCTTAAAAAAACCGACATCAATTGTGGCAAAATTAGTTATGTTGGTCTAAAATAAAACTACTGAGCCGATTTTGATAAAATTCGTAAAATAAATAAAATTCGTGTGTATTTTTATTACACGATTACGTCGTTAATTCTGAATCGATTTTTACAATCGATAGAGTCAACTTTCATATTATTTTATGACGGTTGAAGTTACTATTATTATTACACATTTTGGAGCAAAACACTTGTTCATGGCTATGTGAAATTTATATGTAGATACGGTTTTGCGTTCTAAATTCAAATATATCAAATATGTCTATGAAATATTTCGTCGTTTATTGGTGCATTTTTTTATGATATCTACTTAGAATGGTAAACAAGCTGACGGTCCACCTGATGGGAAATGATAAAAAAAAATATTTTTTCCTATACCTTTCCTGCACTAGATTACTCGTTAATTAATTGTCTTCTTTTTAGCTGCACTGCGTTGTCTGGAAGAGATCTCTTTCAGAGATAAGCTCCCGCTTGCTAACAAGTTGTTAAATTAATCACTGTATCTTTCGTTCTAGTGCAATAAAGAATATATATATATATATATATATATATATAATATATCCTCAGGAATGGCAACGCATGAGGGATAACATGGGCAAAACAGTATACTCTGTTATGTCCATGGTACTGCTCATGTCTATAGGCGACGGTTATCACTTTTCATCAGGTGGACCGTCAGCTTGTTTGCTATTCTAAGTTGTATATATATATATATATATATATATAAAATGATACACCATCGCATCCGCAAGGTAACCAACTTAGCTCAAAGGATAAGCTAGCTGAAGTGGCAACGGCTGGTCACATTGCTCGAAAAACCGACAACAGATAAGAGTTCTATAATAATAAGAATAGAACAGTTGCCAAGTAATTGAAACTACAATAAATAATTACTGTTATTGAAAACGAGACTTTACCTTTCATATCTCCATTATACAGGTAAAAGTAAAGTGGTTTGTTATTGTCAATAAATTTGTTCCATTACAAACAAATGGTTTAGTAATCATTGGTTTGATTTAGAACTACTTTCGAGTCATTATTTGTCATGTCAACAAATGAAAGGTCAAGGACATTAATTCATCGATTTTTAACCGACTAACGATATAAGTGGTAAATTGCGACGTGTAACCTAAATTTTTGTTCACACATTTTAAATTCTTTGGATTTTGGAGAGGCGTGCCATGTTATCTTATACTATATATAAGTATTAATATGCTTACAACGGTAATTCAAAATGGGTTAGTCAAAAGTATTTGTCACATGTTTCCATTGTGGTGTTTCCATACTTAACAGGCCCACATTTAAGTAATTTGGCAATCTTTAGTAAGGAATTAAAGTCATACAGTATATATATATATATATATATATATATATATACACTGTATTATTTTTTAATATCTGTTTATTTTTTTTTTTAAATAATCTTTGTCAAGTACTCGTAGGTTAATAATAATTGCTGGAAAGAGATTTACGTAAAAACCAACTTTCATACTTCTTATTACAAAAATGACAGAATTTCTATTTAACCCCCATTTCACCTTTTTAGGGGCAAAATATCCAAAAATGTTGAAAAGTATTTATTTCTAATTAGAAATCTAAAACTAAAGTTTTGTATTTTTGGCTACAACTATTATATAACAGAACTTCCATACAAACTTCCAACCGCCGTTTTACCCCCTTGGGTATTGAAATTTCAAAACTCCTCTCTTATACTTCATCTATGATATATATAGAACCTACCTGCAAAATTTCAAGATTCTAAATTAAGTGGCTTCGGCTACGAAATATGTATGTGTGTGTGCGTTGATAGGTATATGGGTCAGTCAGTCACTTAGCATTCCTGTTTTATACTTTAATATCTAATTTACATATAAATTATAAACGTAATAGGACAGTGTAGGGGGGAAAGGGATTGTTAGTAATGGAGACTAAAAATCCCATTGCTAGCAATATACTCAACCGGGTCGACCTCTTCGTGGTTCCCCCTGGAAACTATCATGGTTAATTCCTGATGAATTCATCATGATGGGCTAACTGACCTGTTTTCATTCTCATCTATCAACTTGCACTGGTGCTCCGCCAGCGTATCCCGTTAGCGCAGGCGGGGTTATCATTCCATTTTCATCCACCAAAAAAAAATAGGACAATGTATTGTATATAATAATTGAACAAAATCTATTGGCAGCCCTGTTACACACAGATAACAGAATATTGTATTATACGAGTCCGTTATTATTGGAGTGCGCATAGAATAGTGATCGATAGGATGCCTCTATTTCTTATGAAATTAGTTTTGAAAGAGTATTGTCGGTAGGCTATTAAGTTTTGGAGTTTGTCCGACGTAGCTATTTATTAATATATTTCTATTTATTTATTTAACAACCTTTTATATCGAATAAAAGTTTTAGTTTGTTGAATGGCTTAATAATTAGTTTAAACTTTCTTGACAGAGTAATTTACAATTTTAGAAGATTTACTAGTAAGTCAATTTGTAAATGTAGTTAAAATATGCTTAAATTAAATCACAACTTTATATTAAATTACGTTTAAAACAATAATATCTCAAAATGTTTATATAAATGAATTCTATCTTATAATATTTCCAATTTCAACATATTGAGCTAAAAATATTAGAATATATTTTCCATGATACATAATAATTTTCTCACTCAGAAACCACAGAGACAGTGAGCGTTCAGCCTTATATAAAGGTGCGTACTCACCAACACACGGGTTATGGTTGACGATGGCGAAGATGCGGTCGCAGCGCTTCTTCATGTGGGTGTTTGGGCAGATGCAACCGAAGAGTGGGGACAAGCGTAACCCAGACCAGGCTTCACGGCAGGCTTCTCTATATAGGTGAATTAATTAATCATTATTAATTTTTAACATTTTACGTTGCATAATTCATTTAGTCAGGAATTAACGTATACATTCAGGCAAGTATAACAATTTATCTGAATTACTTCGTCGTTTTGGTCAAGTTACATCACGATTAATCCGATGTAGCGATGTCATTCCTTCATTTATGAAGCAAAAACATTTACTTCTATCCATTCATTGTCGTACATCGTACATATTGTTTCTCTACATTGAGGGTATCTAAAAAATATAATAGTTTATCTAAATGATCGCGTTAGTTTTCTAATTAATTTTTATAGACAGTTAGACATGTGGGTAGATATTCACTCGAAATATAATAGGATAAGCTTTGGTGTAAACCACCGATGTTAATGTACTAACCAGTTAATATTACACTCTCAGTGCAATAGACCTATTAAACTTGGCAGGTTATACAAAGCCAATTCTATTATGATTCATGTATGGTGGGCACTTTAATCCTAGCCTGCATCAGAAATTTTATGTCCCGATTTTAATTTCCAACTAGTTTTACGGCAATGGAAAGCATTGATAAAAAATCAAATTACTAGTGGAAGGCTTTGTACAAAAATAAAATCTACATGGGTTCTTCTATCCCATTACTTGGTTGCTTACTTGGTAAACTGTTTATTCATAGTTGTTTTGGTTTGAAGATTTAATAATTAATTATTAAATTAAATTAACTAATTAAATAATAAATAAATTTATTAATTATTCACAAATAAATTTATTAATTCATTAATTTACAATTAATTTGGCAATTACAGGGTAAGGAGGTGTATCAAAAAAATAGAACTGAAATTACAATGCACAGAACCTTAAGTATTTCAGTGTATTATTGGTGTGCAAAGTGTTTTTGTTATCTGTTAGTGACGGTTACTACTTTCCATCAGGCGAGCCGTCAGCTTGTTCGTTATTCTAAGTTGTATAACAATCCAAGTGATGGCGATTGGTTAGTCCCCCTGCCACGTTAGATTCCAAGTTGTCTCTTGGATGTCAACTGTTACTTTAACCATAATAGTAACAGTCGACAGAAGCATTTGACTACCCCCATTAGGGATTTTTGTAGTGAGCATATTTTTTGTATTTTATACGTAGAAATTTTAGTTGGCGCTAAATCACACAAAACTAGTTTGCATACTAGATTACAATACCTTTAGCTTATTGTTATCTGTGTCACAGTAGCTAATAGGTTTCGGCTTTAGTATAAGCTTCGCAATAAATGGAGTGCTGTTATTCACCTAAAATCTATGGTCACGCATACATTACACACAATAATACTAATTGTGAAAAGTTTTAGAATATCGTTATATTTAATATTGGGATTAATTATGTTCTACGATATGGTCCATTTAGCGTATCTGGTCCATCTAAGGTTACAAAGAACTTTTAAGATAACAGAACGTCTACTAAATACCTTTTATTTTATGAAACCCCATATTACATTATTACAACTCAAAGATACTGTAATTTAAATAAGAACATAAACTTTTATTAAAAATATTGTAATGGAAGCAAATAATGAGTTCTTCTCATCAAATATTTTGTTGTATTTCAAAATAATATTTAATAGACAAAAATAAATAATTTTGTCGAGCTCTGGTGAGTTTTTACAGAACATCAAGGTTTTTTTATGCAATATAGAACGGCAAACAAGCTGACGGCCCACCTGATGGAAATTGGTAACCATCGCCTATTGACATGAGCAGTATCATGGACATAACACGAATGGGACAGAGGTGCCCAAGCACAAAACTTATGTACAAAGTCTTCCTCGTAGTTGCCGCGGAACCAACTTTAGGAACTGCTGATCAGTCTATTTAAGGAATTTTAGTCATCAATATATTTCTTTCATTTTTTATAGTACAACAATGTGCTTAACATTAGAATCCGCTAAAACAATTACAATGTCTTAATTTACATAAGTAAATTCGCGGAATACAACTAGTTATTCATATATTTATTATTTTTATGCTTATTTATTTCTACAATTAATCAGATAGAACAGAAAATCAAATTGTTCACTTTTCCGGACAAGTTTCTAGTTTGAAACTTTTGAAAGTGTATTAGATCAATAGAACCAGAGCTGAGTAAAGACTGCTGACTACGCCAGACGACAAAGTTTCAGTCAGCTTTCTGTTCGATTCAAATAAAAAGTACTCTGTATTCGTTAATTAATTAATTGCTGCGCCAACTAGCTTAGCGCTTGTTCGATAGTATTTTTTAGTTATTTTGAGTATTTTTTGCTATAATACTGAAAGTGTTAAGGTTGTTGTATCACAGGTAAACTTGATAAATAAGGTTAGCGCCACATTAATAGATTTTATGTAGCGAATCTTCCTATTACACATTATATTATTTTAGACCGTAAGCAGTTTGTATTGTAAAACATGCAATACGGATGTTACTGATCGTACGCCGACGGATAATCCGCGTGCAAATGATAGATACAGATCACATAATTGGTATTGACAGAGAACTGTCTGTAAATGGTACAAAGGACTTCTGTGTAGTGTGTGTGGCGTTAGCATGAAAGATTGTTCTTTGCGGACCTGGCGAGTGTAACGGTGATGTCGCTTAATGTGACTCCAGCCTAAGCCTTTTTGCTATTATTAGATATTTCGGATTTTTTAATACTTCAAGACTTATTGATATGTGTGGCTGTATATCATATTATATTATGAACTTCGTATCATCAACAAAGCCATCTGTTAAAAGCAATCCGAAGTAGCGATACAAAATTATTTATTTTTAATTTTTTTTTACATCAGAATTTAAGGGGTTTTAAGACTTTTTTCTTTTAAACCGCCACTGTTTAATATCGAACAAAATAAAAAAGAAATATTGAAATTGATCAAGCCTATTTTGAGTTTTAGCGAGACTAACAAACAATAATTTAATTATATATATACAGATTTGTGGCAAATAGCGGTCTTTGAATACCTGTATACGAAATTTAAACAAAATTTTAATTTATAAAGCTGTCAGAATAATTGAATTTTATTATTTACTTTTTTTTGAGTAATCGTTTATGTAAAGTTTAGGTAACTCTTTTCAAATTTTATCACGAACATTTCAGCCAAGTAATTTTATTTGAAACAAGTATTTATTTACAATCGATATACACGAAGACAGCGGCGGCAGCTAGTGAACTAATACATTACAAAGGCAGCTGTTGCTCCCGCTTCTAATTTTCCAAATGACCTTTTCCCCCGGAGAAAATACATTTTAACAAAGGTAGGCCAATTGTCTTTTCTCTTCTATATGCCCCTAAACCATTAACGCCATTTATTTTAGGCTTTTATCGGCCCATTTAATGCTCACGTACTCAAAAATAGCAGCAAGCCATCCCTATGCAAAATAAACTCGGTCGAGTCTGATCAATGGCTCAAAATAACCCGTTCCAACCTGGACATTCTCACGAATAAATTATCTATTTTACTGTTTCAATGTACAGAGGACCGTGTATTTTCTATGACAATAGACAATTTCATGTTTTCAAATGTATTCCATTGTAGGTATTTCCTAAATTTAACGTGTTTCTCATTTCGCTAGTGTGTAGGTGCTTTATATGTGTTAGAATTTTTTTATGCAACTTAGAATGGCAAGTTGATGGAAGGTGGCAACTATCGTTTGTTTAGAGAGGGGATTGTTAGTAATGGAAACTAGTGGTTTTACTAATACCCTCACAAGTCGACCTTCCCGCGGTCCTCCCTAGAAAGTGGACTCTGGTTAAAACTATATAGTTAATACGTTAGATAATTACTTGTTATTTTCTTTACCTATTCCAATAATGAAGTACCACGTTCGTGATTTTCTGTTCATTCCAAAGAATGATTGGTAGAGAATGCTACTAACATTAAGTCTGCCTTTTGTACCTTATTTTGTTTTGGTCAATAAAGTTATTTAAATAAATAAAAACATGTATTTAATTTTTAATATGTATTTTTAGTATAGACATTAGCCTCTAATATAAATTTGAAATACAGTTTTGTGCTCCTCTGTAATAAGTCATATTTAGTAAAATTTACTCAAATTAGAACTACCTGATATAAATTATTTAGGCCAGAGGGAGGGATTATTATAAAAAGTTAGTTCTTTTTATTATAAAAAGGGTCCCATTGCCTTATCAGATCGGCCTCCATGCGGTTCCATCTGGAAGTGATCGTGATTATTACCTATTGAATTCGCCACAATGAGCTTTACTTCATTTTCACCTGTTATCATTCACTGGTATCCCGTCAGCGTAGATGGGGTTACCATTCCATTTTAAATCCATACAAAATATTTAGGTGTATATTTGTACCTGTCATCCATACGACATTCCCCGTCCCGAGTCTTGCAAGCGTTCTTGAACCGGTCGAAGAGTACGGAGCAGGCTTTCTCGTTGTGGCACACACTCAGCGCGTAGTTGCAGGTCGGCAGGGTCTCGACAGGGTACGGGTCCTTTTCTATAAATAATAATAATTAATTTACATATTATGACTACAAGAATAATAATAATTATATTTAAATACGTCATTTCTTAGTTATTTATTAACATATTTTTTTTAACCTAACCGTCCAGATCTGTAAACAGATTCAGCATAGAAGTGCTGAAAACGGATTGAAATTTGAATGTTGAGTTGTTTTTTTTAAGAAGTGATATTTTCGAGATTTTCAGACGTTTTTAATATTTGTTTAGTAGTTTTTAATATAAGTTTACAGTTTGAAAACAATTTAAGATGGATCATTTATAAATGGATGGAATTGAAATCATTGGCGCGTGGTTCCGGCATAGAATACGCCACCCTTCCTTTCTCGTGGGTGTCGTAAGAGGTTACTGAGCAAAAGCGAGGAATGGGCAGCAGCGTCCCTCTTAAAACATCTCTAAGACCTAATTACGGTTGCCAATCCACCTGCCAAGTGTGGCAACTATTGCCAAGGCATATATTCAGCAGTGGACAGTTAAAAGCTGATACAATGATAACGATAAAATCATTAACGTTTCTTTTATTTGTGTGTTGTATGAGTAACTTAACATTTTTCGTTAAGAAATATAGGTTGAATAATAACAAAAAATTATCATATTAAGGTTTTTTTATTATTAATAAAAATACAAGTTACAGAAATTATGCTACATTAGGGAAATCACGTAGGTTTATATTAACTGAGCGCGAAATATTAGTACTTATGGAAGAAAATATTTTAATTTACTAGTGGAAAACACTATTAATAAATTAAATGAAATCGAATGACGGTGGTAGACTAGCCTTCTGTCATATTGGATTCTAATACGAATATGCTTAGCAAAATGTGGGCAGGTCGAATAACGTTATTCACAGTGTCAATGTAATCAACAAATGTCTGACTACCCCATTAAATAAAAATATATAACTAGCTTTTAAAGATAAATTTATTTGCATAACCATGTGTAGTTCGAAAGTGTTTTACCAACATTGGCATGCAAATTTTTATTTGACGTACTGTAGTTTTACAAAAAGATATATTGCAAATTAGACAATGTCAATAATATTACAATAAAAAATAAATTTATCAACGGTTTATCAAAAAATAGTCTTTCTCAACAAACAAACAAACTTTCATATTCATAATATTAGTAAGGGTTTTTACACATACCTTTCTTCATAACGAAGACGCAAGGGTGGTCAAAAAGGAAGTCGCGGAAGGAATTACATTCAGGATCGACGTTCGGCTCGCGACAGAGACAGGTCGGCTTGAAGAACGGAAACGCTTGCAGGGTCTTGAGAGCAGCCTGGCACTTCGTCACAGTCACCGTTGAGCACGCAACTGGAAAAAAAATGTATTATGTGATATAAATTGTATTATATAATATTGTCGTGTGGTCATCGCATAGAATAAGCTACCCTATTCGTGTTTCTACCGTGAAGCAGTTGTGTTTGCATGGCTGTGTTTCGGTTTGAAGGATGGGATATGGCGTGAATTTACAGGGTACAGAGGAATAACACCTGAGTCCTCAGGAATGGCAACGCATGGGGGTATCATGGGCGAAACAGTATACTCTGTTATGTCCATGATACTGCTCATATCTATAGGCGACGGTTACCACTTTCCATCACGTGGGCCGTTAGCTTGTTTGTCATTCTAAGTTGTATAAAAAAAAAAACTTTCTCGTGGGTACAGGTGACAAAGGGAACATAATGGTCGAGGCATGGGCAGTCTCTCTTAAAACATCACCAAAGCCTAACTGCCAAGCGTGGCAACTACTAGCAAGCTCCCAATAGGGGGAGGTCTCATTTCAGCATTGGACAGTTAAGTTTATATACATACAAAGGCGAGACAATATTTATCATGTTTTCCTAGTATTTTTATACTTAAATTTTAATCTGCTGAGCGATCCATTATGCACAATGTAATTCAAATGCAGTTAATAACGCAACCTGATGGGTTAAGTGAATTTTAATACAAAATTCATAGCTTAACGTTATTGAAAGAAGCAATTTACTCGTCACAAAGTAACGTGATATGCATACTTGTTGAATTACTCGAGTACGCTCGCTTTGAAGGTATATCAGACAGATTTTATTGTATGAATGTCTAAGTAATGAAATTGAAATGGTGTAATGAAAATTTTAATACATTTATTTTTTCACACAATTGTTAATAGAATATAGTGTAATATTAGTACATTGGAAATATATAATGAGTACCTATTTATCATATATTTCTATTATTTATAGGAGATTTTAATTTTATAGATGTGAAAGTGAGTTTATTTTTCTGTTACCTTGTAGTGTCTTAACGGCTTTACCAATCACGAAACTTAGTATGGATGTACTGTTTAGAATAGAGAAGGTAATAGACAATTGTTATCTCGGACAATCAACGAGTAACGCGGTTAAAGTCGCAGGTAAAAGCTAGTAACTTATATTTCTGTTTTTATCCGCGACTCGTTTGCGTAAATGCGATATTGTTCATGCCAATAATAAAAAGGAGCCTATATCTTTTATTTCACATTGATTGGTTAAATCAGTTAAAGCATTAAAAGGTGACAAACAAACAAACACATTTTCAAATTAGTAAAGTATATATATATATTTCCTTACTACCCTCAGTTATTTATCTGTATTAGCAGACAAAACAATTCTCTCTCTCCTTCCTACGAACTGTTCGACACCAAGAAAGTCTTTCTTCCTATCTAAAGGTCGTAGCCAGCCGAAATCCTCATGTTGGGGCGTGTCCGACCCCGAACAGCCCCTCAAAACGGCAAAAACTATTCGGTAGCAAAAAAACCGTATTATGCGATTATGTGAAGAATTAGATGTAATTTTTTTTGTCCAAAAGCCATTAGGGAGTGACTGAATGACTGTATTAGATTTTTTCCTGTTACGAGGAATCCTTTCAAACACAAAAGGTGGCTGGATGAAGAAATTGATTAATACGGGGACGTGTACGGATTTGTGATTTATTTTGGTCAATCTATTGTTACAACAAGTGCAGTATACACATAAGAGATGTTGAAAACATGTATGTATATTTATATTATCATAATTATGCAGTAGTTCTCGACACACATTGTAGTAATATGTTGTATTTTATCGGAGAGAGTTGTATATTTTGAAAAGTAAACAATTTGATTATATAAACTCATTTGACTCTCACGTGTGATAATAATTTTAAGTTAAAATACTAAATAGTCACACAATAGTCACACAATTGTATGTGTTGTAATTTTTTTTCACCGCATAATAAAATTTCTGTTTTGCCGAAGGTTGACTGGGAGAGAATGCTAGCTATTTAGTACTCGTATTAAGTTCGCCTTTTGTACCAGACATTTTTTTGTAATGTGGTCAATAAAGAATAAACAAATAAATAAAAAAATATATCAAAGTATTATTTATTTTGAAAATATGTATTTTGAAACCAGTATTGGTGGGCATTATACCTATTATATGGGAATGGAAGGATGGCCCATTTTATGCTGTATGCTTCCGGCATAGAACGGGCCACCTCTTCCTTTCCCGTAGGGTCGTAAGAGGCGACAAAGCGAACTTAATAGTCGAGGGTTGGGCACCAGTGTCACTCTTAAAATATCACTAAAGCCTAACTGCGGTTGCCAATTCGCTTGCCGAGCGTGGCAACTATTGCCAAGGCATATATTCAGCAGTGGACAGTTAACAGCTGACATGACGATGATGATACCAATTATATTATTATGTACTTAATGACTTCAATTTTAAACCATTTTCGTCCCATTCTTAGGTCTTTTTTTAGAAGCAAAGATAATATATTATAATTATGTTAATCAAAGGCGACTTAAGGAGGGCGAGGGATGGATAGTAGCGTCCCCCTTAAGACATTTATAAAGTCTAACTGGGGCTGCCAATCTGCCTGCCAAGCGTGGCAACTACTGGCACAACTCAAACGTAATGATGTTAGCCAGATGGCTTGGTATAGTGTATTATTTTAGGTTTTACTCATGCAATAATTGTTTTGCTTTATTTCCATAGTTCTTTTACAATATCTTGAGAATACTTCGTCCATAATTTGTTTCTATAGAAGTTAATGGTAATCAAGTCTTGTTGAAATTACTACAGAAACACTAAGTGAATTTAGAAACACTAAGTGAATTTAGAAACACTAAGTGAATTTAGAAACACTAAGTGAATTTAGAAACACTAAGTGAATTTAGAAACACTAAGTGAATTTAGAAACACTAAGTGAATTTAGAAACATTCAATCGAATATATTTTTTTTGTTTTTCATTTTTACTACTATTAATGGGCTATTTTATACATAGTTGGGTGCATTATTTGTTTGTTTATATTTTCATGAAGTTCTATTGACACTTATAATAATTATAATATTGAAAGAAAGAAAAAAAAGAAGTATTTAGAACTTTTTTTTCTTTCTTTCAAGTTTATTTTCGCACTATAGTTCTAGTTTAACTATACGCAGAGACGGGTCTATGTTTAAATTTAAAGCCCTTTCACGACCTTCAGAACCTTTGACCCCAACCTTGGACTCGCCGTTTTGTTTGTTTTGTTTTAAATCCGATTTAGTGGTGGCTTTAAATTAATGACTTTGGTTGCCTTTCATCACATATAATCTCTTGAAAGGGATTCATTCTCTAAAGAGATTTTGAGCTGTGAATTTAACAGGAGTATTTACTCGAGTCAATTAAATAAATTGGTTCTTAGCAAAAATTCTAGAAACATGATCTGTGAAACATTAAAATTTAAGATTTGAAGATTGAAGCACGCTAAATGAAAATAATTCTTTAGATTGTATTGGTATTGTGTAATTAATTTTTTTTTACTTTCTTTGTTTAGGCAAGAATTTTCTCTTAATCATTCCAAAACAAAACCGACTTCAACAGGGACAAAAAGCTATTTTCACTTCAAAATTAAGCACTGAACCGATTTTGAAAACAATTTTATGAGACCAATCTGTAAGTATATTTTTTCAGATAAAAATTTTCCAATTTTTTTTATACCACTGAGGTGGCAAACAAGCATACGGTCCACCTGACGGTAAGCGGTTACCGGAGCCTATGAACGCCTGCAATACCAGGGGTATTAGGCGCGCGTTGTCGAATAAGTTTATAACTAATTGAAGTATAAGGTAACAAACATAAAAGAAATACAACCAAATTGATTACCGCCTACTTTTGATGTCGGTTGAAAAAAGCTTTAATATTGGCTATTAGTGTGGGAGCAAAACGGGAGTCAATTATAATTAAAAAAGTCACCAAAATTTTTTGGTGAGAATTTCGTATTGAACTTTCATTAACTGAAAAGTAATTAGTTTACGAGTACAGAAGATAATCTTCATTATTGCTGTTAAAACTTAGTTATTTACTGAAATGAAGCGAAATATACATACGTTGATGTATCGTATAAATTTAATTATTCAAAATCTTGCGTAAGGAGAGGAGTGTTTGTAACGTGTGTAAATAAATGTGTACCGTGAATGGACTTCTTACTCATAAGTACACAGACTTCTAAGTGAATAGACGACGCAAGTACTGCAATATGTTAGAAAAATAGTTATTCCTACGACGTTGTCTGCGTTGTATCACAATACAAACATTTATGAGTTTTTATTGGTTTGTGTGTTTTCTATGTTTAATATATATGTACATTAGTATATAAGTATGAACTTTACGTAGGACCTAGATGGCGTTGCTTGATTATAGATTTAGGATAGCACTTGCGGTCCTAAAATATATGACATACATAGACAGTAATAGATAGAACGAGATACTATTAGCAAAGCATGGAAGTGTGAGCATATTTTTTGTCTTGCTTTGCATACGCTTTTATTTTTTGATGACTTAAGTTATTAAAAACAAATTTTTTACATTACCCGTACAAATTAAATGGTTATGTCACTACAATACGTCATGAATAAGAAGGTATAATTTTTATTTGTTCATTTGCTCAATATATTGCTATTTTGTAATGTATACACTCAGAGAATTTCATTGGTATTCTTTTTTTACGATAATGACTCACGAATTACAATAGCGACATCTATTTAAACCGATATCTTTGGTCAGGCACTTATTATCGTCAGATTATACCATTGGAAAATCCTCCAGCGCCTCCCCCCCACCCACCACTTTATCGGGCTAATGCTTAAAAATATCCTCCCCTCTAATTTTCTTGCTCTTTGAGTCGGTGAGATATCGACGTCGTTTTTCATTTTCCGATATTATTCTTATAATTTTGTTACGTCATTACCGTTTGAAATGGATCGTTTTACGTGGCGTTGAGATTTTATTATTTGGTGGATTTGTTTGAAATTTGAAAATTTCATCTCGTTTTAAACAATCTACTTAGTGTATCAAAATAATTTCTCATTATATTCGTTGCTATCCTTATAAAATATAACGTTATTAATGTAAGGATTACATTATTCTTGTTAATCCTTACTAATATTATAAATATGAAAGTCAGTTTGTTTGTTACCTTATAACATTTTAATGGCTTAACTAGTCATTGAAATTTGGATGGCACAGAGTAGGTTATAAGCTATTTTTCATCCCTGTTAGTGAACATATCACGGCCATATGGACAAAGTCGTGGGTAAAACGTAGTAATATTACAAATGTAAATTTTTTTGTAGCATAATCCCCGATGGTAATTGATTACCCTCGCCCATAGGCACCTGCAACATTAGAGAAATTGCAGATGCATTGCCAACCTTTAGGAAGGAACATGTTTTTGTCTTAAAAGTTTTGTCTTCTATTCAGAAACACTGTCAAGGGAGTTTGATTAAAGGCTATGAACTTGTCTTTATGAAATTTGGTATACACGTACTATTTGATTTCTGATCACGATATTCTGCGGGTCTGCCATGAAATAAAATTCCGAAATTTCGAACTCAATTTTGTGTTTTTATTTATATTAAAATCGGACTAATAAATGGAGTTTAACATTTCGTTCGTCATACATCCTATCATAAAAGTCAAAAGGAACAATATTTTAACATTTTTAATATTTCCAAACGGCATGTATTATGTAATTTTAATATCAAATTTCTGTTTTGGTTGGCTCCGAAATTTCGGAAAACATTTTATGGTAGGCCCTCTGATCAGTGAATATATCCCGGTCATGTCAACGGTATCGCAGGTAAAAATTAGAAACTATATATGTATAAAAGGAAAAATCATTCATTCATTTATTTATTATAATAATTATAATATTATTATTATTATTAACAGTAAAAATGTAATGTAAATTAAATATATTTTGTTTTTGTATTTTTTTTATTTGTGCTTTTTTATTTTTATTCTTTTGTCTCTTTTGCTGTGTATTATGTGTATGTTTTTTTTTATTGTAATTTGTGTGCTGTAAGTAATGTAAATAAATTATCTATCTATCCATCTAGTTATGTTTTATCTTAAGTTTAAATTCTTAATAATCAATGTTATAATCCTAGTGCTTATATACAAAATTATATTAATGGTATTTAACCAGACTTCAGATATTTCTGAGCTGCTTCTAACATCTTTATCTACAAAACATCATGATGTTTATAATAGATTATATAGATAGAGTGTTTCCGTACAAATATTTTGAGACAAGCGGGTTAACTTTTTCATACAATTTTGCGTGATAAATAGTTATGAATAATTCCGTATGCGTAAAAATTTATTTTATTCATTAAATAATTAAATATAAATACGTCAAGATAAATTGTGTGCGTAAGTATCTAAGAACACAAAATATCGTTAAAAAAAGGAGTCAGCTCAAATTCCTTTTTCTAATTTGACAATTAGCTGACTGAGAGCGCAAAGGTTTGCACCTGACATTTATTTTTCCAGAGAGCATTAAGAGGGCTGTCAGGTCCTCCAAAAGCGAGGTGCCGGCATCGCCTGGAGTACCATATAAGAGGTCTTTAAGGTGTTGAAAAGTTGACCCTAGATTGCAAGACATCCTGGGTTGAGGCACTGATATAGAGACTCGATGCTCTATCTATATAATCTAAGTCTATAATATTATTTAATACCTGTATTGCGCGAGTTAAGGGAGAGTACTGAAGTAGGTTAGTTCTGACTGAGGGGATATTAAACGTAACCGGACGACGGACTTACATAACCATTCGGTACTCACAGTTGGATTGTCTCTAGGACTTCTAGGGGATAAAGCCATCCGCGTAATACACGTAAAATGATTGATCGACGCACAAACAAAACCACTAGGTTTTTAATGGATGATAATGAAATTGTAACCCCGCCTGCGCTATCGATATACGCTGGCAGGGTACTAGTGAGGGATGATAGGTGAGGATGAAAGCAGGTCAGTTAGCTCATCATGGAAATACACCTGGAATTCAACACGATTGTTTCCAGGGGGGACCACATGGAGGTCTTGGAGGGTAACTTGACAGGGTATATTGCTAGCTATAGGATTGGTAGTTCGCATTACTAGCAATCCTTTTCCCCTGAAATTACTAGGTCTTAAATAGGATAATAAATAATTTTTTTAGAGAATAAGTATTTTAAGATATTTCCAATGGGAAAGAGAGATAGATGCGTGGGGGGAAGCTGCGTGGAATAGCTAGTCGTTTTATAAATCATTAATCATTCAATAAATCATTTCCGCATCGTCATCCTTTGTCTCTCCGCCATATTGTAATAGTAGCTATTCAAAGGAATAAGGAAACAATAGACATTATACTGTCGTGACTGGGGATTTATTCTGAGATTTCGTTTAAGAAGTTATATTGTTAATTAATCCGCCGTGAAATTCTATAATCGCACCATAGGAAAGTATGACCATAATCTGTTTGTTTACATTTACAATACTTGAAGTTAGTAAACAATCTTGGTATATTTGGCATATATATTTTTGATGAAAAACAGTATATTTTTAAATTATTACTAGCTCTTTCTTAATACTTCGTTCGCGTGATCGGGATATTTTTTTTTTAATGTGTGAAAATAGTATGATAACCCCGCCTGCGATAGCGGGATACGCTGGCGAGGCACCACTGAAGGGTGCTCGATGAGAATGAAAACAGGCCAGTTAGCCCATCATGATGAATCCATCAGGAATTAACCACGATAGTTTCCAGGGGGAACTGCGTGGAAGTCGACCTGGTTGGGTATATTGCTAGCAATGGGATTTTTGGTCGCCATTACTAACAATCCCTTTCCCCCCTCGGGATATGTTTATTAGCCGGGAAAAAAAAGTAGCCTAGATACAAACAGATTCTTCATCACCATATAATATGTGTATACTAATCAAAGTGATTGGTTAAGCCGTAAGGCGCTATAAGGTAACAAATAAACAAACGAACAAACTCACTTTTACATCTATAATATTAGAAAGGATAATTGTTTATTAATAATTAAAACAAAAGAAAATTTGTTTGTAGTTACTTGTATGTCACATCTTGACGTTTTAACTGCTCAATTAAATTATTATGGAATTTGGTATACACGTGTTATTTGAAATGGAGATGTATGCTATTCTGTCCGACCACTTCGACGCGGCCTCTAGAAACCACCAACGTGAGTAATTCTTGGTGACGTTTCTGCGGTGAACCAACTGACCTGCATTCAACTATACCGATCATATGACACACCAATATCGCTGCCGGTGTTATCATTCCATCATCATCAATTGAAGAAAACCTTTCAATCAAGCTTGAAATCATTCTAAATGTTTATGCACTCTTTTCCATTCGACTGGGTTTGACTAGCATTTCATCTATTGTGTTTCCATATTGCAAAGAGCGTAACAATACAATATGGTTATATGTATTTATTATCACTACATTTATTTGCACTGTCACTCCCTTCCCTGGGGCAATGCAAGTTTGTTTGTTGCTTTCATTAAATTAATTAGTTCACGTGAAAAGCTAGTGCATGTGTACTTGTATTATATGAGCTAAGGTTATTTTAATGTAAGGCAGGTAATTATTTTTGGTGTCGCTATTTTATATTGAATTTCTATTTATATGTTTATACTTTATTGTAGATATGATAGAGGTAAATAAATGTACAAAGGCGAGCTTAACTCTAGAGTTCTCTTCCAGCAAATCGAAAGTGGAAAGGAGCATCAATGTCAGCGGGTAAATCGGTGTACAATATTGTGATAAATTTCAAACAAAAAAAAATTACACTTAAGTTTATACATAGCCTGGGTCTTAGCTAGCTAGCTAGGGCAAACTTTTTGGTAGGAGAGAATCTCTTTTTTGAAGTTGGTTGAAAAACGACATATTGACTTCTTGAATATATCATTATATATATATCATATATATATATATATATATATATATATATATATATATATATATATATATATATATATATATATATATATATATATATATATATATATATATATATTCCACAACTACTCCTTTATTAAGGCAACTTCCTTGAAATTGCACTGAACGCGACATTTACATTCTATGACGTAATTCCCTGAATATCCATTTAAATTACCAACATATGAACAGATTATTGAATTCAATCCCCACAATTTAGACTTGACAATGATAAGTCGCTTAGCGACTCAAATATATAATTAAGATAAATGCGTCTTCCGAGCGAAGTGAAGCATTGTTTCCCAGATCAACGTGAAAGGTCCTTTTTTAAGGTTGAAAGACGTTGTGTTCGCGGAATTTTGAAGGCATTAGTGGTGACAAAACGCTGTGTCACGGGTCGGTCCCTTGTCACTGGGTTTATTGTCGGCATGGCATTGATACGAGTGTGGATGGTACTTTACTTGCATGGATTTGGTTGGCTTATAAATTGAAGAATGTGACAGTTGCGGTTGAAGCTATTTCATATAATTTTGTTCGTTTACGAGTATATAAGTAGAATAAAATAGAATTTTATTACTAACTGAGTACATATAGCAGTAGATATTGTCATAGGAATATTTGAGAAGGGGCCGAGTGTCCGTGCCCACCTCAGGGACCAGAGCAAAACTTTCAACTATGGGCAGAGACATGTCTGAGAGTACATACACGCCTTTATTGTTTTCCAGGGGCGAGGGGAATATCTTTCCTGTTGCGTGTTCTACCGCCTGTACAATGGATTGTGCTCAGAGGAATTGTTCAATATGATGCCCACAGCCACTTTCTACCATCGCACGGCTCGCCATCGACAGGGAGTTCATCCTCATGTCTTACAGCCTCAATGGTCGCGTACTGCAGGGTTTCAGATATGTTTCCTTCCACGAACACTCAGGTTGTGGAATGAGCTCCCTGCCGAGGTTTTCCCAAGAGACTACAGCATGGGGTTCTTCAAAATGGGGGGTAAAGAGGTTATTTCAGGATCGGCAACGCACTCGTAATACCTCTGGTATTGCAGGTGTTCATAGGCTACGGTAACCACTTACCATCAGGTGGGCCGTATGCTTGTTTGCCAGTGGTATAAAAAAAAATAATAATTTTAAACGCCCAGACACATTGCGTTGGTTTTGGTTATAGATAAAACATACAAATCATATCTTTTAATACATTTACAAGGAAAAACATACAGTAGAATGGATATAGATATTATTATCAAGAGTGGACTTGTTCCGAAAGAGATCTCTTTAAGCTAATTTAACACAATATAGGTAAATTATTCACTACAAAAAAAAAACAATCGTGATAAGTTACGAGTACACTTGCAGTGTAAGGATATTCTTAATATTAATTTATTATGATAAACGATACATATATTTTGTAGATACATTTGTACTTGTATGTGAAATTCGACTGTATTAAATAAATAGATTTAATCTTTCATTATTAAAAATTTCCTAATAGTTTAATTAATATTTCTAGTGAAAGAAATTATATAAAAAAACTTTTTTTTTGGCTAGAAAATTGAAAAATAAAAATATGAACGACATTCTTTTTTCTTTTGTTACATTTTTTTGACGTCAAAGTACATAAAAGAGTTTGAACATACACAATTCCATAATATGTACGAATTGCTTCAAAGAAATTTTATTAGTCAATGCCAGTGCTAACAAAGTAATACGCTGAAGGGACCTGAACAATATGAACCTCAGAGTAAGGAGGTTGCATTGAAATTTGGACAGTTCGTCGTCCGCTAATTTATAATATAGGTATAGCGATGTATTTTTCATGGAAACGCGGCGTAAAATGGAATGAAGCAGTTTTGGATGGTGCCAAAGAGATATTTTGGGAAATATATTATATAAATAAACAGGTGGGCGAGCAACGAGTCACATTAGCTAATGTAAACCAGTAATACATAATAACCTAAGGCAAAGGCGAGAAAATGCACGGTAATAGTCATAAAGTTCTTATTATTCAGAAAATAGTTTAGATATATATCTACAGGTGATATCTAAATTATTAGCATCCATCATAAAGTAATGTTTTATCAGTGACACTGTATATTTTTCCCAAAAAAAAAAGAGACATGAAAATGGTTAATTTTTAGTTTCACCAGGTAGTCATCTTTTGTCTTCGCACTGCTCACCTTCGACAGGGAATTTATTGTCTGACGCTAGAACCTAAATGGTCCCATAGTACGGTTTCAGAGAAGTTTCTTCACACGAACGCATAGGTTGGGGACTGAGGTCTCTGCCAAGAGGATTTTTTTTTAACACCAGTGGTGTCACGTGCGCCTTGCCGACCCTGAAGAAACCTTAATATATCCATTTTGAAGAACCCCATACTGTCTCTAGGGAAAACCTTGGCAAGGAGCCCATTCCACAACCTGGGCATTCGTGAGAGAAAATTTCTCTGAAACCGCACTGTACATGACCATTTAGGTTTAAAAGTGTGAGGATGAATTCTCTGTCCATGGCAAGCAGTGTGACAAGGTGGAGCGGTGGTAAAAGGTGGCTGTAGGCATCATTTCAAACAGTTTCGCAGAACATAACCCGTTATATAATAATAAAAGTATAAAACTATGAAAATTTGATTGAAAATAAAAATTCTTGAAAATTATTTTTGAAGTTAAAAGTATGAAAGGTTTTTCAGACCTTTCATTATTATATATATACACGAGTACAAACAAAACGTTTTCAGCAGTTTTAAATTTCTTCTACCTGTAAAGGTGTGAGACAAGGAATGATTTGATTTAGATAAAAAATTGTATATAAATTTGGTCATTTTAAGTCAGGAAGACGAAGTTTTAAATTTAGTTTTTGCTAAGAAAGTGTTATATCATAACGCGAGCGAAGCAGTAGGCAAAAGTTACTAATAGACAAACTGTTTTTGTGCTAATTTTAGGAATAGAGGAACTGATTATCACGATGTAATGGACGTTTTTGAAGAATGATAAAACAGGTACAGTGACGTAATGACATGATAAAAAGATACCATTATCCTATGTTAATAATCGTTTCTGTTAGATCTTAAAATTTCACGGATAAATTTGAAGCGGCACTTCATGTTTTGAGGGCCCTCCAACTTTTTCTTCAAACCTCTTGAAATATTAATTTGGGCACAGATTGTGGTGAGACCGGATTTTTTGATAAAAAAAATTAAGCCTCATTTCCGAAGCTCTACTAATCCAGTGTTAAATTTTATGTGTGGAATCTATAAAATACCTCGATGGTATTGGGGTTTAACACACCGCTTTACCATTGATGGTCGCGAGTTCGATTCTCGTACAATAATACAAACATTTATATTCATGAATATGTCTGTTTATATTCGTATAGATATTTTTTATATGTAGGTATGTATGTATTTAAGTGTGAATTTACTAGGTACAGAGGAATAACACCTGAATCCTCAGGAATGGCAACGCATGGGGGGTATCATGGGCGAAACCGTATACTCTGTTATGTCCATGGTACTGCTCATGTCTACAGGCGACGGTTACCACTTTCCACGGTGGGCCGTTAGCTTGTTTGCCATTCTAAGTTGTATAAAAAAAAATTATAAACACAAAATAAATTTCAAATTATTAAAGTGAATGGACAACCGTAGGGGTTGAAAAATCATGTCCTTTCTCTTTAGAATTCATGTATATTTATAAACACTATCTACACGCTTGAATTCGAAAATTTTTCGAAAGATCGGCAATAATGTTATGGAAGCACTTCCAGTATGTGGCACGTCTAGTGATCTTAAATCAGTGTAATTATATATCTGTGTTTAGGTCGCTATGGTAACTAGATGTTCATATATGGTTGTTGATTGTAACATAAAATATATTATTCTTTGCTAATTCTCTTTATTCTCTTTAATATGGTAGCAGAGCGTTCGGGACCTCGGTAAATAGATAGTTTGTAAAGAACAAAGGTTCGGAGAGAGTGTAAACATGTCTACAAATGTAAAACTCGACATTCGACCGTTCGACGGAACTAACTGGACCACTTGGAAATTTCAAGTGTTGATGCTGTTGAGAACACACGCCGGAGCCTTGGAAGCGGTTCAAGGGACACTCACAAAGCCAACACATCCAAGTACCACTGCCACACCGGGAGCTATATCGACTTATAAAGCAGAGTACGATGCTTATGAGCGAATCAATAGCACTGCATTTTTACTACTCACCACCAATATGACAGAGAAAATGCTCGCCAAAGTTATGCGTTTTCCTACAGCTAAAGAAGCTTGGGATGAACTGAACCGGCTTTATGAAAGAGTATCACAAGATCGCTTTTATGATGTCTGCATGCAATTCTTTGGATACAAGCTTGATCCTACTCACGATATGGGGACACACTTGACTACAGCAAAGAATTTATGGCATGAAGTAAATCTGATCTTAATGAAACAAGGCAAGACCGAACTACCAGAGATGTTGTTGATATGTAAAATTATGGATTCACTTCCTGAGGAGTACTTCAATTTCAAATCTAGTTGGGCCTTGATGTCAGTGAATGATCATACGATAGAGAACTTGACTACTCAGCTGTGCGCATATGAAAGGTCTTTAAAGAAAAATATAGATGAAGGTGAAAGTAGCAATGAACTTCTTATGGTACGAGGTGAGAAACGTAATGAGAAGCAAAGTAAGAAGAAAAAGTTCAAATGCAACTATTGTGGAGAAGGGTTTCACAAAGTCAGGTCATGTAAAAAGTGGATTGCGGATGGTAGACCTCCAAAACCTCAAAAGCAATCTACGAATGCAGTAATGTCGACAGGTCTAGCTCTAGCTTGCAATGATAAAAATCTTCATAAAGAATCATGGTACGTAGATAACGGCGCGACAAGTCATGTAACTAATAGGAGAGATGTATTTCAGTCTTTCGAGTACTTTCATGATCCTCATACAATTACGACTGCTAACGGGGACGGAATTGAAGCCATTGGCAAAGGTTCTATCCAACTTGAAGCTGATATAAATGGACAAAAACAGTTGATAACATTGACTAATGTATGGTATGTACCAAGTATACAACGAAACTTGTTCTCTGTACTAGCTGCGCAAGATGTGCTTAAAAATAGTCTTTTTCAATCAACTGCTCGATCATGTTGTATGAAGAATAATGGTAAAGTGATTTTAGTTGGAAATCGTGAGGAGCATGGTAGTTTATATAAATTAAATGTAAAACTATTAATGCCTAAAAATGAAGCAAACCAGTTATCGACGCTACAGAATCTTCAGTTGTATCATGAACGTTTAGGGCACCAAAATTGTCGTCATGTAGCTAAATTAATACAAAAAGAGCTTGGAATAAGGCTAGATTCCAGTTCTGCTGACATTTGTGAAGGCTGTATCTTCGGCAAGAGCCACAGAAAGAAGTTCGGAGAAAGACCTAAAGCTACCAAACCTGGAGAGCTAATTGTCACAGACGTTTGTGGACCATTTTCTTATTCAATTTCAAAATTTAAATATTATGTTCTGTTTAAAGATCAATACTCGAAATATCGTTGGATCTACTTTTTGAGACACAAGTCAGAGGTACATGCTCGCTTGAAGGAATTTCTAGCTGAAGTTAATACTTTTGGACACGTCATTCAAGGGTTGTTGAGCGATAATGGAGGAGAATTTGATAACGAACAGGTACGTAATACTTTGAAAGAATTTGGAATAAAGCAAATGTTGACAATGCCATATACTCCTGAACAAAATGGTTCTGCTGAAAGAGAAAATCGTACAATTGTGGAGATGTCAAGAGCACTTATGCATGCTCATAATGAGATACCAAACGGTTTATGGGCTGAAATATCTAAAGCTGCAGTCTATATACTCAATAGAACGGGACCAACTCCAGTAGATGGAAAGTCACCGCATGAGCTATGGTATAATAAAAAGCCAAAAATAAATCATCTCAGAATTATAGGATGCAATTGCTATGTACATATCCCAAAACAGAAAAGATTGAGAAAGTTAGAGAGTAAAGCCGAGAAAGGAATACTTATTGGGTATGATGGAGATGAAGGATATCGCGTTTACGATGTGAAAAATCTAAAATTAACGAGATCACGTGATGTAGTATTTGATGAGAAATCTTTACTAGAAAAACGCAAGATTGACAAACCTCCAGAAAAACCTAATGTAGAGCCAGTAGGAAATAAAACATATGTACTACCAATACCTTCTACAAATTGTGGAACTGATGATGATTCTCATTTAAATTCACATATAGAGACAAATGGTAGAGATGAAAATATTGAATCGTTTAGAGAAGATAATGAAATGGACGAAAATGAAATAGAAGCAACGATGGGGCGACAACTTCGTGATCGTAGCCGAATTAAACCTCCTGAGAGATTCAATTTTGAGGAAGTTATTAATGAGGCTATATCTGTTTCTGAGTCATCTTTATACCAAAAAGTCTTAAACAGTCCTGAAAAGGATAAGTGGATTGAGGCAATGAATAAAGAAATAAATTCATTATATGAGAATGAGACATTAAAAATGACACATTTGCTAAAGAACAGAAAAGGATTACAATGCAAATGAGTATTTAAAATTAAAAATCTTAATATGCCTACTCTACGCATTGACTCTACAATCAAATTAGTACATAATCCATCATATGAACTACACCATAAAGCAAAACACATAAAGCCGATACACTTCTGTGTAAGACACTGTGTATGTGAAAGAGAAGTCACTATAGAAGAAGTATCAACTGAAGAACAGCTTGCTGATATTCTTACGAAGCCTGTTTACAAGCCAATGCTAATAAAGCTATATAATGAGTTTGGCTTGAAAAAGGAGAGGGAATGTTATGGAAGCACTTCCAGTATGTGGCACGTCTAGTGATCTTAAATCAGTGTAATTATATATCTGTGTTTAGGTCGCTATGGTAACTAGATGTTCATATATGGTTGTTGATTGTAACATAAAATATATTATTCTTTGCTAATTCTCTTTATTCTCTTTAATAAATAAAAATGAGGTATGTATGTAGGTAGTATTTAACAACGTAAACGTTTAAAATTTAATATAGTTTAAAAGATACTATAAACAAAATTTGCTTAGGTGTATCATCATATCAGCCGTTAACTGTCCACTGATGGACATAGCCTCCCCCATAAGGGGAGTTTTGTCAGTAGTTGCCACGCTTGGCAGGTGGGTTAGCAACCGCAGTTAGGCTTTTGGTGATATTTTAAGAGAAATACTATTGCTCGTAACTCGATCATTAAGTTCTCTTAGTCGCCTTTTGCGACACCCACGGAAAAGGAAGGGCTGGCCCATTCTATGCAGGAATTAAACCGGAGCCTATATGTTTTAGGTGTGGCAGTGAAAATATAGGGTAAAGAAGCAGTAACATCTTAGTCTGGGGACTCCTGAGGGAATGGCAACGCATGAAAGGTATTATGAGTATCTGTTATGTCCATGGTACTGGTCATGTCTATAGGCGTCGGTCACCACTCGCCATCAGGTGAACCGTCGTCTTGTTTGCCATTTTATGTTGCAAAAAAAAATTATAAATATCTATTCACCACTTTTTTCTAAAAGCAATATATTATTATAATATTAATAACGTGACAAGAGTAACAAAGGCCCATAACAATAGACGGGCGATATACTGAAAGGTGCATTGTATAGAACATATACCTACTCGTGTAGACATACAATAGAAAGAGGTCAGTGGAGTGAATCCGTCATCGATTTTAAGGGTTTATTGCCGCAGTTATCTACATGGTGTTGTTGAATAAACGGAAAATTACTGTGAACAATCAATATACTTGTACCAGAGGGAGATTGTGTATAAAAGTCCTCTGCGTGGGTACATTTGTCACATTCGTGTTTCGGGTGTTAAACAGCTATCCTTGCATGGCCGTGTTTCGGTTTGAAGGGATATGGCAGTGAAATTAAAGGGTACGAAAGTTGTAACCTTAGATTATATAGATAGAGCATCGAGTCTCAAAAATAGGTCAACTTATTGTCAGCTGATTGTCAAATTAGTTGATTCGTTTTTTTATCAGTGTTTTATATACAATACTTACGCACATAATGTATCTTGACGCATCTATATTTAATTATTTGATAAATAAAATTAGTTTTTACGCATTAAAAAGATGCAAAATTTATAAAACAAAATAAATATAGAATTAATAAAGGACTCATCATATCTCTCATAACTATTTATCACGCAAAATTGTATGAAAAAGTTGACCGGTTTTTTTTAAGTATTTGTATGGAGATACTCTTTTTTTTATATAAAATTCTTTATTTTTTTTATAAAAATTTTTTATAACATTATAGTCCTTAAGAAAGTATGTAAACATATATAAAGTTACCATTGACATCAAAGTAGGTATATTTTATAATGTCCATGGTGTTCAAGTCAATAGTATATAGTCTTTCTATCAGTAACATCAATATTAATCCAGTATAAGGTCTATTTATGTATCAAACCAATTCAAATCTGTTCAGTGTGATTAAGAAACAAACATCCAAATTTTAGAAAATTTTAAATTTTATTATTCGTAAAGTTTTTGTATTTAAAAATCACAATAAAGTCCATATATTTTTTTTATTATTTAAAGGGCTTTTACCTTCTTCAGGTATATCAGTCCTATCGTACCCTGAACTGATTTCTCAAACATAACTTTATCTACTTTCCCTAGACGTGGAAAGAGAAGAATTAATGGGCATCAATAATTTATAGAGATGTTAAAAAATATCTATAAAGTCGAAATTCCAATTTATAAAACCTTAAATTCATACCGACCGAAATAAGTAAAACGTATATGTACTTACATATTATATTAAAAGTTTAAAAGTAAGACGAATATATTATATGGAAATAAGTCTACATTAAAAGTGTAATCACTAGAGTTTTAAAGTTGCTTTGGGATGTAGATTAGGGAAAAATTGAGTTTGTAACTTATAAAATTATCTAAGTTAGTACTTGTAACAATATTATAAAGAGATAATATATCGAGATGATTATATATATGTATATATATATATATATATATATATATATATACATATACACACATATACAAATATATATATATGTGGCAACTACTAGCAAAATCCCCCAAGGGGAGGCTTAATTTCAGCAGTGGACAATTGAAGGCTGATATGATGGGGGTTATGATGGATATGGATGGATACAATGTAGCCAATTCTGCATCAATTTCCATGATTCCCATTGAATCGTAAGTACTGATTCTGTATTATTATATTAAATTACTCAGAATTGCCGTGTGGTCCCGGCATAGAACGGGCTACCCCTTTTTTCTCGTGGGTATTGCAAGAGGCGGGTAAGGGAATTTATTAGTCGAGGGAAGGGTAGCAGCGTTCCTCTTAAAACATCACTAAAAACCTACGGTTGCCAACCTACCTTTTTTTTATACAACTTTGAATGGCAAACAAGCTGACGGCCCACTTGATGGAAAGTGATAACCGTCGCCTATAGACATGAGCCGTACCATGGACATAACAGACTAAACTGTTTCGTCCATGATACCCCCCATGCGTTGCCATTCCTGAGGACTCGGGTGTTATTTCTCTGTACCCAATAAATTAACGCCATATCCCACCCTTCAAACCGAAACACAGCCTTGCAAACACAACTGCTTCACGGTAGAAACACGAATGGGACAGAGGTACACAAGCAATCGACTTTTGTATAAAGTCTCCCTCTCCCAAAGTCTTCTGCCAAGCGTGGGAACTACTGGCAAAACTCCCCCTTATGGGGGAGGCCTGTATACAGCAGTGGACAGTTATTGGTTGATATGATAATGACTCAGTATTGAGGTTTTTATTTTTAATGTACTATATTTTTTTAAATATTTTTCATAAGTACATATATGTGTACATGGCGGACTTAATGTTAAAAGCATTCTCTCTCAGTAAACCATATTATACAGTGCTTTAGGCAAATAAATAAATTTTTATTTCAAATTTTTTTTACTAGTGTAGTAGGTATTATATTATAAAATAGTCTATTATTGGTTTAAATTAACATACGAGTAAAATTCGGGGTAATTGAGGGGTAAAGTTTAGAAGCCTTGACCGATTGTGACAACCTTGATAATAATAAGGACTTGTATAGTCGGGTCGCGCCCTACCCATACTTCATCGGGGTGATTATTTGATGACGTTTCACTCAGGCGAAGCTAGCGTCTGATGTTTTATTCCCTCGCCTTCCCAAGTGACTGTGGCGAAAGGTCAAAACACGGTGATTATTTACACCGAAGCGAGCGATTTTCATTCAATGATCACTGTTATTGTTTTTTGTTAAAAGTTTCGTAAACACACATTTTGATTTATTTTAATGACTATTGGTTTTTTTTTGTACAAATTAGAATGGCAAACAAGCTGACGGTCCACCTGATGAAAAGTGGTAACCGTCGCCTATAGACATGAGCAGTACCATGGACATAACAGAGTATACTGTTACGCCCATGATACCCCTATTTAATTTATGTATAATTAAATCTAGAAGCTCGACTAGTTTCGGGATCAATTTGAGATCCTTAATCATGAGCGGTTGTAACTCGAGCTCGAGCTGTAGACGCTCTTCTCTTTGCACTTTCATTAAATATAAGTATACACATACATTATATATACACGTACATATACAGTAACATGTATATACATATACATTCACATGTGTATATATATATATATATACAGGATGATATCGAAATCATTAGCTAACTTAGTAAGGTAGTAGTAGTAGTATCTGCTTTGCTTGTGTTGCAGGTGTTCATAGGCTACGGTAGCCACTTACCATCAGGTGGGCCGTATGCTTGTTTGCCACCACAGTGGTATAGAAAAAAACACACACTATAGAATATATTAGGGCAGAAATTTCTTGAATAAAATTTCAAAATAACAATAATTTCGAGTCAATATAGTATGATCGACTCGATATAGTTGAAAGCGCCGTGCATATTTTTCGTATATACAGTAGTTATTGCCCGTGGCTTTACACGCGTAGCGTCATGTTGTCTCTTTAAGTTGAAATTTAAAAAAATCGTTTTTTTAGCGGATGATTTCATTATAAAATAAATCTAAGTACCAAATATCAGTTTCTACTTTTGGCTGTATGTTGACAGACAATTAGGACAAACAATTGTATGTATATACACAACTTAATTCAAAGTCGCTAGTAGATATACTGCAAATACTTAAAAAACTACGCTATCACACACACATAGACACGAGAGAACCTAATCCTAATACGGAGAAACAACTACCTACCAGTTAATGGAAAAGTTTCCAGAAAGTTTTTTAGCTCCTACGCGTTTATTCGTTTGTTTCAAAAGACAAAATCTTGCAACATTTTTACTCATTTAAATAGAAAAATAAAGAGTGAGTAATAAACTTTTTTTTTATGCAATGTAGTGTACCATGTATATGATGTTACAATTAAATTTAACGCCTATTCATAAGAGATGAGCAGAAATTATCTCTTCGTTATATTATTAACCGCACAGCTAACCGAAGACAAGTACATGATAACGTATGGATTTTAAATTTACTATCTTCATAGCTCTGAAAGAGAAACCAGATTGTCCATTTGGATCCGCTATCTGTCTAATTAAGACATGTGTACTTCCTTGCTGAATTTTATGTCTTATAAAGTAATTTCAATTTAAATAAAACCCCCAGAACAAACTTAGGGGGTAAAGAAACCCCCTAGAATAACTTTAGGGGTAAAGAAGTCCCCCAGAACGATATTAGGAGTACAAGGTACCGTCAGGTACCATCTACATAGCATCAACACCTGCTCTGAAGCTCAGTAGCCTTCCCTGCACGCTAAGCCGCAGAAACTCCCGTGCCTGCTACCTCACCAGACCAGGGAAGTGCCATTCAGCAGGACAAGATTGACTCAGGCAGTGACGGGCATTGAACTTTTTAATTATATCCACAATCTTTACAAATTTGTGTAGTTTTTTGGTTTGTTTCATATAATAAATTTATTTTTGTTAAAGGTGGTTACATAATTTTTTATTTTATATATTTATTTTTATCATTAGACTTCATAATTAATAAAGTTTTATTCAAACTATGGCCCGTACTTTGTTAGTAATACAAATACAATATAATACCTACATTTGTATAAAAAAAAAATTAAAATGTATTTATTGGAACCATAAAAAACTACAATTGTAGGGTAGTGTACGATAACAGCCACCATTATTATTATTATATTTATATTACCAAAGTTACTAACGCTACATTAGAATGGTAAACAAGCTGACAACCTACCTAATAGCAAGTGGTAACCGTCGCCTATAACAATGAGCAATACCATGGGGATAACAGAGTATATTGTTTCAGCCAAGATACTGAGGACTCAGGTGTTACGAGTATTCCTCTGTATTTAAGTTAAATAAAGAAGTTCTCTGTATAGTAATAATTAATGATAATTGATTTAGCAGCATCAATTTCAGCTATTGATCAATCGGTCAGTTTTTTTTCTTCTATTGATATGTATTGATATATATTACATCTATTAGAACTGAATTCTTCAACTGTAACTTTAAGGGTCGACGTATATTCCCAAGAAATTAATATAATTATTATTGAATTCCTGTAGTACAAAAATGTAGTAGAGTTTCTTATATAACTAAATATCTATGTCAATCAAATCTATCAATATTTAAGTCGAGTAATTGAATTTCGTAAAAAAACATTTCGTCATTCCACCTCGTTTTATTCTGTTAGTAAGCGTTGATCCTTCTACAAAGAGTTCTGCCCGTTTTTCTTCGTAACTACTATTGCTAAACTTTGGCAAAGTCGTAAAAGCCATTTCTGCATGTTACAGGTGAAATAATTTTGGAAATACTATAATGGAGTAAACATGTCGAGAATTTTTGTTCGTAAATCTGTTCGAATATGATACGTTACGGTTTAGGGTTTTGCATTGAAATTTTTCGTGTGACGACGTCACTACTAATTTTCGTTCTCTGAATGTCATAAGAGGCATCTAAGGGAACAAAGTACAGTATTAGATGCCTCTTATGTACTACTGATGTATATCAGTATCAGATGAGAAAATTAGAA
Organism: Galleria mellonella; assembly: GCF_026898425.1. Classification (NCBI taxonomy): domain Eukaryota; kingdom Metazoa; phylum Arthropoda; class Insecta; order Lepidoptera; family Pyralidae; genus Galleria; species Galleria mellonella. The sequence continues at coordinate 3,735,775 of NW_026442084.1, forward strand.
ACAAAACCTGCCAATAAGTGAAAGTAGGCTAATACAAGTATTATAGGACCTATGCCCAACTATAGGAAGTTAATGGGTGGTTATAGTATGGTAGTGAAGTCACATAAATTTCAAAAAAGGTACAGTCTACATTCGGAAAATATAAACGGGCTACGAAGGATATGATTTCATTTTCGTGATTAACATTTGAAATTTGCATTTAAAATATCTAATTTTAATTTTAATAATAATAATTACACGTCGGTGTGAAAGTACGCCGATCATACATTACGGGGAGGGCGTCGCGGTCGGCTCCTTGACTCTCAAGCATAATGGCGGCTCTTTGATAGAAGAAAAATATTTTTCAAAATTTGTAATATAAAAAAAAATACCATACATTATTTTTAGGTGCGTATTCTCGTAGATAGAGTTTTCAATGTCGAAAATAAATGTCGACCATTCGAATCGAATTGATTCGGGAAATCTCAGACAGATGCATGAGAAAATTAATTTTTAAATATTGTTCTTATAAAACTTAGTCAAATTTTTCACGTGTATTTTCATGAAAACCATATAGAGAATGACAAATAATAAAATATAAGAAGACTTAATATTAATTTACATTTATAATTTTTTTATCAATCTCAAAGAAAGATAAGTTTTTGATTAAATCGAATCCGAATTGGAAACTCATGTAGATTATTAATAAAGATTACGCTCTGGTGTCACAGTATGTCGACCAGACATCGCAGGGAGGACGCCGCGGTCGCCTCGTCGCATGTACTCTCATGCATAATGGCGGCTCTTTGACAAAAGGAACGGGCTTTGCCTCCGTATTTTCCTTTCAAAACGATTTGTTTAGGAAGCAAACACTGTTTAATTTTAGGGGACGATGTAGTAAGCCTTCATTTTGGCGTTCACGTGACGTTCTTGTGTTCACGTGTTTGAGAGTTGAGGGAGATTTTGTATAAAAGTCGTTGTTTGGGTACATTTGTCTCATTCGTGTTTCTGTCATTAATTCGTTGTACTTGTATTACTGTTTCGGTTTGATAATTTTATTAAAGTGTAAGATATATTTTTTATTGTTAGGGAGACAAACGAGTAGACGGTTCACCTGATGGAAAGCAGATACTGTCGTTCATAAACACCCGCAACACGAGAGGAGTTACTTGTATGTTGCCGGCTTTTTAAATGTTTGTAGGCACGATTTTTATGGTCCCATATTCCCTTGTAAGGGGAAAACTGGAGACGAAAGCTCATTTCATAATCTGAATGTACGAGGTAGAAATGAATGGGGTGCATGGACAGTGGTAATACTACCACCTGGCATACAGCAAGTACTCAAGAAATTAATGAACTCTAGCTCTATGGCGAGAGGTACGGTGATAAGCAATATATCATTATCATCATCATATCACCCTTAAACTGTCCACTGTTGAACATAAGCCTCTCCCTTGACGAGTTTTTGCCAGTAGTCGTCTCGCTTAGCAAGCGATTTAGCAATCGCAGTTAAGCTTTGGAGATATTTTAAGAGGGACGCTGCTGTCTATCCTTCGCCCTTTCTTAGTCGCCTCTTACGATATTTACGGGAAAGAAAGGGGTGGCCTATTCTATGCCAGGACCACACGGCAAAGTATAATGTTTTTTTTTATACAACTTAGAATGGCAAACAAGCTGACGGCCCACCTGATTGAAAGTGGTAACCGTCGCTTATAGACATGAGCAGTACTATTGACATAACAGAGTATACTGTTTTGCCCATGTATTGCCATTCCCGAGGACTCAGGTATTATTCCTGTGTACCCAGTAAATTCACGCTATTTCCCACCCTTCAAACCGAAACACAGCCATGCAAACACAATTGCTTCACGGTTGAAACACGAATGGGACAGAAGTACCCAAGCAGTCGACTTTTGTCAAACAAAGTCTCCCTCTGGTAAAATAGCATGGTAAGTATAGCAGTGAAATTGCTAGGTACGAAAGCAAAACATTTTAGTGCAGGAGAGAGCGTTAGAGATACACAAGTATTAATTCTTATTTACTGAAATGATCGCGTTGATTCCCATTTCTTATAAAACATAAAACATGCATCGAGAAAGTGTAATAGTTAGTATTCATCCTTGTTATGATCCATCAAACTATTAGTAAGTAATCTATCAATTGATAACAATACTGTAACTTATAGAAACGATCTATCACAAGATCTTAGTGTAATAAGTTAAAGAATCAATCAATTCCTTGTATGACAGACCTAGTAAAGTAAACCAAGTTAGTAAGATCAGCTTCGTTTACTAATCCATAGACATTAATAAATCGGTTTGAAGGGTGGGATATGGCGTGAATTTACTGGGTACAGAGGAATAACACCTGAGTCCTCAGGAATGGCAACGCATGGGGGGTATCATGGGCCAAACAGTATACTCTGTTATGTCCATGGTACTGCTCATGTCTATAGGCGACGGTTACCACTTTCCATCAGGTGGGCCGTCAGCTTGTTTGCCATTCTAAGTTGTATAAAAAAAAAATGCATGACGCAATTTATTCATGTGAAAATGAAAATTATGTATCTATTTACTATATTTCAAAAACTATTTATTTATAGTTTTTTACTGAATTAATTATGTATTGTGTAGAATTATATGTTTAATAACATAATAATGTAGACAATCTAATATAAACATATAATTCTAATATAAACATTTATTAATAATATGTTTAGATGCATTTTATTGTAAAATCTTTATTTGTACAGGTAATAAAAGAATACAAAAATTATTTTATATACCGATTTGTAATAATGTATTGAACAATTATCCGTATGTGCAGAAAATATAACAATGTATGCAAGGACCTTGATATTCCAACAATCCTTGCAATGTTACATTAAGGCTGCCAATTTGTTACTTTAAATTTATAGCCGTCATTCTTTTAATGTATATAATATATGTTATGCAGAGCAGTTATTGAGTGCAAATTTAATGCTGTTTTATGTAATATTTATTTTATAAATGTTTTTTTTTAATGGGAGATAATGGTGATGATGAAGGATGATAGACAAGGATGTTTTTTGTGCCCATCGTGACGAATTAAAAGTGTATTGTTTTATGGAGGTTGACCTAATAGGGCATATTGCTAGCAATGGGGCTGTCAAACACCATTGCTAACAATCCCTTTCCCCCCGGAAGCTTATGTTTGGCAGTGGACAGTTAACGGTTGATATGGTGACGATGATGATAGGTTTTTTGTGATCTGATAAATTGTTTAATGAGAAGATTTTGTACGAAAATGTCATTTATAGATATAATCAGCGTCATGCCTATTACAGAATACACCATGACAGAATATTTGAACAAATTTAATAAATCCAATGACAAATTGAATTATTTAGAGGTTTGGACAGGAATTCGATCTTGGGAGCCCTTAACCGCAATTACGTAAGCTATCCTAATGGAGTTCAGTTACAGTTATTAAATTTGTACAATAAATAATGTATAAATATAAAAGCAATTGACATTGTCAGAAACAGTCGCCAATCATTATAGAAATGCAAACTATTTTATCTAGTCCAAAGATATTGGTAATTCTATCGAGACTTACCCTGTAAGTATATTTTGCATTGAATGCGTTTCGCAAGGAGCATGTTTCTTGTTGCCACGACTTTGGTAACCAAAAAATCGACTTTAATTTTAGCAAAATCAGTTATGTTTATATTTAAAACCTAATTACTAAACTGATTTTGATAAAATCTGAGTATATACTCTTATAATTATTATAATAAGTTTACTATTGTAATCTTTTGGAGGAAACAATAAAGAGTATTTATCTATCTATCTACTCGCACCCTTTCTAATAAATAAATGATGGAGCTGTGACGTGAAAAATATAAAAAAAATGCAATTGAATTAAGAGCTTCCTTCGATTTTGAAGTCGGTTGATAATACTGAAGAATTAAGAACCTCATACTTTTTGATGACGATTGAAAAGGCGTGATCTGATCAATCTTGATTGATTGGTTAGTATTTATATTTTAATTTGTTACATTTTAGTGTAATAAAGAAGGTCTAGATCTTAATAGGGTTGTCACTTACCAAGTTCAGATCCACAGACACGCGGTATAATTTCCAAGATGGCGGAGCAGGAAGCGTCTTCGAAGCACAGTTGTCGGGCGAGCAGACAGTTCAGGATGGCCATCGTGCCTTTTATGCCAGGCCCTGTGAAAAAGAAACAGATTTAATTGTTTTTATCAACATACACTTAGAATGATACACAAGCTGGTGGTCAAAAGTGGTTACCATGGCTTACATGAATAGCATGAAAATACCTGAATACTCTGTGACGCCCTTGATACAATTCATGAGTTATCCTATTCCAGAGGACTAAGGTGTAATGTCATATTTCTTAAACCGAAACATACTCATGCAAGCATAGAAACACGGGTAGGATAGAAGTCCCCAAATAAACAATTTCTTATTAATTGCCGCTATCTAAAGAATGATATATAAAGTTTGTACTGATGCCTGGTATCTAATAAAAGGTAGTGATATTGCAAAATCAACTGTTCGCATGCTATATTCTGCTTAAAAAGCTGAAACATGGCAGTGAAATTACCTTGAAATATTTTTTTATATATATATATATATATATATATATATATATATATATATATATATATATATATATATATATATATATATATATATATATATATATATATATATATATATAAGGACTTCCAAAACATAAAAAATTAGACACCTTTCCCATGTTAGCGTAATTAAGTATTCGGTCATAGAATAATATATTTAAACAAAATTCTTTAGTTCCTTTTTAGATAACAATAAACATTTATGAATAAGTAGATATCCTCTGGTATCAAGAATTTCAAAACCAAAAAATTACTCATACAAAAACGTTACTCCCTTTTCTTTCACAGTCAGTTAAAAAAAGTGCCTCCTCAATTAGAGCCGGGCACCTTCATCTTATAAGTAATCATTTAGTACTTAAAAGGCTTTATTCAGTAAATATTTCTCAGTGTCTAAAACTTTTAGGTATAAGTTATCTAGTTGAAAGTTTATTATTCTCGTTCGGTTAATTTAATACTCATTCCCTTTAAAGACTTACAACTTTATTTATATTTTATAATATTTTGAATACATTTTTTTATGATTTTTAAACTTTTAATTTGTGATATTTTGAAACATCTACATACGTATATATATATTACATTTTGTAAATCATCATCAGTATCACGTGTACATTGCCTATCCGTTCTGTACATCTTATTTTCTTTTTCCCAAATAAGTAATTTAATATTATAGTTGGAAATATTAAAAATAGTGTTGATTTTGTAGATTTGTTGTTATGATATATGTGATTTGTAGGTGACATTTAATTAATTTAAGATTTTACTCTAAAATACATATTAATAGTAGTAGACAATTCTCAAATGTTGGGATAAATACACGCATCAAAATGGTTGTTATTATTTATAATATTTAATATATATATAGATTATGATATGTGGGGTACTACGTAATATTATCTTTACATGTATATGATATATATTCTTTAGCAATATAAAGGTTGTAAGCCTCTTGGTAATAAATAGAAATAAAGCACAAGTTCTCACAGTTCATTTAATTTAGATATCATACTATTAAATCATATATTTACTTATTTTACTTTGTATTTGATATATAACAAATAATATAACATAAATACCCAATTTCTGTTAATCCATTAACACTTATTTAATTATAGCTTCTTTAGGACTTCCATCAACAATAATTGTGATATATTTTATATAATGACCACGTGGTTTACTATACTTGTTCAGTCTTGAAACAGTAGGGAGCTCCGCTCTGTGCAACGGTTGGACAAGAAGTGTCTCCCCACCCAAATAACAATATTTTATATCTAAAGGGCCGACTTCGAGTGAACAAGTCAGTGAGACCACGTGTCCTTACAATTTCATTACTTTTTATTTAAGTATCATGATAATAAATAATTATAAAATTAATTAAAATATAAATTAGTATTCTATATATATTACAAGAATAATTTATTACCAAATTTGGTATAATAACAATTTTAACGTTTTAATATATTTAAAGTAGTTAGTCTGATTTTTATTAATAAATGTAGGTACACATTTTAACACAAGATGTTTAAGAAAATTAATATAATTTGAAATAAATATCTAACACACGCATACATGGTAGTGGAATTAAATATGGCAGTAAACTATAGCGATTGTAAGAATAACCTTAAAAATCGGTCAAGAATTGGCAACGTAACTGTATATAAAAGATACTAGCTTTTACATGCGACTTCGTTCGCGTAACTCATTCACATGTTTCTTGATCGAGATCAAAAGTAGCCTACAACCTTCTCCATCCCATATATTTAGTATGTGTATACCAAATTACATAATGATTTGTTAAGCAGTAAAGACATTATAAGGTAACAAACAAACTCACTCATTTTTATATCTACGTTATTAGTATAAAGGTAGATAAATCAAAATTTTAAAAGTTGGAACCCTAAAAAAAATCGTTTAAAAATATTTCGTCGCTGCATTAAAAATGGCAGCTAACAATACCGGAATTTCGTTTCGGCGCCGCGAATATCGTTGGATTTCTCATTTACCCGTCGCCCTTATCTGAAAACTAGTGGAATAAGTATAATTGAAGTGGTTCGAAATACATTCGCGCCTCAAAATAGCGGCGGCTAGCCGAGATTCGTATTGATCGTGCCTCTGCGTACAGCATTCAACAGTTTGGAATATTCTAGTTGCATTACTTTCATTGTATCTAAACTGGCTTGCGGTTTTAAACTGCTTTGAAAATCTTTTTACTCAATTTTTTTATGCAACTTAGAACGGCGAATAAGCTGACGGTCTATCCAATGGAAAATGTCATTTCATCGCCTATCATTGTAATTCCTTCCCCCATACAGCCATGCAAACACAACTGCTTCAACGCAGAAACATGAACGGATCAAAAAACGGACGACTTATGAGCCACCTGCATCCACTGACTGATAATCTGCAATGCATTTCAGGCTTGTTTTTTCTTTCCACTGTATCTTATAATAATGTATGTCCAGGTTTCTATGTTTTTTTTTCTTTTTTAATGGGTGAAAATGGAATGTTAACCCGCCTGCGCTATCAGTATACACCGATAAGGCACCAGTGGAAGATGATAGGTGAGAAGAATGCAGGTCAGTTGGCCCACCATGATGGTTTATCCGTACCCGATCACCACTGAGAGGGTATATTGGGGCACTCCATTGGGTACTAACAATCCCTTTCCCCCGGTTTACGTATGTTTAAGGAATATACGAATATGTGTATATTATATTTTTGACTGGATATCTATGATTTTCGTAATAATACAGCAAGTAACTTAAAGGATTTAGTGGATTATTATAAATTGAGTATATAGTAATGTCTCTAGTCAACATCATCATTTCATTTCTCCATCGGTAGTCCACTGACTCTCTGATTCTTCGAGTTTATCCGTATGTGACCAGCCCATTGCCAATTCAGCTTGCTTATCCATCGGGCTATGCCGGTTATTTATATATAGTAGTAATGTTATATAAATATATGTACATTAGTCTATGATAATTTTTAATTAAATCAAATAAAAATGAATCGTCAAAAATAGTTTAGAATTGAAGATGTTTGAAGTAGATGGAGAACAAATTAAATATTACAAGAGTGTCCTGCTCGTGAATATTGCATAATCAAAGTCCATCTCGAAATACATTCGCGTATCTAAACTATTTGGAGCAGAGATTGGCATCGATCGAGCGATGCACATTGAATAGATGATGTACCAATCCAATCATTTGTACCCCATTTTCAACCGGCTTCAAAATGGATTTTATATGAAAATTGAAAGAATCTGATTTTGTTTATTTTTAATTGAAAGATTTGCTAATTTTGGCTTTGGTTTCTTTAATTTTGGAAAAACTCATAAACCACATTAGAGAATTAAATTAGTAAATGTAAGGGAAAAACCAAATTGGGCTGTTTAGAACGATTTCTGCTGATGAGTAGTGGGAGTCTGAAGTTTTATGCCTGTTTGTTAAATATTTATAATTAATATTTCTTGAGATTCTCATGTTATATTCATATGCCCCATTTCTGCCAAGTTTTAAGGCAGACTTTGCTGTAAACGATGGCATCAAAGTACAAGCAAGTGACGATAAAGATTCAAATGTGAATTTGAAATTTTTTATATAAGTTAGGATTTGATCTTGGAATTTTTAATTGTAGTCAAATCTGCTTTCACCTCGGTTCCTTTTATACTTCTAAGCATACTTATTTAATTTAGCCAGTGGCTTGATTATGTGTTTTAGTTGCTATCAATTTTAATTTAAAACAAATTGTTAGTTTGAATGTATTATTAAATTGATAGTTTTTTACAATGTATTTTTTTGCCATGTGGTAGAATGGGCCATCTTTTCCATTCTCATCGGTATCGTGAGAGGCGACTATTTTTTTTTATTTTACTTTAAAAGGGAAACATACAATACCAATAGACATATAAAATAGTATACACAACCATAACATAAATCAGTGAAGTTTCTAAAGACTAAGGGAACCTAATGGTCGAGAGATGGGCAGCAGCGTCCCTCTTAAAACATCACCAAAGCCTAACTACGGGTGCCGATTTCGTCTGCCGAGCGTGGCAACTACTGACAAAACCCTTGTCATGGGGAGGCCTATGTTTAGCAGTGAACAGTTAAAAGCTGATATGATGATGATGATGCATTTTTAACTATAATGGATACGTACATATGTCACATTATGACTGAAACTGTTGCACAAATAGCCAAATAGTGAAATGTTCAATTTTTAAAAGAGAATTGTTAGTAACAGAGTTTCAAAATCAAGCGACAGACTGTTTCAAGCATTTTTTATCGCATTGCGGTGGACGTGGTGAGTGGACACAGCATCTGACCAACGGTGGCATTTTGTTAAATATCAGTTTTGTATTGTTTTATATTTATAACTATTACAACTAGTTGGTCTATTTACATAGAGTAGAAAAACTGAGTATGTAGTATAGCCCTTCAAGTAATCATCAGATATCATTTTCATACATTTTATTGTTCTACTACATAGTTGTCTAGAAACTGACGATGGCATTTATATCTTTAGCGATCCGATTCAGAGTGTATGGTTTTTTGGCACCAGTAAATGGGTATCCCCATATCTCATTTCAATTCATCAAAATTAACTTCAATACAATATTAACAAAGAATACATAGATTTGACACAAAAAATTTTGTGAGAAACTTTACAATTAACATTCTCGAGAAATGTTTTTATTTACATGCAGAGAAATTTTAAGGATAAGTGCCAAATTGAATATAGGGGTTGAATATATACTATATTTTATCATTACATAATTCTAATGTATACCTGTGTTCAAGTAAGTAAAATTATCATTCATTCTACATTATCAAAAAATTTGAAATTCAGGAACTTTCATGTAAATTAAATATCATACAAATCCGTTCAGTCGTTTTAGTATGTATCAAGTAGAACTCAAACCCTCTTTACAAACTCACCATTTTATTATTTCTTATGAGTCATGGAACATATCACTTTGGGAATATATGTAGCGAAAATAGAATTATCTCTGAAGAAAAAACATATATATGAGCACATTAAAATATAATAAAACGACAAAATTATAAAATACAGAATATAATAATGAAAACCTTAAAAACAATACATCTCTAGTCTCCTTCGTCGCCGCCTTCTTCCTCCTCATCAAATTCACCTTCTTCCTCAGCCGTGGCGTCTTGATATTGCTGATACTCCGACACCAAGTCATTCATATTACTCTCTGCTTCGGTAAACTCCATTTCGTCCATCCCCTCGCCAGTATACCAGTGTAAGAATGCCTTACGCCTAAACATAGCTGTAAATTGCTCAGAAATACGTTTAAATAGCTCTTGAATGGCAGTTGAGTTGCCAATAAAGGTTGCAGACATCTTCAAACCTCGAGGAGGTATATCACAGACAGCTGTCTTCACGTTATTGGGAATCCACTCTACGAAGTATGAAGAATTCTTATTCTGTATGTTCATCATTTGTTCATCCACTTCCTTCATCGACATTCTGCCCCTAAAGACGGCTGCAACGGTCAAGTACCTCCCATGGCGCGGATCACAGGCGGCCATCATGTTTTTGGCATCAAACATTTGCTGAGTCAATTCAGGAACAGTCAAAGCACGGTATTGCTGACTTCCACGAGATGTCAACGGAGCGAAGCCAGGTATAAAGAAATGCAGACGAGGAAATGGCACCATATTCACGGCTAACTTCCTCAAGTCGGCATTTAGTTGCCCAGGGAATCGGAGACAGGTGGTAACTCCCGACATGGTCGCAGATACAAGATGGTTTAGATCCCCATACGTAGGTGTAGTCAACTTCAATGTTCGGAAACAAATATCGTACAGCGCTTCATTATCAATGCAATAGGATTCATCAGTATTTTCCACCAGCTGGTGCACGGATAGTGTAGCATTGTATGGCTCGACTACAGTATCAGATACTTTAGGTGAAGGCACTACGCTAAACGTGTTCATGATACGATCTGGGTATTCTTCTCGAATCTTGGAGATCAACAAAGTCCCCAATCCTGCACCAGTACCGCCACCAAGGGAGTGCGTTAACTGAAATCCCTGCAAACAGTCGCATCCCTCTGCCTCCTTCCTGACTACATCCAGAACAGAATCTACCAACTCAGCTCCTTCAGTATAGTGTCCCTTCGCCCAATTATTACCTGCACCGGACTGTCCAAACACAAAGTTGTCTGGACGAAAGATTTGTCCAAATGGTCCTGATCGCACTGAGTCCATGGTGCCTGGTTCCAGGTCGACCAGAACGGCTCGTGGGACGTACTTTCCGCCGGTTGCTTCATTGTAATACACGTTGATTCGCTCCAGCTGAAGGTCAGAGTCACCGTGGTAGGTACCAGTGGGGTCAATACCGTGCTCGTCCGATATTACTTCCCAGAACTGAAATATAGAATGTATTTTTGACTAAACCAGAATTATATTGAGATATTTAGTAAGTTTTAAATATAAGGAGACTGTTGTATCCATAAAACAGCAATGTTCTGTGCATGTACTCGTGTATCTGTACATAATAGAAAGAAAAAAAAAATCGAAGAATCAATCAATCGAAAATAATATGGTAGAGTTCATTGCCTTAATTAAGGAGTAGTGACTTAGACAAAAAAGTAACTTTTGTAAGTATTTATGAGCCCGCGTATTTAGGTCGTTTTTATCCATTAAAAACCCCGTGTATTCATTCAACATGACAAATTAAGTTTACCACAAAAATAACGTAAAGACGAACATTTTTAACATTTTCCACGTTATTATTTGGTAAATATCGAATTTAATGGCGGCATGTATCTACTGCCATGTTAAATTCATGCACGTAGTTTACAGACGGTATTGACGGAACAGGTAAAACAAACATGCCATAGGTTTATTATTAAAAATGAATTCATGTTTCACTTCGATCGGATTTTTATTGGTGAAAATTGAATATCTATGGGTTTTTGATGCCTTTATATAAAGAAGTTTTAGCAACAGAAAAATAGCTTTCCAGATAAGTGGAATACAGATTATTATATTAGTTAAAATAGATATCTGTCTGTTATGTAATCAAGAGAACATTGCTGAAGGGATTTTAACTTAATTTTGAAAATAAGCAATTACCTATTAATTTATTAATTGGTGTGTTCTCACTATAGACCTATACCATGTGAAAGCGCGTAGATATAATGGATAATCGATGAAAAAGAAAGATTCTTAAGTGTCGACCCCGTGTGAGCAAGTACAGTGTGAAGTGATACTATTACCTCTCTGCCACTATTTCTAAAAGATAACGGTGATAAGGAAGGATGAAGGCAAGTCAGTCCATCGTGACGAATTGCACAAGAATTAACCGAGATAGTTTTTAGGGGGAACCGCATGGAGGTCGACCTAATTGGGTATATTGTTAGAAATGGAGCCGTTAGATCCCCATTACTAACAATCCCTTCTTCCCCGTCTTGACACGTTGGTAGATGAGTTGCAAAGATGATATATCGTTATCTACCAGGATTTTATGTGGGTAAAAGTTTAAGAATAGAATGTAACAAACCTTCGCTCCAATCTGGTTTCCACACTGCCCAGCTTGGATATGCACTATTTCCCTCATTTCCGTATTATATTAATATTAAATAATAAACTATTTAAGATTTATGAGAATTACACGACCAACTTGACACGCTGACTTAAAACAAATGAGACCATTTGGATTGAGCAATTTCATTTGTTCTATATTCAAAATTGCATATTAAAACAATAACGTGTTACGTGAAATCAGCCAGTAAATGAAATTGTCAATATGTCCTCTTTACATATATTATTTTATAGTTGATAGTATTTATATTTTAGTCTTATACGTATTATATACTGCTGTTTTGCTGAGCATAAGCCTCCCCGATACTGCTATAAATTTTCCTATTAACTTCCGTCACCTACATTATTGAGGTCGTTAGTATTGTGAGGGTTGTCTTATATGTACTACATTTGCCTGTTTGAGGTCGCCATTCGAGAACATTTTTTATAGACATCACAATATTGATATTGTTCTTGATCGCTCATAAAGCACTAAGTAGTAATAAACTGTATTTTCATTTATTTATTTATTTAAACTTTAATGCACAGTAAAATTCTATGTATATTTGGCGGACTTAACACCTTACGGTGTTAAAATACAAATACATTTACCATATAAGAAAGGATATTAGAATTGTAAAAAAAAAAATGTGACTCAGAAATTGTGCAAATAATTGTATTTGCTTATTTTTGTCAAAAATATATAGGGAAATAATCAATATCTGATTTATTTGAAATACATTATCGGGAGGAAATTTTTTTGCAGGTAAATACTAAAGTAGCTACATACCTGCTTCTTTACTGCCGACTTAAAAAATTGTAAACAATGTAAATGTTTAAAATTAACCAATATTTGACTTGTCAATATTTGACTCGAGCGAAGCCGGGGCGAATCGTTAGTTCTAGTTTAAAAGCTCGACGCTATACTCGTACTAAAACATTAATCGGAGCGTTGTATTAAAAGTTTACCAAAATGGTAACGATCTAAATATTGATAAAGCTTTTATTTCCTCAAGTTTGGGAGTTTAAGCAAAACCCTTTTAACTTTAAGTGGGCTGTAAAAACAAGTAATATCTCTTAAAATATGGTCGTTTCATTTTAACAGTGTTATACAGAAATGATAAACTGAGTACGGGTTTTAATTAAACAGGTCAATCACGAGTTAAATAGTTTAATATAGTTTTATTTGTTATATTATATTTTAGTATACGCGTGCAGTCTCGGGATATACATAGTGATTTATAGAATTAATAAATAAATAAATAGTAAATTAATACTAGCTTTTACCCTCGACTTTCTCCGTGTGATTGGGATAAGGTTATGTTCTTCTCCTTCCCATATAGTACCTGTATAATGTATTTCATAGTGATTGGTTAAGTTTTTTTTTAATTTTTTTTTATGCAACTTAGAATGGCAAACAAGCTGACGGCCCACCTGATGGAAAGTGGTAACCGTCGCCTATAGGGATGATAAGTACCATGAATATAACAGAGTATACTGTTTCGCCCATGATACCTCCCATGCGTTGCTAAGTTCTAAGATGCCAAGAGGGAATAAATAAACAAACTGACTTTCAGATTTATAATATTATATATCATCATATCAGCTGTTAATTGTTCACTATTGAACATAAGCCTCACCCACAGACTTTTTTATACCACAAAGATAGCAAACAAGCATACGGCTTGTCTGATGGTAAATGGTCACTGTAGCCTATGGATGCCTGTAATACTAGGGGTGTTACGTGCACTTTGCCGACCCTGAAGAAACCTTCATATTTATTTTTTGAAGTCTGTCATAGGAAATGATCCCGAGCTACCTGCATCCATTGACTCTCTACAATGTAGTTGAAGTGGATATCACATAAAGATTAATATTAAAATAGCGAATATTAAAATACATAATATTAAAGTGATCACACGAGTCACACGAGTTTACATTACACAGCGATGTATAAACATTTCTCGCTGATTATCGCCCAAGTCTTTTCTTATAATTTTAAAGAGAATATGTCGTGTGAGTGTACAAAAGATGCTTTGAATAGTGCACGAGTGTCCGTCGGCGGGAAAGATTTGAGATCGCCGCCTTCCAAAGAACTACTATGAGCTGTTGACACACCCAGTGAATTACCGTACACGAATGAATAAATGAATGATCGAATCAACATCATTACATCAGCCCTTAAGGGTTCACTGCTGAACATACACTTCCCCCTTGGGGAGGTATAGTCCATGATACACATATATTACAATAAAAGAAAAACCGCACAGAAAATGTTACCTAGAGAAAATAATTAATTAGCGGGGAGTGGGGGAGGGATTGTTAGTAATAAAGACTAAGGGCCCAATTGCTAGCAATATACCCAACCAGGCGGACCTCCACGCGGTCCCCTCTGGAAACCATCGTGTTGAATTCTAGGTGTATTCATCATGATGGGCTAACTGAACTGTCTTTTCATTCTTACTTATCATATTTCACTGGTGCCCCGCCGGTGTATACTGTTAGCATGGGCGGGGTTTAACATTTCATTGTTATCCATTAAAAACATATTTATTAACACCACTATGACATTTTCTTTTATACAACTTAGAATGGCAAACAAGCTGACGGCCCACCTGATGGAAAGTGAAACCGTCGCCTATAGACATGAGCAGTACCATGGACATAACAGAGTATATTGTTTCGCCCATGATACCCCCCATGTGTTGCCATTCCTGTGGACTCAGGTGTTATTCCTCTGTACCCAGTAAATTCATGCCATATCCCACCCTTCAAACCGAAACACAGCCATGCAAACACAACTGCTTCACGGTTGAAACACGAACACTTCCGTGCAAATATAATAAGTTATTATTTATATTTATTTATTATAAATTGTTATCTCTTAAAATATTTATTTAATTTACTATTTTTTTTAAATCTGTGCACCCGCATTTGCTCTCTCTGTTTGGCGTGGTCGTTGACTGGTAGAGAATGCTATCAGGAATTAATTCCGCTCTGTAGACATTTTTCAATGTATGCAAAAGTATAAATAAATAAATAAATGACAAACACTAGATTTTTTATTTACTTTTATTATTTTTGTCATGTCTTTTTTGTAAATTACTCGTATTTGTATCTATGCATCTGTGCTGTTGTAATGAGAGTATTTCATCATCTCAGCCATTATCCGTCCACTGTTGGACATAGGTCTCTCCCATAGACTGCCATAAAGAATGGTCATGAGCCACCTACATCCACTGACTGCCTGCAATGAATTAGAGGAATGAATGAATGAATCATTCCACTTAGGGAGGTCGTGACATACATGAGTGTATTTAAGTATTTATATTAAATATATGTAAGGTATTTAAGAGTACGAAACATTTCTTAGTTTATCGGTGTTTAAGTGTCCACGAGTGAAAACGTTTTTTGTAAAGCTTAATGATTCTAATGATAATATTCTAAATATAGAATTTGGTGGATAATTTGATGACATCAGCCGTACTGTCCAAAGCTGAACATAGGTCTTTCTTATAGGAGGCTTTGCCAGTACTTGCTACGCTTGGTTTTGCTTTTGGCGGGTTCGCGACCGCAGTTAGACTTTGGTGATATTTTAAGAGGGACTCTGCTGCTCATCTCTCGTCCATTTAGTTCCCTTAGTCGCCTCTTACGACATCCATGGGAAAGGGAGGAGTGGTTTATTCTATGTCAGGATAATTTACGATTGCATAATACGAATACAACATCAAATTATCTTATTCTTTTTTTGAATCTTCTAATACTTCGACATTTTAAGTCATAAACCTTACTTGTAAAATGTTTGGAATAGCCAAACATTTTACGACTTGGACGTTTGGTGCACTCGTTCGTAATAAATGGATTTAGTGTCGCTATTTTTCTTGACATTTTATAAACGGCGTTTTTGTAAAATGATAGGGTATTTTAAATTTTATATAGCACAATGAAATACTATAACTAAAACGGGCCAGAACATGGGAAACAGCTTGTATTTACAGTAAAAAATAGTTGTTAACAAACCAAATTAAGATTGTACTTTGCATTGTAGGATTTTAGTATACTCCGTGAAATCATCATCATCATCATCATATCAGCTTTCAACTGTCCACTGCTGAACATAAGCCTACCCCTTGGGGGAGTCTTGCTAGTAGTTACCACGCTTGGCAGGCGGATTAGCAATCGCAGTCTGGCTTTAGAGATGTTTTAAGAAGGACGCTGCTGTCCATCCCTCGCCCTCCCTTAGTCGGTTTTTACGACACCCACGGGATAGGAAGGGGTGCCCTATTCTATGTCGGGACACAACCAATCTGTAAAATATACATATTACAGAGTCGACAAAACTGCTGATTAACTAGCAAGCATATTTATTCGTACTTTAATTAAAAAAAAATATAAACCACTCTGTATAGTTTGCCAATTACTCGAGTGGGCAATTTCAGTAAGCTCAAAGTCAGCGGGGCTCGCGCGAAAGCCAGTCATCTGATGTGTAAATGATGTGCCAACTACTTGTCTCTTTTATACTTAGATCTACCCGTATATATGTCTCTTTCTAAGGTTAACCACGCGACCTTTTGGCTAGGGTCGCTTTATAATGAATTAGGGAACTCAAACCCTAGTTTTGTAAGCCCGTTAGGCCGTTCGCACATTCAGTAACTTAATTAAGACAAACTTAGAGCGTACAGGTATGTGTTCCTTGCACACGAGCGATTTTTAGTAATATGATTATTGTTCTATTGGGAGACATTCATACTAAATAAAAGATACTTAAATGACTCGTATATTCCAGTCTGAGGACTAGGAAATCATGAGTATCTCGTATTTGAGTGCGTAATTTTAGAGTAAGTTTTATAAAATCAAAACAAATTATAAAATGTTAATGAAATTGAAGCATGGACTTAATTTATGCTAAACGATGTGACAACAACCATAGCACGGGAGTCATTGAAAATAATATTAGCAGGTGGTCGTAACGCCTCGTCATATTTTATAATTTTTCCATAATTAATTTCCAACAAATTCAACGGACACAAACGAATTGCAAAGTTGTTAACTTAGTTTGTGTGCATTTAATTATTCAGAGAAAATTTAGTTTGATTACGAGCTACGTTGTATAAAACTTTTGCTGTTTGTATATTTGGTGAATTATAGCGTCTGTTTGTGTTTTTGTGAAGATTGCGCCGAATCGCTCCCTTAGAATATAAATTCTTGTTAAAATAATTAAAAGCTACTACTGCGAATTTCGTAAGCGTATACTTTTAAAAACACATTGCGTAGACCCCAAAGTGATATGTGATACGTAGCTGCCCTATCACATATCATTTGGGGTCGAGGAAGAAAAATATTAAGATGATAATTCTATTTACCTTTACGCCAAATATTTTACGGCGTAGGTAGAGAGAACCGAGTATCAAAGGCCTGTGTTCTTACATAGATACATATATCTATCTATCACTTTATGTCCCTTAATTTGCACTCTATCCCCAAATTTATATACTTAGTGTGTCCAATACAGCAGGTATCCTGCCACCCGTATCTAATAGCGAGGACAGGATGCCTGAACAAATGCACTTCCAACTATAAAAACAATCTTTTGCTTCCTCCACAATTATTAATTGGTTATGAATATGCAAATATGAGATTCTTTACTCCTCTACTAGGTAGAATATGATCCAACTGATCATGCAAGGTTAGTCTAGGTCTTTTTTAGTATCTACATCCTAAATGATGATGATGATAATGATTTACTTTTAAAATTTTAGAAGTTATTCGGTACGTTTTGAGTTAGTCGTTAATTCTCATTTGTCCAACAACTTATGTCTTTTAATACTTTAAATTATGACTTGTTTCTTTTTACGTTGTCCTTATAAATCAGAAAAGAAATGGATGGACAGTGTTAAAGATAAAATGGGCAGAAAGAGAGCGAATACTAAGACGATTGCAAATAGAGATTGCAAATGGAAGAGGAAAACAAATCATAGCAGCCACACATGCAGGCCACAAATCATCTGCTTGGTTACTTCTGTCCCACTTGCATTCATGTGGAGAAATAGCTGTGCTTGTATATGTTTGCGTACCTCTTCGAATGACAGTAAAGATATAGAGTATAGAGACGTAACATTATCTGGCAAATTAATGGCAAAACGTGAGGTTATACAGTGGGCGTCACTGTGTATTCTGTGATATCCACGATACTGTTTATTATAGATGACAGTTACTATTTTTCAACAGGTGAGGCGTCAGCTTGTTAGTCATTCTAAGTCATAAAGACACTTTGATTACTTTGTGTCGCCAAATGTACGGTGGGTCTTAATAATTTTCAAGTTACCTACCAACGAAAATCCTGGTAACTTTTGACGTTTTAAATGCTCTTCAATTTGTTCCCGTGTCGTAGATTAAGTTCTAAATTGAGCAATTATTTTGTTATATAGGCTGCACTTTGATCTTGTTTGGCCGACTGTTAATGTTAATCGAACTTGAGCTTAAGTAAGTTAAGTAAGTAACCCTTTTAATTTAGACATAAGTGTAATATTATATTAACTTTTTATAATATTGAATTGTATTTTGATGAAGTTATTAGTGTTTACTTTTATGAGTACTATTTAGGCTAATAAGGGAAATGTTGCTAGTAGTTGCCAAGTTTAGTAAGTGGGTTGTCAACTGTAATCAGATTTTTAGTGATGTTTTAAGAGCTATTCTGGATCCACACGGATAAAATGTCTATAAATTTCATAGTTTACCTAAACGATTGCACTGATTCCCGTCTCTTACAAAACATAATTCATATCATAGTTACATATTGTTACATTTAGTTACACTTTACAAAATCATTTGCACACGTGAGTAAAACATGTCGATAGTAAAAAAATCTTCAAAAATTGTTTATATATAATTGGCAATGCAACTGCGTAATATACAGCTGGACAAATTGAGAATCTTCTTTTTAAAGTGGGTTAAAAATGGAAACTGATAATTTAATGGACATACTGGAATTGCAAAAAATCGTGTTCATACATAATAGACAACGGCAATTGCGTAACATACAGAGTTTACAGACATGCTAAAGAGCCTCTTTTTTAAAGTCGGTTAAAAGTGTAAGCACAAATGATAATTTAATGGACAGACTTGAATTCCATTCACGCTTATCAACATTCAAAAGTCCGGCCCGATTGTATGCGATGCCATCTGTTTAATCACTATAAGTGCAGAGCCGGACAGTTTCATGTGATGACGACTTTGGTAGCCATATTTATATAATCCATTTCTATGAGCTTGTTTTTCGTATTTTCGTTTACATTAATATATGATGAATATGTCTAATCTAGTTTTACCCGCGACTTCGTTCTTGTGACTGGGATATATTGATTGTGTATGGAAAATCTATTTCTCAATAACTAATCGTTGGGGGGAAAAGGGATTGTTAGTAATAATCTGAGAGACTAAGAATCCCATTGCTAGCAATATATCCAAACAGGTCGACCTCCTCGCGGTTCCCCCTGGAAACTATCATGATTAATTCCTGATGAATTCATCGTGATGGGCTAACTGGCCTGTTTTCATCCTCATCGATCACCCTTCACTGGTGCCCCGCCAGCGTATCCCATTATCACTCCATTTTCATCCAATAAAAAAAAAAAACTTATCGTTATACTACGTTTCGCCAGTAGTTGCTACACTTGGCAGGCGGGCTGGCAACCGCAGTTAGGCTTTTAGAGCTGTTTTAAGAGGGACGTTGCTGCCCATCCCTCTATCGTTAAGTTGTTTTAGTTGCATCTTACGTCATCTACGGGAAAGTAATGGCTTATTGTATGCCGCTATATGGCCAGTCAGTCGAATACTTCCTGTAAATTGCTTCAGAATCAAGATATTTATAAAACCGATCAGTCAAAATCTAAGTATTGCGGGCAGTATGATTGATAATAATAATTCTTGTTTATAGGTTAAATCTGATAGTTGTTAGCGATAAGGTATACTTAATGTGACCATGGCGTGTTTAACTTGGACATTCACGCTTGCCCTTTTAGACTGGCGGTAATCAACCGATTTGAAAAAAGACGATTGTACATTTTTTTAATGTTTACGTAACTTTTTTATGTCATTCGGAATGGTGGACATGCTGACTGACTTGTATAGATATGCGCTGCACCATGGGTTTTTTTTTTTAAATTCATGATAATGGAATGGTAACCCCACCCGCGCTATCAGTATACACCGGCGGGGCACCAGTGAAGGATGATAGATGAGGATGAAGTAGTTCATTTAGCCCATTGTCACGAATTCAACAAGAATTCTTCACGATGGTTTCCAGGGGGAACTACGAGGAGGTCGACCTAATAAGGCATATTGCTATCAATGGGGCTGTCAAACTCCATTGCTAACAGTCCCTTTCCCTCTAGCACTATGGGTTAGTATAATACTAGTTTCATGGGGGAAAGTAATAAAGCTGCTAGTCTTCATTACTAAGTAATATATCATGTCCAGGTTGAGTTCTACGTAGCCGCTTGGAAATTACGAAAACGTGCGTGAACAAAATGACAGTCGGAGATTGATGGTTAATATGGAAGGTTCTGGAACTTCTGGTAGTAATAGTGGTGATCAATCTTTGAGTGTTGGCAGTCACATATATACTAATAGTTGCGGAATTAAACAAAATAATTCTAATCAACTAACCAGTGATTTGGACTTCCGCAAGACAACATCTAGTTTATTAAAGTATTTACAATTGAAGTCGTTTTTTCTTTTGGCTTTTATTTCATTTTTTTTGTTTGTTACCTCACAACTCCATTCGTCGTAAAACAATTTGGAAAATCTTTTTATTATCTGAAAGAATGTTACATATTGATACCATGGAAATTTTATCAAAATCGGTTTAAAAGTTTAGTTTTTAATTAAAATAATAGATTCAACACAATGGAAATAGTTTTTTTGTGGAACATAATTTTAATTGAATCTTTATTTTTACATTTGTTTTCTCTGTGTAAACAATTAAAGAATGGCTTGGACTTAAACAATATTTAGGAAATTTGATAGTTATCAATTGGTTAGTAAATAAGAAAATAAAATCCTTGATCTAACTACCTATAAGGTAATTTCCGCAATGGGTCTATTGAAAATAACTTTCCAGAAGGTTTTGGCCCCTTAAAAAAAGGTCATATTTACTCTTAGACATGTTAGCGAGGTTTCGCACGCATCCTGAAGTGGGCATTAGACGATTCTGAGGTGGGCACGGCTCATCCCATTTCCTCTCTAAATACGTGTATGCCTGTTGCCCTTCAGGCTATCAATAAATTGAACAAAACTAAATATTAAATAAATAGTATATACATTTATTATCCATAAGTATTAGGCACTTATTACTAGAAAGAGGATTACAAAGGACACTTATTTCTTGTTTTATATTTCATAAATATACCTAATGGCCGATAGTATTTATTATATTGAGGTTTAGGAATGAACTAGTTGATATTTTTGGCTTCACTTTACGTAAAAGCATTTAACTTTGGTGGTGTGGTCTAGCAAACCCCGATTTCCGAACGTTTTCTTTATATTATAGTTACGTATGCAATAATAAATTGACGTGTGATTTCTGTATAGAGTGGGCCATCCCTTCCTTTTTCATGGGTATTGTCAGAGGTTACTAAGAGAATTTAATGGATGAGGAATCGGTAGTAGAGTCCCGCACTCAAGCTCACAAAGGCTCACTGCGAATGCCAACCTGGCTGCCAAACGTGGTAAATATTGGAAATCCCCCCCCCCCCTATGATAATGTAAAGACTAATGTATTCTAATTTATGATAGTAGGTGTACATTGGCTATTCAGAATAGTGATTCAATTAAAAAAGAAATTCAAAAGATTAAACCACTTTTTTAATTGAATGGGCGAAGTCAAACCCCATAGTAAGTTTTAAAAATAGAATAAAGAACAGTACAATACAGAAATACAGACTAGGTGAAATTGTACTAAAGTAGGTAGTCATTTTCAGTTCGGAAAGCGGTCATAAATCTTCGCAGCTATAAAGGCGTATGCACACTTACGACTTACATAATATTTTGCGTTGAGAGAATAAACAAAAAAGTATTGCATCATTTTATTGCATTATAATGGTTTGGTGTATGTAATTTAAATTTCTAAAAATAATGAAATATTTCACATTTCGGACCGCTTCTCGAAAAGAATTGGGGAAAATAAAAGAACTGATTTGTAAATTTTTTATAGCAGGTTTATAAAAGAATGTATTTATTTGATCTTTTCTTTGAATTATGTAACAACCTTGTTGTTCTAGCGTTTTTTTATCGACTTACTTTCCTATGATCATAGGTTAGAACATATTGTATTCATTATTTGTATTGACTGCGTGTTTCAATATATAAAATATAAACAAAAAACATTTAAAAATGTTGAATGTTTATCAGTTGTCTAGTAGTAATCTTAAAGAAAGTACAGCTAACTTTGGGACTAGATGGCGCTGCGTTATGGGCTTAAGTAATATTTTTCTATTACTTTATACCAATATATAAGCTTTTATTAATGAGGGATATGAAAGTATTGTAATATATTTTATAAAATAAGAACACGGCCACTTGTGGTAGAAAAATGTATTATGATAATATTAATGTCAAATTTAATTTAAAAATAAAAAAAAAAACGTAATTCTAAGAACATGCTTTCAGCACTAATTTACTAATTGTTCTTATCTATATAAAATTTGTAGAATATTAACATAAAATATTATAGTGATATTAAAAAAGAAATACACTGATATTAATTTTCAATAATATGAATAAGTATTACGTAGTTGTAATTCGATCGCTTATTAATATAATTATGTAAATATAATCCCAATCTGTCAATTGAAAACATATCAAACAAACAATATATCCGATAATGGAATACATTTGTATCTACTGTCTGCATATATCTTCGACGTATCAATTAAATTGTGACATTACTTGAATTTGCCATCAGCTTTATTGGAATTTGATAATAATTTGAGTTAAGATAGAGGTTTTATGTTATCTGAGCGTATAAAACTTGTTCGTTTAATAAAACAAAGTCGCTGAATGTTATTTTATTCGATAAGCAAGTTTTATATATTTGATGAGCTTGGACTATCGACAATACTAATATTTTTATTATCATATATTTATAGTACTATATCTATGTATAAATAGATATAAATATTGCAATACTTATTAAGTATCCTCATAAAACATCACATAGATAATATATTATTTAATATGATTTGAATTTGCTAAAATTTATTAACTGAATACATTTTTATTTTACATTGTGGTGTGACCTCTTTATGGAATAAGCGAGTGTAAATAATAAAAAAACATTTTACATTAAAATAGTGGAACTAAGTAGAAATACATATATTATCATAATAAAGCTAATCAATAATTATTTATGTGTGTCGACGGTAACCTAAACAGTTTAAAATCCGATGTCAATTGTCTCATAATAACAAAGTTAAACATGCGACAGATGGGTATTCAAAACATGTTAAGAACGTCTCACTACAAAAGCGCATTTAATGTCTGTTTATACCTAAACTGAAGAAGAATTATTTTTCTACAAATAAAACGGACTATGCCACATAAAATTAAACATTATTACACCGACTAAACAATATTTAATCACTTAGACAGAGTTCTGTTAAACACTGTTTAGATAAGCATTGTTTTAAATTATTTATGTTATAAGATCATACAAGTTAATAAGACTTCCAAAAGTGGTGTTCATAACGTAACAATCCCATCTTTTTAAATGTCATTACGAATCAAGACGAATAATTGGTTAGTCGCCGCCATTATTGTGTTCAGTGTGTAATCGTCCTTACAAAAAACCCGCGATATCGCGTCGACCGTTCGGCCAATCAACGTTGAGCGACTCTCCACTGAATTATATATGTGATCGATAACAGTCATATAGTTAACAAAGCGAACGATAGTAACGGATAGGGCTGCATACTCAGTGTCGTTCTATTGTTATTTTTTTTTTTTTGTAACATTAACGTTGTTTCATTTCACAAAGCTTCGGAAAGAAATAGAATACTACTCGTATAATAACAGTATCAATATTGTATTGAAGAACAATTAAACTAGCTTTATTAACTGATATGGCAGTATAGATGTTTTACTTTGCTCGAAGGCACGGGAAATATTGTTTTTATTTTTACACAACGTTCGCTGTACTCTGTTCTCGATCTATGTAAGGTCAAATACCTTTGTCCTTAATTAATAAATGGAGAAACTTTGCCTCATGGTAAAAGGTGATCACTGCCTATAAATAAAACCATAGACAGGGGGGAGAGTTTGTTAATGATATATACTGTAAGGTCGCTCTTTACGCAGTCTACTTTGGAAACCATCATGATTTTTTTTATGCAACTTAGAATGGCAAGCAAGCTGACGGCCCACCTGATGGAAAGTGGTAACCGTCGCCTATAGACATGAGCAGTACCATGGACATAACAAAGTATACTGTTTCGCCCATGATACCCCTCGTGCGTTGCCATTCCTGAGGACGCAGGTGTTATTCCTTTGTACCCTGTAAATTCACGCCATATCCCACCCTTCAAACCGAAACACAGCCATGCAAACACAACTGTTTCACGGTTGAAAGACGAATGGGACAGAGGTACCTAAGCAAACGACTTTTGTGCAAAGTCTCCCTCTCGTATGATTTTTACCACTAGGCATATAATGGCACATAGTTGTCTTTACTAAAAGACAACTATATGCCATTTAACCTAATTAGATTGTTTTACCTTTCATTGATATCCCGTTGTGCCGTATAGTCCCGGCATAGAATGGGCCACCCATTCCTTTCCAGTGGGTGTCGTAAGAGACGACTAAGAGAACTTAATAGTCGAGGGATGGGCAGTAGCCTCTTAAAACACTTGGGACCGTTTATTATGGTAGTCTATGGTGGAGGCCTATATTTATATACTCTGTATGTAGTAGTGGACAGTAAACGGCTGATATGTTGACCATAATGATGCCTCACTATTGCACACCATTAGCATAGGCATGTGCATCATTCCATTTTCCTCTACTACAAATGTTATTAAGGGAAATCTTTTAAATTTTGTTACTTTAGTATTAACATAGGTAGTATGTTATATAGTAAAAGATATAATATATGTATACATACATCCTCATACTGGGTCGTATCATTTTTGGCAAACGATGTCATTGCCCGTAACTATGTAACTAAGGAAAATAATAAACCGAACGAAATATACAAACATTTAATGTATTTATTTATGTTATATTTTGCTAATAAAGTTTCCTTCGTTCGTTAATAAACATGATTTAACTCTGGCTCTAAGCTTTCAGTAAACATTAACTATTTACTTAAAACTCTATCTATCATAATGTTATTTATTATTTTCTCGACGCAAAACTTTTACACACAAAATTCTAATAACATTATAATATTGTTTTTGCTACTTCATGTATATATATCGTCATAATATCGCTCTACAATTGATGGAAAAATCGGTGGGGATACATAACAAAATAACATAGAACCTCATTCTTTTTAGAAGTCGGTTAAAAACAGTCAATTTAGAGTTTAGCTAATGCAATTAGAATGCCTTCCGCTATATATAATTTATACAATTATATTAAAAATGAAATGCTTGTCACCTACCAACCCTAGTTATATCCAATTTTAGCCTCAGAAAACGGACAAACAAGGGGTGTCCCGGACAAATGCAGAGCCAATCCTCTCTTAAATTTAAAATATGAGTTAATACTTTACTAGTTTTTGCTTGTACTTTGTACACATGTCTTTTGAAACAACTTTTAATGGCGTATCAAGGTAAATCATATATCACATTGTATTTACAATAAATCTGTGGAAACATGATAGGTACAAAAGTATGTAAAGGTACAAAAGGCGGTCTTATCGCTAGGGCAATCTCTTACAGACAACCGTTGGTTAAAGGAGAACAGATAGAAGTGGGTAGGTGGCGCAAGAGTGAAATAATATTTTTTAAGTGGTGATTTTGCAGATTTCATAGTGCATCCATCTGTGCTTACTCAATGTTACTGATACTGTATTTATTCCCTAGCGGCTAATAATCTATAGGAAAAAACCAGAAAAATGATAATATTATCATTTTTCCGGTTTCCTCATTACTTATTTATATTTGATCGATCACTAACAGTTTCGTTAACAATTCACTAACGGTGGTTTTGCGAATTCATATAATATAGGTAAGTCAGGAAAAGTTGATAAAAAAGCTATTTCTTGTATGTATACCATGTCACACCATATCAATTGTCCATTACTGACCATAGGAGTCTCCCTATTATGGGATTTTGCACATAGTTGCCACGCTTGGCAGGCGGGTTGGCAATTGCACTTAGGTTCTGTGATGTTTTAAAGGGACGCTGTTGACCATCCCTCGACCATTATGTCACTTTAGTCGCTTCTTACGATACCCACGGGAAAGGAAAGGTTGCCCATTCTAATCCGGGACCATATTTCTATGATAGTACCCGTAGGCTATATGTATTATATTTTTATACTAATAAATCTAGACTAATAAATAAAGCTAGACTGTTTAAAATAGGAACCGTCAGGAAAAAGTATTAAAATAGACTTGTTAATGAAACGTAAGAGCAATTGTATGTCGCTGGCTTTTTTTAATTTGGATCAACACATTGTCGTGTATTATATATTTTGTATATTCTAATTATATAGTTGTAGCTTAGTTATATATTGCTATGGCTGACCAGGTGTAGGAGGGAGGGCAGCGTTTGTTGGTATTGGGCAAGTTAGTCCTTATTTCTAGTAATAAATCTAAAATAAACCTAACTAACAGCCCGCCTCGGTTTCGCACGGTTTTTTCAATATATAGCTTACGTTTATCATCATCATATTAGCCATTATTTGTCTACTGCTGATAGACAAAATAATTCTACATTTCAATTCGATTGCAATAGTAGTTGCTGAGATACAGTGCAGTGTTAGAGATACAGACGAACAGACGGACGGATAAAGTCGCACCATAAGGATTCCTTTATATCTTTTTGGGTAATGGAACCTTTAAAATGATTATTATTGTTAGAGTTGCCATAATTAATTCTAATAATATTGCGTCCTTATCCATTATGAGGTACATGAGGTATAATTTATTACGTGACAATTTTGTATTGACTTCGTTATTAGGTATCTGCGTATTTTTGTCAATAACTTTACAGGTTATTGTTAAAAATAAACCACTATACACCTTAATTTTACACTATAAATTACAGTGTAAAATACAGTGTCAAAATCTATAATTTAGAAGTATGGTAATGGAAGTGCTCCACTTCCGTGTTTCTAAATTATAGGTTTGACATTGATTTTGATGTTTGCTATTCATCACGCTCAAAACCCTAAACGGATTTAAATATTTTTCTTTACGATAACTTGTATGAGAAAAAAAGGTAAGTAATATATAAATCTATATATTGTATTATAGTTACTATTTTTTTTATTGTTTCGCCCATGATACCCCCCATGCGTTGCCATTCCTGAGAACTCAGGTGTTATTCCTCTGTACCCTGTAAATTCACGCCCCCACCCTTCAAACCGAAACAACCTTGCAAACACAACTGCTTCACGGTAGAAACACGAATGGGACAGAGGTACCCAAGCAATTGACTTTTGTACAAAGTCTCCCTCTGGTGATATCTACTAGCGACCCGCCCCGACTTCGCACGGGTGCACATCACATCACATCACATTAGAAACCTCTAAAATTATCAATGTTTCTCTACAATATTATACATCTATTATACATATAAATCTTCCTCTTGAATCACTCTATCTATTAAAAATAAACCCGCTCCAAAATCCGTTGCGTAGTTTTAAAGATTTAAGCATACATAGGGACGGACAGACAGCGACAGCGACTTTATTTAAATGCTACTCGTATGTAGTGATGATATGTTAGACGGCATCTTGGTCAATTACGAACCGATTTGGATAATCTCTGTGTCTGTAAATAAGAGATATTGAAGAATAACTTATATGAGCGGTTTTAACAAACCGTATATGATTTTTTTTTATACAACTTAGAATGGCAAACAAGCTGACGGCCCACCTGATGGAAAGTAGTAACGGTCGCGTATAGACATGAGCAGTACCATGGACATAACAGAGTATACTGTTTCGCCCATGATACCCCCCATGCGTTGCCATTCCTGAGGACTCAGGTGTTATTCCTCTGTACCCTGTAAATTCATGCCATATCCCACCCTTCAAACCGAAACACAGCCATACAAAGACAACTGCTTCAATCATGATTTTGACAATTATGTTCTTGAAGGTGTAACTTGATATCGGTGTATGTTTTATTTTAATGCACTGTCCAGAATCAGTTACCTACTCCCAAATACCACACGTATGAAGTTGTGGACAGAAGATATAATATATATAAATATATAGATAGGATTTACTCCCGTATTAGTCCTATATTTTTTTCACGATCCGAACGTATAAATTTCTACTTACCAAAAACTTATTTGTAGTAAATCAGAAAACTTTAGAAGAGTCAAGGTTGAAGGCATAAAAAACATAAACCAGATATCTCTTTATTATCAGAAGACTAAAATATAATACAAGTGAAAATGAGAAGACATAACTTTCGAATCCCTTGGGTGGTTTCGGGAAACCCTTCAAAGATTGCGGCGTGGGAAAATAAACAGGCTTCGATTTAGGCCTAGTTATCACTAACCGTTTCATTGCATGGTTTTTTTAATGGGGTGAAAATGGAATGGTTTCATCGTTTTTGTTATCGGTATATGCTGGCGAGGCACCAATGAGGCATGATAGGTGAGGGTAATATTTTTTTTTAATGGGTGAAAATGGATTGGTAACCCCGCCCGCGCTATTGGTATACACCGACGAGGCACCAGTGGAAGATGATAGGTGAGAATGAATGCAGGTTAGTTGGCCCACCATGATGAATTTGACAAGAATTAAACATGATGGTTTCCAGGGGGGCCCGCATGGAGGTCAACCTGAGAGGGTTAATTGCCAGTTATGGGGTTATTAGACCCCATTACTAACAATCCCTTTCCCCCAGGTGAGGTTAATGTTAGGGCACTTGGTCCATCGTGACAAATACGTTAAGAATAAATCATGATCTCGTTTCCTAAGGAAATTACGTGGAGGTCCACCTGATAGTTTATATTGCTATCTTCTTCCTCCTTTTTATATAGCTAGTGGTATCTAGACCTAATGAAGAAAGAATTCATCATTCCTTTTCATTACCAGGTTATAAATTGTGATTACGGTAATAAACGAATTTCAGTCTAGGTCTAGATGTCACTGACGATATGGTGACGAAGTAAGAAAATGTTATGTTACAATGTCACCAATCCAATTTATTCCCACGAGGTTGTAAGAGGTGACTAAACGGACGGAAATAGACTTCGATATAGGTCTATATGTCAATATCCAAATGATCCTAGAGTAATACAATTGTAAGAGCTGGTTATAGAGACGGGATGGGGAAAGGAGTTTTTAGTAATGTGGGCTAATTCCTAATATCAGATCAACTCCTGCGTGGTTCCCAAAAGAAACCAACGTGAGCAATGACTAAAATATTTATTACCTTGGGTAATAATAATAAGCTATAGCTAAGTAAAAATTTGTCTGTATCTTTATCCATGGAAAATAGATACTATGTTTATACTAAATTTCGTTAAATATTGGTTGAACTGTTATGATGCCAAGTGACAACAAAGAAACAAATTAACATGTTTAATTACTAGCTAAACCGCGCAACTTCGTCTACAACGGAAGCTCTCAAAAGGAATAAATTTGCCTCGTTTTTGCAATATTTTTTAATAATTCTCTGCTTCTATAGTTATTCTATAGTTACTTATTAATATTTATATATTATATTAATATTTATTATATAATATATTTATCTCCATGCCTTTTTACTCTCAGGATGCTGTAGATAATATAAGTTGACTATGCGAGCGGGAAATCCATACTACACAAACTTAGTATTTACTTGCTGGCAAGTGAGTGTTGGAACATAAACTCGAACAACTACGGGAACGGTTATAAATAGGCTTCGACTTAGGCCTAGATATCACTAACCGTGTGGAGAGGAACTAACCATACAAAGGAGTGATGATTTTGTGTGTATGGTGGTGGTAACATTCTTATTAGTATTATAAGTGTGAAATTCAGTTTGGTGCTTTAAAGGCTCAATTAATCCCAGATGAGCCCCCAACCCGTTATACGTATAAAGCTATTCAGCGTATTGGTAAATTGTAAAATTATGTTTTTGTTGATACATATTTATAAATAAAAAATATAAAAAAATATGACCAATCTTCATCATCATCATCATCATCAGTAAAACAAATCGTTGGTATGTACAAATGTATGGATGAAGACGAGCAAAGAATACTATTTATACTGCTCAATCGACTTATCCCAGTTGAACGAAGACACGGGTATGAGTTAGTTGTTCGTAAACTTATAGTCGAGGTTAGGCAATAAATATGCAACTGGTTTAAATTCTGTAGTTAGTTTGAAGGTTATATAATAAAGATGGCTCTTAGAGATCTATATTATATAGATTTAACTTAATTTTCTAGATGTAAAATACTGTTTGAATCTCTAGAATAGAATTCTAACTATAGTCTGTCTTGTGGTATAAGTTACAAGCTAAGTTATTTTAGTATTATATATATTTTTAAAATGCACAATTTTAAATTATGGAAATACTATCGGTCGTATATTATCTATATTAAAATTATAAAGCTGAAGAGTTTGTTTGTTTGGTTGAACGAGCTACGAGTATTCTTAAGAAGTACTGGTTCGAATTGAAAAATAATTTTAGTGCTGGATAGCCCATTTATCTAGAAAGGCTAAAATATATATAACTATAGAAGCAGAGAATTAATAAAAAATATTGCAAAAATGGGGCAAATTTATTCCTTTTGAGAGCTTCCGTTGAAGACGAAGTTGCGCGGTTTAGCTAGTAATTAGACATGCGAGTTTGTTTTTTTGTTGTCACTTGGCATCATAACAGTTCAACCAATATTTAACGAAATTTAGTATAAACGTAGTATCTATTTTCTATGGATAAAGATACAGACAAATTTTTAGTTAGCTAACGAGGAGGGATGAGAAGTAGCGTCTCTCTTAAAACAAAACTAAAAGCCTAACTGCGGTTGCCAACCCGACCGTCAAGCATAGCAATTATTGGCAAAATAAAAAATGGCTTATATTTAACAGTGGACTGTTAACGGCTGATATGAATGAATGCGAGAGGTCTTGGGGGGTATCATGAGCGAAACAGTATACTCTGTTCTCATGTCTATAGGCGACGGTTACCACTTTCCATCAAGTGGGCCGTCAGCTTGTTTGCCACTCTAAGTTGTATAAAAAAAAAAGCCGATGAAAAAAAAAATTGTGGGCATAATTAGTCTTAAACGTGATATAGGTAAATAAATGTCTTCAAAAATCTTTCCAACAGGTCGATAGAACAGAATTTAAATTCGTAAATATTATATATGACTTTTTAAACTATTATTATCTTATTTATCTTCATATGGAGCAAACTGAAAATTTGCATTGAACGCACATGAGTCCAGCGAAAGTTGTTTGTATTTATATGTTGTATCATGTGTTTTCATAAGGTATATATTATATTACACAATTATATCAAGATAATTAACCAAATAATGATTGAACTGCAGTTGTAAAATGTAAATGTCAATAAACAGCAAAAGCGAAAATAGTAGTGCAGTTTTACTAAAAAGAGTTTGTAAAAGTTTTCAATTCGATATAATTTGTGTTAATAAGAAAAAAATTAGGAAATAAATAATTTTTATTCAAGTAAATTTAAATTGAAACATTTTTCAATGATTAATTTTTTTTTATGATTCTATGTATATACTAATAATAGCATATTTTAAAAAGAAAGGAGTTTTCAATTTTCCAATACTTTTGCTATGTATGAATCGTTTTAATGATTTATTTTGGAAACGAGTGCAATTCTATATTTCCTTTGTCATTAATCAGGGTGTGTTTGATTGTAGTTAAAATATTAAATTTTATTTCCGCTATAGCTTGTCGGTTGTACCATCCTACTCTATCCGTCCAGCTTCCTGGGCGGGTTTTCAGTCCAAATTGCAGCGTCTATATCTAGTAAATCCACTCACTTGCGATGTTCAGACAGTTAGGATACCGTAGATATTGTAGTAGACCGTATTGGAAACTGATGCAAGGGTTTAATTACACTCATAAATTGTGACTTATATTGTGAGTAGTAGAGTCTTCATTCCAACTAGCTTATCTAGATATTAACGGAATTATTTTTCTGTGTTGTTTGTGCACACTCACTCACACACATACGCACACACACACACACACACACACACACACACACACACAAATTAAAATTGTGATGTTAAAAGTTTCAAATTAAATATAGGTTCTTATACTCCTATACTACATATCATACACTCTCTATGTAAGTACATTATGTTTTATGAACCAGTTAGTCTGAAATTTTAAGCTGCATAAAAAAACCTTACAAAGGAAAGGCTACTCTGTTTTGAAGTTGGTTGAAAATGGAACCCGAGATTGTTCGGAAGACGTAAATAATTCAGTCCCTTCAATCGCAATGTTATTCATTATTTACATAGAGAATCGGCATTTACATTGGCGGATGATTGTGGACCGTTTGCACAGTTCAGGGTTCAGTAGATATTGTTCTGATCAGTTATGGAAAGGGATGTATTCTCTCGTGTCTCGGGCGAGATTTTATACTTCAGCCGACGAAAAATGAACGTTCTGTGATGTGTATGTATTTGCGTGTACCACTCATCGGTGTATTTAAAGAATATTTTCCAGGGAGGAGATGGGGTGAAGGGCATGGATCCTTAAAAAGGGAGTATATTAACCCTTGGATATGACGATGTTGTCAGCTTTGCTTATGATCCTGGAGTGGGTATCAACCAATTCTGGAGTGGGCACCGCCTTGACACTCAGACAACCGCGTCAGACAATCAGACTGTGCTCGCTGTGTGTTACTCAGCGAGCTATGGAGAGGGCTACCCTCGGAAAGTCTAAGAGTGATAGAATCCGAAATGAGGATAAGCTCCGAAGAATCAAAGTGATCGACAAATGCCGAAGAACAAACAAGCTGAAGTGGCAATGGGCTGGACACATAAACCCCAAGAACCGACCACCGATGGGCAAGAAAGGTTCTTGAGTAGCGAATCTGTACGGGCAAATGTAGTTATAGAATGACCTCTTACTAGATAAGATGACGACCTCAAATGCATTGCAGGGAGTTAATGGATATCTCAGATGTCTGAGAACAGTTTCTTATAGCAGTCTATGTGGAAGGTCTATGTTCACAGTCGACACAACTGATGTGGTAATGACGATAATTCCATATTGTACGTGTATACTAAATTTTATAGTGATTGGTTAATCTGTTAAGGCATTACGAGCTGACGAAGAGATAAAAAAACAAATCAATTTCAGAACCTTACTCATTAGTAACTCACTTTCGTATGTATAACACTTTATACATACGAAAGTGAGTTTATTTGTTACCTCTTAGTGCCTTAAAAGCTTAATCAATCACTATGAAATTTGAACGTATTATACGGGATGGAGAAGGACATAGGCTAGTTTGAACATGTGCTGATGCTTTCCTGGGTCAGTATATTGGAAACCTTTTTTAAATGAATGATAATGTAGTTGCAACCTCGTCTAGGCTAATGGCATACGCTAGGGGGGCACCAGTGAGGGATGATAAATGATGATAAAAAGGCAGGTTAGCCCATCGTATTAAATACAGCTGGAATTCAGCACGATGGTTTTTAGGGGGGGACCATATCTAGTAGTCCCTATTACTAACAATCCCTCTCCCCCTATTGGGATACTGTAAAGCTCACCTAGTTGATGAAGTTAATAAATGAAATAAATAAATGAATAAATAAATAAATATCTTGGTCACGTGATTGTATTGACAGAAAACTGTTAACAAATAAGTATATTTAGCACTTTTCTCAACTTTTGCTAGTTTGTGTACAAACATTCAGTGCTCATTAGCGGGCGAGGTGTCGATGTGTTTGCATAGTCAAATGTTGGGACCAATAATTCGTAACCAAGTTTGGGGCCGATGTTTGTGTTGCGCTGTGACCGTGACTTTCATTAAATTACTAATAGACATACTGTTACACTGTTATTTTAAATTAAAACACTAAAATTTCCCGGTAATTACACGATTATTACTAAAAGAGTAAGTTTAAGTGAGATGCCATTTATTTTCTGACTAGACTTTACCCGCGATTTCGTTCGCGTGATCGGGATATGTTTATATATGGACCATTTTGTAAGTAAGTATATTTATTTATGCACAATTATATAAGCGTTCTCTACCAATCAACCATAAGGCAAGCTGTAAATTTAGTAGATGGTGCATTTACTACTGAAATCAGCCAAATATTGTTACTAACACAAATATATATATATATATATATATATATATATATATATACACTTATCTACACAAATACATATAACTATAATTCTAATGATAATAAATCAGAACAATATAGATGAAAGAAAAGAAGGTAGAAAAGTACTCCTCCTTTCAGTATTCCCTCTTTCAAATAAAAAAAGATATTTTCAAATCGGCTTATAACCGACGAAGTTACGAATGAGGTAACAAACATAAAAAAAATACAACCGCATTGAGAACCCTTTGTTTTTGAAGTCGGATATTATGTTATAATAACAACTCCATTGTTGATCCTACAAAAGCTGTATATTTGAATAAGCTGAATAGAATAGAATAGAATAGAATTTTATTGCAAACTGTGTACATACATATAGCAGTAACCATTGCTTTGGATTTGACATCAGTTTCAACAGTTATACCCTATCAGGCATGCAACAATTTAAGAACAGGTATTAGCTAGTAAATATATTAACAACGAAACATTCAAAAACTATTACCATTACTTGATTACAAATAAATATGAAATATTTGACAATACAATTAACAAGACAAAGAATAATCATAATCAAATTAAATATATAATATAGACATGTGTGTATGTATATGTATACCATATGTATGTATGTGTGTGTGTATATATGTATATATGTAATTATTTATAATTTATGTAAATATTTATTTTAATTTCTGTCTTGCACTACTACTGCCCACTCATTACTTCCAATACCACTGCGTTAGGTTGACTGGAAGAAATCTCTTTTAGAGATAAGTTCGCCTTTGCTAACATTGTTATTAACTTATTGTTGTTACTGTATGTTTTAGTGCAATAAAGAATATGTATATATATATATATATATATATATATATATATATATATATATATATATATATATATATATATATATATAATTTCGTTTACATGTCAATTTTTATTAATAGGTATTTTAAAAACAATTATTGATCCTAAATGCATTAATAACTGTTAGCTACGAAACTCGGGAGACTAGTTGAGCGAAATAGAACATGCCCGCACTGTTCTGCAGTTTGCATTAGTTGAATTATCGTAAAATTACGCCATTCTATCGTTAGTACAGAGAATATGCTTACGAACATTATAAATGCTAAAGTGAGTTTGTACGTTTGTTTGTTACCTCTTAGCGTCTAAACGGCTGAATTAATCACTATGAAATTTTGTTTACACGTGCTTTACATGGCTTCTTTTTATCGAGGTCATTGAATATGCGAATGAAGTTGCGGGTAAAAGCTAGCTATTATTACGAAGTGTTAACTCCTCCCTCTGAGCATATATTTACATTACGTATTAAAATAAATAAATAAATAAATACTAGTATTGTTAGATAAGTAAATTAGTAAATTTAATAATTGAAGTTAATATTTTTCAGTTTTATTCAAGATAAAGTCAGATGAAGGTCAAAGATATGAAGGTGTTTACTATTACGACCAACGTACATATGTATTGTGTATTACTATTATGTGTATCTATAACTGAATTTTAGTGTACTTTTCTAAACAATAAAATTTAAAAATAACAAATTAAATATTTAGAATTAATTTTCATTACGTCCACGTGATCGACACACGTTGATAAAAAGCCTTCTTCATTCCAAATAAGGCATTAAGATGTAACAAATAATTAAACTCATTTCCACCTTTTTAATATAAGTAAGGATTATGTGAACGGTGCCAGCATATTGCTATAGATAAGAACGGTCAACTTTGGATTGGTATAAGTTGGCTACACTTAGCAAAGTTAGGTATTATGAGAACAACCCTATCGCCACTAAATACCGATGTTTTTCCATCAACTGTAAACTTATTATTGTCTTTATCATTAAAATACAGCTTGAGACTAGTTCGTGGTACGAGTTACAACAATTTTACTGGTTACTTGTATACAATTATTTTGTTCAAACACCTTTTGTGACCATGGACATAACAGAGTAAACTGTTTCGTTCATGATATCTCCCCATGCGTTGCCATTCCTGAGGACTCAAGTGTTATTCCACTGTACCTAGTAAATTCACTCCATATCCCACCCTTCAAAGCGAAACACAGTCATGCAATCACAACTGCCTGCAAACACCTGCCTGATAAAGATGATGGTAATGATTGGGATGATGTGTATTCTAGGTTGTATCCCCAAATGTTTATTGCCTAATTCCACATAACACAGTATTCTGTGCACACCAATTGCCTGACTCTATATGCCTGGATATTTCCAGGCATATAGAGTCAGGCAATTGGTGTGATTGCATAGTATTTATTATTATAGCAAATGTTACTATTTTTCAATGGCAGTCAAGTAAAAAGGTTATACACAATACAATGCAGTGTTGGCGTATGAATACAGAGATTGTTTTAGTAAGTAGGCGAAGCTATTCGTAGCTGGTGTGAATGTGTGACTCGATTGGTTTCCAATTCCACACTCTCATGCATATGTAAATAGGTCTGTTAAGGCGACGTATAGTATAATTAATTTAATGAATAATACAAAAGATAAGGAAAATATCCTGATTTTGTGATAGATCAGTCTGTGGTGTTCTCTTATCCATCATTTTGAGATAGGCATCTCGTTTTAGAATGTAAATAGTTACATATCGGTGATAATAGAGAATTATAGACCTGGTGGTCTATTCTGGAGGCTTGTGTTCAGCAGTGGACAGACAGTGGATGATATGATGATGAAAGGCATAGAAATAAAGAACATTTTATCAGTAAGTAGTTGTAGATTTATTTATGACTTTAATCTATTTTTTTAACGGATGATAATAGAATGGTAACGCTTGCGCTAACCGTATACACTGGGAAGCACCAGTGAGGGATGATAAAAGAAGATGAAGCAGATCAGTTAGCCCTTCATGATAAATTCACCAATGAAGCAATCACGATGGTTTCTAGGGGGAACCGTGAGGTAATCGACCTGATAGGGTATATTGCTGGTAATAGGGTTGCTAATCCTTACTAACAATCCCTTTCCCCCCTTCAAACTTTAACCTTTAACCGTTCCAATTGGTTTTATCAGACAGTTTGTTGGGCTGGTAGTGCCCGTGTTGGATTCACTCGATAAAGAACGTGCGTTTGTTTATATATTTGTTTTTTCTTTCGTTTATTTAACTGCTTTGTTACTTTAAGATAGTAATAAAATATAGATCATCATCACATCAATCGTTACTGTTCACTATTAAACATGGGCCTCCTCCATATGGGAGGTTTTGCTAGTTGCCATGCTTGGCAGCGGGTTGGTCACTGCAGTCAGGTTTTTGTGATGTTTTAAGAGGGACGCTGCTATCCATACCTAAATCATTAAGTACTCTTAGCCGCCTCTTATGACACCCATGGAAAAAGGGGTGAGTCGTTCTATCCCGGGACCACACAACAAAATATAGATCATAAGTTTATTGAATGTGTGAAGTGATAAAGAATGATAGAATAAGAAATGAGATTGAAACTCTGAAAGTTGCATCAATGACAGAAAAGTTGCGAAGTGATAAATTGTTTTGGTATGGTCACGTTATGCAGAGGGACGAGAGCCATGTTTTAATGAAAGTGGATGGATGTAAAGAAAGGGAACGATCGAAAAAAAGGTGAATGGTATGAGATAAAGAGGAGTGAGTCCAGATATGATAGGGATTAGTGGAAGAATAACTTAAAATTGTTTTCCTCAAAAAACCGACTTCAATTGTGTCAAAATCAGTTAATATGATTTTAAAACTAAACTATTGAACCGAAGGTTTATCCTTACAGATAAATAAAAGCTTTTTCCAAATCGGTTTATAATTGACAAGTTATGAGGTAATAAATATAAAAAAAAAACATAATTGAATTGAGAAACTCTTTCTTTTTAAAGTAGGTTGAAAAGACACACGGCGCCGATCCATAACAGATAGGAAAAGTGTAAGGAAATAATGGTATATACGTATATAAAAGTTAAATATAAAATTGGCGAATTGATTTGAGAACTAGGAGCATGGCAACTGTACAAAGCTGAAAGGTTAAGTAATATTATGATGTTAACTTATTAGTTAACTTATTGGAAGAGCTTCCCTTTAAGATACAAAGAGTCGAACGAATGAAAAGCGGAAACGAGCTTGCGTCGGTATAAATTAATAGTTTTTATTCTCAATTATGTATCATTGCTGTTTTCCATGTCTTTCTCGTTTAATATTAAACTTTATTTCTATCCAACTAGAGTCGCTTTGTGATTAAATCGCTTGCGTAGCAGAATAAATTAACAAGTTTCGTACGACTACGCTGTGTTGAACTTTTTAATAAGTGAAATAATATTATATTACTCATTTGTATTAAAGGAATGGAATCTGCAGGCATTCAATTTCCCGGAGCGTTTATTTAAATTTGGCCATTTTTATGGTGAAAAAGAAGGGGAATTTTCTAGGAAGGTATATTTAGATATATACTTAGATTTAATGATGTCATACTTTAAAAAAGTCATTAGTATAATATGTTTAGGTGGATTCATTAAAAGAAATGCACTTAATTTTTTGAGGGCTTGTGGATAAAAATGTATGTATATATTGTGTAGTTCAGTAATTAGATTTAGTTTATGACAGATACGTGAGACTAGGAAAAGCTTATCGGTTTTTATAATAAAATAAGACTAGAAATTATAAAGAAAAAAAATGCCATAAAAGGAAGGCTGTTCATATCATTTTGTTGTTAATATAACATACATACACACGCACACACATATATATAGCGATTTATCCTTATTTTTTTACAAATAAATGCGAAAGTCAATTTCTTTGTTTGTTATTTCCTGGTATCTTAACGGCTCAACCAATTGCCATGAAATTTTGTATACACGCAGTATTCAGCATGGAGAAAGACATAGGCCTTTCATTTTTTCATTAATTTCACGGTGTGAATTAACAGGGTACAGAGGAATAACATCTGAGTCCTCATGAATGGCAACGCATGGGGGGTATCATGGATAAAACAGTATACTCAGTTATGTCCATGGTACTGCTCATATCTATAGGCGACGGTCACCACTTTCCATTAGGTAGGCCGTCAGATTGTCAGTATGGCATACTAAATTGTATAAAAAAAATCTAATCAATTACGCGAACCAAGTCGCGGTAAAAATTAGTACATAATTAATGGCGTCGTTTCTATGACATTTTTCAGTTCTAACATAGGCGTAAAAATAATGGTCAATAAATTCCTTAGTCCATTTTCCAAAGGGCTGTAAGAATTTTTATAGGCAATTCCGCCACAGAAACCCAGTAGAGTGGTGATAATGACCATTTGTAATTAATTTTTAACGTTTTCTTAACCAGAAGCCCGAAGCGAGTTCAAGGAAAGGTCAACGGTTTGCTATTGTAGAGAAGATTATATCGTAATGAGTGGACGTGACAGACAGACAGAAAGGACAATTTGGTGAATTTCTCTTTTTACAGTTAATTAGCTAATATATTTCTTTTATATAGTTTACCAGACTTTGTACAAAAGTCGTTTGCTTCGGCACCTCTGTCCCATTCGTGTTTCTACCGTAAAACAGTTGTGTTTGCATGGCTGTGTTTCGATTTAAAGGGTGAGATATGGCAGTGAATTTACAGGGTACAGAGGAATAACACCTGAGTCCTCAGGAATGGCAACGCATGGGGGATATCATGGGCGAAACAATATACTCTGTTATGTCCATATAGTACTGCTTATGTCTATAGGCGACGGTTACCACTTTCCATCAGGTGGGCCGTCAGCTTGTTTGCCATTCTAAGTTGTATAAAAAAAAAGTTATCATAAAGCTTATATTTTCATTATAATATCATGATAAATTCATCAGCCTTTAACTGTACACTGCTGAACCTAAGCCTTCCCTTGGGGGGTTTTGCCAGTAGTTGCCAAGCTTTGCAGGTGGATTGGAAACCGCGGTTAGGCTTTCGATATGTTTTAAGAGGGACGCTGCTGCCCGTCTCTTGCCATCCTTTAGTCGCCTTTTACGACAGCCACGGGAAAGGAAGGGGTGACCTATTCTACATTGGCCAATCATGATTAATTGTATAGGATAATTTAAAATTGTGTTCAACAAAGAACTGACTTTAATTCTAGCAAAATCTGTTATTTCGAATTAAAAACTAAACTATTGATTCGAATTTGATAAAATTTCTATGAAACTAATCTGTAAGTATATGCTTTCAGATAAAATGATAACTTTCTTAATCGGTTTATAATGGACGGAGTTATAAGGTAACAAATATAAAAAAAATACAATCGAACAGAGAATCTTCTTTTTTTATGTCGGTTGAAAATAATTATGAATATAATAAACATAAGTCAGTATTTTTTTATAATTCAAACAAGCTGACGGCTTATTTGATGGAAAGTGGTAACTGTCATCCACAGACACGAACAAGCACTACGGACATTGCAAAATACACTACCATACCTATTTGGGCATGTGTGCGTTGGTTTGCCCTTGCCGATTGTATAGTTCCAAGTTTATTTTACTGGATTTGCAGTAATAACGAATTTTTTGTAATAACGAATTTTACAACAATTTGAACACATATGAAACGAAGAGGTGACGGTATATAATGCAATTCAATTGTAAACGAATGACGTGAATGTGGCTGCGAATTAGTAGGTCGTCGCAATTTGCTTCACACTTCACGTTCCTTTCAGCAACCATAGATTATGCAGTAACAATACCTATGGTTATCCTTATATGTACCAAAAAAATATAAACCTCTTTTGTGCTCAAACTCCATTTACTAAGTCTTGAAAATTATTCCAGCAAACTACCAAGCAGATAGAGTAGTCGGCAAGAGGTAGCCAGTAAATTGTTAGATTTATATAAACACGTCAAGGTAGAACGGTCACGAGAATTAACAATAATAATATACTACTCATGTCGCCCATAAGGTCAAAACAATTTTCTTTTTTTTTATTATTAAGTTTAGCCTGCCAGTGTCAAGGTTCGCTGTTATCTATTTTATTATGGTATTACTTTTTTTTTAATAATATAGTTTAATTGCGTATTATTAGTGAAATATTGTCAGACAAAATCATCTTGTTGTTGTATCAGCTGTTACTGTCCACTGCTAAATATAGCTTTTCCCATAAGGAAGGTTTGTCAGTAGTTGTCAAGCTTTGTAGTGGGTTGATAACTGCAGTTTTGTTTTTCGTGGTGTTTTAAGAGGGACGCTGCTGTCCATCTCTCTACCAGGACCAGTCCAGCTTCCTTAGTCACCTCTTACGACACCCACGTGAAAGGAAGGGGTGGCCTATTCTATGCCGCAATCTAGATAACATCATCTCAGTGTCTTACAATAACATTACGATTGTCTAAAATCGCTATTATTAAAATTGCTGTCAATCTTTATTATTGGCATGTTTTTATATCACCTAAAAGCGATTAGCTAGCGAAAAGAAAATATTGGTATTGCTTCAGCAGAACAATTTAGAATCAAATATACTATTACTAGCTGTTCCCCGTGGTTTTGATTGTATGCTTCAGCATATAAAATTATAATATACCACTATTGTTATAAATATGAAAGATTGTAAAGATATTTTGAGAGAGAAAGAGAAACAGATCTTTGATGAACGGATTTGAATGAAATTTGGAACATGGTACAGATAAGTTATGGCGTAGGAAATAGGATGTACAATTAGGATATATCCTAACACAGGATACCTCATATGCTGATAGACGTGAGCAAAGTCCAGGTAGCTTAAAGAAACTATCAGTGGGGCCGTTCCATTTTAATCAATTTTCTGTGTGTGTAGCTCTACCGTGGTTCGTTGCAAATATCTGAGACTTTATGTAGCTGGGTGTTGCATAAAATATAAGACTAGACCTTCGTGTGGCTACTTGAAAATATCAGTACAAGGGTCTATGTAAAATTATACACTGTGGATTAAACAAATAGGCTAACGACTGTAATCCCTGATGGAATAGTTGTATTTGTCGACTGATCGTTATGTTATGAACGCCCCCCGTTCAAGTATTACGTAATGCAAAAAAAATATGAGGGGTCTTAATAAGCCAAGCCAAAATTTTTAGAAATTTTGTCTGTCTGTCTGAGTGTTCTAGCAAAGTTTGGTTCCTGAAGATCAAAATTAAAATGTGGTGTATGTTTTATCTTGATATCCCATCTAGAAGTGATGATATTTAAGAAATCCACGCGTACAAAGTAAAGGGCAAAAAGCTAATTACTTTATTATATAATTTGTTAAGGATGCAAACTGTTTCGTATACTAACGAAATTTGACCTTCAAAGTATATTTTATTTCCTCATATTCCTAATCGGATTAACTATATTTGAACAACTCAAAGAGAATATTTACATTATTATTATTAAAATCCGACGTTCTATCAGTGCAGGGCAAAGGGCCGCCTACCTTGTTGTTTTTTTTTTTATCTTGAGCTCAGTCCTTCACGTGGGCGTTTATTTCCTCCCGCGATTTCTGCCAGAAAATCATAATAATTTATTTACACTGTATAAATCGTATTTACGTCGGTCTCTCATTGGTGTAGGTGGGAATAATGGCATGTATGACTTTGTTCTGATTCAAACAGAATTTTTTCGTTTCTCCATATACATATATTTATCGATGAAAATATTAATATTTAAAAGGAAATTTATATAATATATAAATAAAATGGCGAATTAAATTGTGAATAAATATCGCATCGATAAGCGACAATATGTTACGATGACGTCGTAGACACGTTAGATTTAAAATATTTGATTACGCAGAATCACGTGTCTAATACTTGATTTTGCTTTCCAGCAATCAGTTATTTACTCTGTAAAAAGAAACTGTAAAAATTTTATCCCAAAAATAATAATCATAATAGGTTTAGAATTAGCGATATAACCGTGT
The DNA here is from genome assembly GCF_026898425.1 of Galleria mellonella. Taxonomy (NCBI): domain Eukaryota; kingdom Metazoa; phylum Arthropoda; class Insecta; order Lepidoptera; family Pyralidae; genus Galleria; species Galleria mellonella. The sequence continues at coordinate 3,779,338 of NW_026442084.1, forward strand.
AACATAGCTACAAAAACATAAAGGAATTAACAAACACTTTCTATTGGAAGTCGCTAAAAAATACATTGACATCTGAAGTGTACATTACCGTTTCCTCGAAGTGAACATTGAATAATTAAATTCTAAATTCAAATTCGTCCTGCGTTACACTGCAGACCAAATTTAATTGGAGACTATTTAAAAATGCATAGAATCACAAATTGGTCGCTATTGAGTGCCGAATCGTTAAAAACTTTATGATCGATCTCCGATTTAGGTTTTTGTTCCAATTTTAAATTCAATTACGGAGAACCGTTAATTTTATAATCTGTTTTACCTGCGCAGTTGATATATTTTATATACGATAAAATAAAATATTTATTTATTCTTCTTTATTGGGCAATTAGGAATATAAGGACACACTGATATAAATTATGAAACTTTATCTCTTTTTATGTTAAATTAATACATTCCATTAACATCCCATTGTTGGACATGGCGATAAGGCGAGAATATAGCCAATAATCGCAATGGTCATATTATGATTTTCGATTTTGTTTTCCTATTACTGGTGTATTTTGTTATAATTGATTAGTCGCGTTTTGTGAAAAGTGTAGTGACACATTGTTCTTTCGCTGTCATTACACAGAAAATAAATTACTTTTGTTTGAATAATATAAATATTAATTGGATGTATAAAATACAATTAACTCGAATTTTAGTTATAAACAAGTTGAGAATGTTAAATGTTTTACATGAGTATTTTGATAGCAAATTGTTACAGTTCAAAAGAATAACCTCTGTGATTATTAAATATTGTTTGAATTAATGCATTTCTTGTGGTAAATTATAAATAAATATTGTTTTTAAATATTTAAAAATTTACTCCCTATATTTACACATATAAACATATATGTACGTGTGTGTGTTTATGTCTATATAAAAGCTATTTATAAAATTATCTACCTTGTTTTACAGGTCAAAGAAGGCTTAATCAATGGGAGTGGTACCAAACCTGCTGGTTGTGTTTCCTCATTGGATTGTAATAGCGATCCCTTACGTAAAAAGATTATGGAAGAAATGTCAAAGGTGCATGACAGGCACAAATGACATTTATAAAACAATTACAAACGGATATTACAATTAATTCATGTACTAGGTATTAACATATAAATGGGCAAAAGTGTAGATTCCAAATTTTTTGTACACAAGTACATTTAAAAATTTCTATCATACCTAATAACCGCATTGCGGTGAGTGAAAAACAATAACGAAAATAGACCTTACTGCTTCGTTAATAGAGTCCCAGTACATTCAATAATAATGTCACATTTTTCTCTAGGAAAGAAACAATGGAACACACGGGCACATAAATCAAACGTTTCTGCTGTAGTATTAAATATTGGAATAAAAAAAGTGGATAATTTAATAGGTAATAAATACATTAGTTTATATTATTTTTAGATTTTTTTTACAGCCTGGATAATATATGTAATGGTTTAATTAGATTAACAACACGATGGCATCTTTCGAAGGTTGCAGATTTCTTCTTTATACTATACAAATATTTTGTCGTGTGGTTCCGGCATAGAGTAGGCCATCCCTTACTTTCTCGTGGATGTCGTAAGAGGGGACTAAGGCTATTTAATAGTCGAGGGATGGTCAGCTGCGCCCCTCTTAAAACATCACCAAAGCTAACTAACTGCGGTTCCCAACCCAAACGTGCCAACCACTGGCAAAATCCCTCTTATGGGGGAAGTCTATGTTCAGTGTTTGAGTGCTTCAAATTTCGGAACATTGATTCTCGCGGACCCGTTCGCAATACGCGCACCTATGTCCCCATATTGAAACTCCTTGAAAAACAAAAAAGCTCAGGTCACGCACGATTTCGTGACGCTGCGCAGGCCGGTACACTTACTGTTTTATATTTATTGCCCACTTTGAATTATTTTATTAAAAATATATAATACGAGTACGTTAGTGCATGTCAACTTTGACGCGGGACCTTAGTTGACCTCTTCCGGGTCGCAGTGTAATTGCACCAATTGATTTTAGGGTTTGAATAGGGTTGTCAAAAATTTTATCGTGATATATTAAATTATAATATATTTTCACGATAAGATTTTACTTTTTGAGTGATTTCAAGAAAGGTGGAACTTCTTAAGTTGATTATAATTTATATCCGACTGTCAAGAAAAGGAGAGTAATGTATGGTATGTAATTTTTATGACATGTATGTACTTACGTTTGGATTTATGATGTAAGGTGTAGCTTAAGGCGCATTATATGACTGTTCATTCTTACACTAACCGCGCACCGCTTCCATTTAGCAAATAAAATGTCGTTGAATATAAAATATATATAGCGGCAGTGAATTAAAAAAAAACTTTAAAAGCTTTTAGGATTTTGAATTAGCTTCTTTGAATTTTGTTATTTGTAACGTGTTTTTTTTTATAACAAAGAGGTAAACGAGAATGTGGTTCACCAGATGGTAAGCGACTACCGCCTTCTATGAGCACACGCAATACTGAAGAAATTGCAGATACGCTGCCAATCTTTTTAAGAAGGAATAAACTTTTTCCTTGAAGGTTACGATGTTATTGATAGGTTATGTTACGACTTGAAATGACAGACACACTAATAAAGAAACCTGATAGAAAATGGCAAATGTCACCTATAGACATCAGCACTATTATCTATTACTTACTTCTATTAAATCTGAGCATTGTGGACACTAGATAATACTGTGACGACCTACCCTTTATATATTGGAGGAAAGGGATTGCTAGTAATTGGGTCTAACAGTCCCTTTTGCTAGCAATGTCGAGCTCCATGCCGTTCTTCTGGAAAACGTCGTGGTTTATTTTCACGATGGGTTAACTGACCGGCCTTCATCCTAACCAATTATCTCTCACTGGTACCATGCCAGTGTATACCGACAGCATAGGCGTGGTTACCTTTCTATTGCTTGAGGTCTAAGTTATGCTTCTGTGCCCATTAATATTACTGCCATATCTCAGTTCTTGTTTTAACAAATATAAGATTAGGAAGTTAATGAACGAATATTCCGTGCGTGACCAACTAAAACCAAGCATGTTACAATAGTAAAAATGGATATAAAATGTGACCCCGTCATGAAAAGAGGGTTGTAAATAAACAAAATCACTTCGAAAGACTCGTTGATAGACAAAATGAAAGCTCATAAATCAATGTTAATGTATTTAGGGTTCTTTACTAAAATGATTAAATCCTTGTCTATATGTTCATATGACTATATGTTTTTTTTTGATGGGTGAAAATGGTATGGTAACCTCGCCTGCGCTAACGGGATACGCTGGCGGACCACCACTGAAGGGTGATAGATGAGAATGAAAACAGGCCAGTTAGCCCATCATGATGAATTCATCAGGAATTAACCATGATAGTTTTCAGGGAGAACCGCGAGGAGGTCGACCTGGTTGGGTATATTACTAGCAATTTTTTTCCCCCATATAACTATATGTTAGCAACTTCGAAGTTTATGAAGCGAAAAATCTAAAGATTATTTCTTGTAATATTCACGTAAATAGTTATTTAAAAAAATAGAACAAGTCTCAAACTGAAACTGTATAGAGATGTTGCATCTCTGGACATCTTCTACCGAATTTATCATGGGGAATGCTATGAGGAATTATTCGGATTGATATCTGCTGCTGACTTTCACCACCGTACAATCCGTCATTCACTAAAATTTCATCCCACCCATCTGGACAAATGGCGGTCTTCCACCGTGCGTTTTTCAAGGCACTTTCTTTCACACACAACCACTCTTTACAATCAACTTCCGAACCGACACGACATCATAACCTTCAAGAAAAGAGCATATTCCTTTTTAAAAGGCCGGCAGCAAACCTATAATGCCTTTGATATTTTGGGCGGCGGTAGTCATTTACCATCAGGTGAGCATGCGGCTCACCTGATGGTGACTCATTTGCCCCCTGTGTTGTGAAAAAAAATTGAATTAACTTTAAAGTTAAAGTTACTATTAAAGTTGGCAACGCGGACGCGACATCCTTGTTGTCCTTGATGTTGCCTATAAACGCCTATAGACAATGACCATTTACCATCACACGAACTATATACTTCTTTGCTACTTTAGTGGAATAAAAAATGACTACCACAGTTTTCGAGAAATTATCAAATTCTTTAGCAACATTTCAGTTACTCGATTTAGCACAATTATTGCGCAAAAGTAATGAAACATTAATTCCAATAATAATATACTAATAATCATCATCATGTCCGCCTTTAACTGTCTATTGATGAATATAAGCTTTTCCCGTGGGGGTTTTGTAGTTGCCACGCTTGGCAGACGGATTGGCAACCGCAGTCAGGCTTTAGAGATGTTTTAAGAGGGACGCTGCTGCCCAGCCCTCGTTCTTCCTTAGTCGGCTTTTACGACAGCCACGGGATAGGAAGAGGTGGCCTATGCCGGGACCATACAACCAATGTAATAAAAATATGCGAGGAATATACTGAGTAGGCAATTTTTTGACTGGCAATTATTTGTTTTATATTGAGTACATTTACGTTATAGTACATTGTTTACTATATTATATGTAGTACGCATGTTTGCCTCACGTGTGTGAGTACCTGAGATAAGTAATCTTTGGGTTATTTGGAGGCAAGCACTGTCAAATTTATATATTGCGTTTATTGGTGAAAAAGTCTGTAAGTGACATCACTGTTGTTATCTTATAGTTATTTTTTATGTAAATAAATCTTGGTTTTTTTTATAAATAAATAATAGTAATTTATTAATTGCACGTAGATAATTTATATCTAGATATGCAACTAAAATTTTGTTTAAACACATTTATGTCGCCATCGAGTATCTCTGTACATCATATAGGTTGTCTGGTAAAAAATACCTATGGCTTATAGAATGAAATCTGTCTTTTGTACCAATAAAGGTCAATAAAGTTCAAATAAATAAATATAAGTCAATTTACATTGTACATATGTATGAACCCTGGCTGTGTTAGTGTAACTAGCATTTGACTGGTTATATTTTTTTTACAGACGCTTTGTCACAAATTAAGCGACTAAGGAATTATTATTGATATCAATCACGATTACTATCTGAGTTCAAAGAACTTTTGATTGACCAAAATTAATGTTTACCATCGCGTACATTTTACTATTAGGTTATTTTAATATTTTGTACCATATTTCATTTCTTTGATAATGAAAAAGTTAGGAATGGAACAAATGAATGGAGTCGTAGTAGTGTGTAGACGTTTACAAATCGCCCGTATATATGTACGTTATATGATATCTTCACCGATTCTAATGTGCAGAATCATATATATATATATATATATATATTTTGGATATTTTCATTATTATTGAGGAGCTATGTTAGCGGAAGAGTTCCATGTTCTTTGGAACTCTCATATTTATGAACATTTTTGTCATCATTGTTATGTCAAAAAATTCTATACCATTGGTATTCACGGATAAGCTGTGTTGATAGCCGGAGGCGTTGTGTAAGTGGTAGAGTTCCAAGTACTTTGGAACTCCTATGTTTATAAACTTTTTCGCCATCGCTGTCATGTCAGAAATATATGTGACACCCATACGTATTTTCTTTCTAATTACGCATATATTAGCCGTACTTTTATAGATTTCTATAAGTGAGATAGATTCCTTTTGTAACTTTGTAAGCTAGAAACTCAGGTTAGTGAGAAATCTCTATAAGAGATAAAGAGATCATGATTCTTTGAGCTTTCACTTATACAGGTTTGACTGTATATGTATGTCTGTCTATGGATGTAAGGAACATCCACAGATACATGTGAACATCCATATGTATGTGCATTATACAAAGCACATGTATACTTTTAGATTTGTTTTTAAGAAGCCTCGTTCACATCCTAGTATAAGTACCAGATAATTTTGGAGGCTCTTGAATATGCCTATAAGCTCTGTGTTATTAATGTTTTGTCACCATTCACAGGTTAAAACGATGCTAATGTTTTCAATTTTACTATAAATTTGTTTTCTATAAATTTGTGTCAAAAGTTTTTGATGGATTGTAACCTATCTAATGAATCTATCTATCTATGAATACATTTTGTCAATATAGAGAATAATCTAACCTATCTATGAATACATTTTGTCAATATAGAATTTTTTTATTTAAGATTTGATTATTTAGGTAAGTGACACTAAAACTGACTCTATTCCCAAAACATTAGCAAAATTTTATTAAAGATATTTACATTTAAGAAAATACATTGTGGTACGCTTCACAAAGTAGATTGAATTTTTAACTTTATAAAACTAATATTAAAGCACAGAATGTAGTGTAAAGTACGGAGTTAAATTAAAATAACAGTAGGTAAAGTGAAGTGTAAAGTACATACTTATCTAGCAGGTAGCTAACATTAAATTATGGGCTAATGTTAGGCAAATGGCAACATTAGTTTGAGCCCTAAAGCTAAGAATCCAGCCAGAAAATACGGACATAATTATTCAGTGTAAATTTAAATAAATTTTCTGTAACAATGCGCAATTTTAGTATTTCGTAGGCAAATGATTAAAATGGTACCGTCATAACTTTGCGATTTACAGACATCGGAATTAAAACAATGTATTGCATATTTCTGTAAAAATGCAACTATAATTTAATTCTCGTGTCATTATATTAATATAATTTTATAAATTCATTTCTCGTTTCTGTTATTTTATTCTCTGTGTTGTATAATGAAAATAAACTATGCATAACGTATGTATTAATTTACTTTTTATGTAGAGAAGAAGAGAAGATATTTTAGGACAAATGGATATTAAGCATTTATATAATTCCATCCTTTCAAACGAAATTTATTAAAATAAAGAAGAGCCAGGAACATGTATATTTATTATCAATCTCATTTTATTTATATATTTATTTGGAAAAATAATCACTAATTAATGTAGTTGATTCTGAATTCCTTACATAGCAAATATAAAAGAACGCGATCTATTCAGCCTAAGCTAGTTAGACCAATATTATTAATTAAAAAAAAATACCAATACTGATATTGCGCGCCAAAACGCCATTTCGGCCAATTCTAAATTCGAATTCTGTACACAGTATATAGATGTCATAACTGACGTCATCATCACATTTGCCGTTAACTGTTCACTGCTGAACATAGGCCTCACGCATAGCCTGCATTCTGCCACCTGCATTCGTACATTTCCTACAATGCATTTGAGGTCATTTTATCTAGTAGAAGTCGTTCTACACTGCATTTGCTTGTACGAGGTTGCAACTTAACAAATTTTCATCCCCATCAGTTGTCGGTTATTCGAGCTATGGGACCAGCCACGTCAAGCCATTGCCATTTCAGCTTGCCTATTCTTCGGGCTATGGCGGCCACTTTAGTTTATTTCGGATTCTGTCACGCAAAGAAACTTCGAGCATAGCCCGTCAATATCTTTTCATTTAAGAGTTTTCTCTTGTCGGAGCAACTAATTCATGCATTTACTTCCAGGCTCTATTCCAGGCCATATCATTAACCTCCCTATACTACATAATACCAAATTTTTCCTTAACATTTCATTTTATTATCACAAATGTCACTGAGATATTTAAATCAATTTGGCGCGTAAATAAATATTTACTTAGGTTAAGTGAAAATTTAATACGATACTCGTGTTGAGTCGGAACAACGGCGGAATTTAAAGGCCCCCGTGAATGTACGTAAAACTTTATAAGAACATGCACATTAACTCTATACGGGTGGAAACTTTGTACAATGATTATTAATGCGGACGCCATTCTTGTGTTTCCACAATCGAGCACGGGTAATGAGGCGCCCACAGATGTTCGGTAGGCCGCTGCTGACATAAAATATAACGATAATGGACTAGGTATATTGTAATCTTCTTACTTTGTAATCAAATTACATTTAATTACAGCAAATTGTATGAATATGAAGGTTATTGGTGAAGCTGAATTAGGTGTGGTCCCAGCATAGAATAGGCCACCCCTTCCTTTCCTGTGTGGGTTGTAAGAAGCAAGTAAGGGAGACCGAGGGATGGGCAGCAGTGTCCCTCTTAAAACATCTCCAAAGCCTAACTTGGAAGAAATCTCTTTCAGAGATAATTTCACCTTTACTTCATATCAACAACTACCTATCCACTGTTAAACATGGACCTCCTTCTATTAAGAGGGTTTTGCTACTAGTTATTATGCTTGGCAGGTGGGTTGTCAACCGCAGTTAGGCTTTGGTAACGTTTTAAGAGGGATGCTGCTGCCCATCCCTCGACCATTAAGTCGTCACCTTTACTCACTTATTACTAAGTGTTGTTATTACTGTATGTTTTAATGCAATAAAGAATATAAGTGCAAATAAGAATAATATAATACAAATATATAAGAGTAAATGATACAAATACACCAAAAAACATCTTTTATTCCGCACTAAGTCAAAGTTAATTTTACTCATGCAACACAACAGAGGTCACTAACAAGAATGTCACATGAATATTCCACTAACTTGTAGGGTTTCCCAACTGAGACTGAATCAGGGCCACTTCAGCACGTAGCGCTGT